>NW_024412388.1:97410668-97538395 GCF_014898765.1 Herpailurus yagouaroundi
GATTCTGTGTCTCCCTCTCTCTCTGCCCCTCCCCCGTTCATGCTCTGTCTCTCTCTGTCCCAAAAATAAATAAACGTTGAAAAAAAAAAAAAAGGGCAAAGTATGGTCACCCAAGAAGCTGGGACTCTGGTAAATAGACAAATTCCCTTAAAGGGGGGTTGTGGACAGGCCAGTACCAGTGGATGTTGCTATATATTGGTTAACTGACAATCTCATCAATTACTGACCCAGAGAACCAGGAAGCTAAAATTGGTGTTATAAGTTCCACTCACTAAAATTCACATTCCCTACTTACAAGAAATCCCCTCGGCCATTCAATAGGTAGTTACTTTTTTTTTTTTTAAGACAAAATATGCCCAAATATATTGGTTTCACATCCACCAGAGATTGTAAGTAGCAAATCTAAGAGGGCAAAGAAGGACTAATATAGGCAGATACTAATAGCATCGAGAGTCAATACCCAAGAGGCTGACAGCATGACAGAAAATCTATGAAAAGCAGACACAAGAACTCACGTAGCACAGTAGACTGGGACCACTTAAAATGTAGGTTAAAAACAGCCCTATGTACTTCAACAGTCCCGAGGGCATTGCTGTCTTGGAGCCTCGTTAACTGTAGCTAATGCTCACGTTGCTGAACCTCGAGTATATAAGGAAAGGCTAAGGGCTAAATTATGTTTAGAATATCCAACTTAAGAAGGCGAGAAATTACATAATATACTTAAGAAAAATTTCCATGCACATTTAAAAATTGGTGTTTAAATTAGTAAGCTCTTGGCTATCCAAAGCAAGTCATTTGCTAAGTGTCCCAGCATATAGCTGCAGCCATAGACGTGTGCTGTTTTTAATGTTGGCTGTGAGGAAGGAGCCAGGATGGTAAAATGCCCTTGCTCATTCAAGCTGCCTGGAAAAGATTATCCCACTAAATCTCTCAAAGCCAAGATATACCACAGGAGGCAGTGAGGCATGGTCATCAAGAGCAAGTGCTTCACAGTGCGGTCAGTCAGGGTTTGAATCCTGGGACCTTGGACACTCTCTTGCTATGCCTAAGCCTCCATTTCCGTATCAGAAAAATGGGCACAATGGTATCTATCTCAACGGAGTGTGAATGTCTAATGTCCGTGGGCATTTTTGCCTTGTTTAGAATTTTGACTTTTTATGCGGTCTTCCAAGTAAACAAAACAATGAAATTCATTTTTTTAATTTAGATGGTTCTCTATATTTTTCCTATAGGGCAGTGACTCTTAATAGAAAAAAAGCCTACGGTAACACCTTAGTTTGAATCAGTCCATCAGATTAACCAAAGGGTCATACTGTTTTTTTCTAGAGGAGGAGGACAGAACTGGGAATCCCTCAAGGGGGCGGGGGAGGACAGGAGTAACTCCAGTGTCCCAGTGGAAACCTTGAAGGCACAGGGCTTGTTGGTGGTTTGAAAAAGGGTGGAGGGAGAGGGGGTGTGTTTGAAAGTGAGAAAGGGACCCAGGAGAGCCGACAGAGAGGCACAGAAGGCAAGGCTTAAATATTCCTAGGATCATTGCCTTGGTTAAGTTATGATTTTTGAAACATATTCCAGGGGCGTCTGGGTGGCTTAATTGGTTAAGTGTCCAACTTTGGCTCAGGCCATGATCCCATGGTTTGTGGGTTCGAGCCCTGCGTCGGGCTCTGTGCTGACAGCTCGGAGCCTGGAGCCAGCTTCGGATTCTGTGTCTCCCTCTCTCTCTGCCCGGCCCCCATTCATGCTCTGTCTCTTTCCTTCTCTCAAAAATAAACAAATATTTCAAAAAGAAATTTAAGATTAAAACATACTCCAAGGGACAATTAGAGAATTTTAGTCAGTATGACCTTTCCTTCCGGCCCTGATGCCTACCCCCTTTTACAAGTGACTTTATTTATACCCCAACAAGCCACCATGCGAGAAGAGGACTGTGAGGTCTCCAGAATCCTTGAAATCTTGGGTTAAAATGTCCTTCTGACATGTGGTTTGTCTGCCTACCCAGGAATTCAATCACCTGAGTTATTTTCTTCAGATAACCATTATTATATTCCTTTTAAAAATAAACGACTTTGGCTTCCCAGAATCCCTGATAGACGAGAGAGAGAAATTTCGTTGTCAGTCATAAGGTGAAGACATCAAATTCGCAAACAGAAAATTGAAAAAGAGAGGGCCTAGTCACTCATGCTCTCCCCTGAACCTGGTGTAATAATGTTCATTGAACAAAGCTCAAAATAATACAGGTACCAATGTCCCCTTTCACCATGTGCTTATCTCTTCAAACTAAAATTAAAGGTCCTACGTCTGAACTATTGCATAAAGTTGACAGCCTTCATTCACAGACTAGACATATGGGCCCATCTCATTATGTTAGGGTTTTTTTTTCTTTTTTCAGGGATTCTGCCACTTTTTTAAAAAGCGGTTTAAACATTTTTCTGGTGTACTAGGGATTTGAGTTTGTTTGTTTTTAATAAAAGCGGCTCTTGACATAAATAGGTTGCTATCGTTGTTTGATAGTCAAATTCTCAGAAAGTATGATAAAAAGACTCCCCTCATATTCATCTACCAAGCTAATATGACAGCATTTTTGCAAACAGGTGCTGCAAAGCCACACATCCTTTTCTGGGCACCTGACTAAACAACAGATAAATCCTTCTGTCTGGGAGTAAGCCAGGGGAAACCAGCCTCAACTCCTATAAAAAACATCGGGCATAGCAAAGAGGTTTCAAACCGTTATGTCAATTCCAAAAACTTGGTTGCTGATGTGTTTTGCTGAGAGAGTTTTAAGGCTGGATCCCTGCTCATCAAGAAAGAGTTCTGCAATTAATTAGTGATGTCTGATTTAGGTGCAGGATAGGACGACGATAGTATGTTTGCCATTTACTCACCATTTTGGCAGAAGATCAATGTATAGCAATTTGGCAGTTTTATGACAGGAAATAGTTTATATATATTTGGGGGAGAATTACTGTTCCATTTACATCTTACTATGTAACAATTACTCTGAAACTCTGTGGCTTCCATCAATACTTTTATTATACTTATGGATTCGGTGGGTCAGAAACTTGGAAAGGACACAACGGGGACAGCTTGTCTCTGTTCTACAAAGTCTGAGGCCTTACTTGGGAACACTCAAAGACTGAGGGTGGCTCAACGGCTGAGGGCAGAAAGCATCTAAAGGCTCACTCACTCTCACGTCGGTGATGAATGCTGGCCGTCAGCTGGGACCTCCACTCCTCGCCTGGGGCTGTTGGCCAGAACTTACATATGTGGCCACTTCGGTTTCCTCCGCATGGTGGCTGGGTTCCAACAGGATTAAGAGGAAGCTGTTTTCCTTTTATGACCTGGCCTCAGAAGTCACATCTTGGAACTTACACCCATCGACTTAAACCCTCCCAGATTCAGCTGCAGGGAACATAGGCCCTACTGAGCCATGGGATGAATGCCAAGTTACATACTAAGGAGAGTGTGTAAGAGAGTGTATGCGAGATACTTATGCGTCCATCTTCAGACAATGCAATCTGCCATAATCCCTGAGTTGGAGGATGTGCTAGCTACTGTGTCTCAATATATTTTGTCGTTTGTCTTCTGTTCTCTTGAAAATTACTTGCTCTGAGTAGTAACAACTTGATTGATTTGTGAAAAATGGTTAGCAGGGAGTGATGAAACTTTAGGGAAACTTAAAAAATTCTTTAAAAAAGTTTTTGAATATATTAAAAAAATTTTTTTTCAGTGTTTATTTTTCATAGAGAGAGAGTGTGTGTGTGAGAGTGGGGGAGGAGCAGAGAGAGAGGGAGACACAGAATCTGAAGCAGCTCCAGGCTCTGAGCTGTCAGCACAGAGCCCAACATGGGGCTCGAATTCACAAACCGTGAGATCATGAGCTGAGCCGCAGTCGGATGCTTAACTGACTGAGTCACCCAGGTTCCCCAAAACTTAAAAATTCTTAAATCATGGTTTAAAACCTGTCCAGTAAACCAATGACAAGGGAATAGAATTCAGAAGAATGCAATTTGTCTTTATATACATTTTAGTCTTTGCAAAGATGAAGTTTGCTAATGGTCTCTGGATGTTTCCCTAGGTAATATCATAGTGTTGACAGACCACATATATCTGTCTGACTTAGAGTTTCTTAATCTCGACACCATTAACATTTTTGGCCAGGTAACTCTTTGCTGGTTGGGGGGAAGACTGTCCTTTGCATTGTGAAATTGATTTAGCAGCATCTCTGGCCTTAACCTTTCCCACCAATCATGAAAACCAAAAATGTCTCAAACATTGCCACATGTCCCCTGGGGAGCAAAACTGTTCCCAGCTGAGAGCCACCGATCTAACTCAGATCTATGTGCTATAAAAATATTCTCCAGAACCCATTTCCCAGGCTACTCTAAAAAGCGTGCATAGGTTTATGGTAGAGGAACTGTTACAGTTCACATTCATTTAGTATGTTCCATTCATTCAAGACATTAAGTCTCTCGGAAACCGCGTCTTTTCCTTATAAAGAACATTCATCCTGAAGAGCAGAAACCCCTCCTCTACTGCTAACACTGGAGGATTAAGTCAGGCAGGCTGATTTCAGTGAAAGGAAGCAAGAAGGTATTAATGTACTGGCTCACCCTACTTGGGAATGAGTGGGTGTGCATGGGGGGTGCTGTGAGTGCCAATGTGCAAACTCTTCCCCATCACTCACCCTTCACAACCTACCCCTCCTGCTTTCCAGGGAGAAGGTGTGAATGGAAAATGAGTCTCTCCTAAGAAGCGTCATGGTGATTACTCTGTTTCTCGCATTCACAATTTACTGGGTGGCGGCCGAGAATGTACGGTGAGAAGGAGTGAAAGCAAGGAACATTTTCTGCCCTGGGGTGTTACGGCATCTAAGCCACAAGGCGCAGGATGGAATGTAGAATCACCGTGTGCACCCTGAGTGGAGGAAGCCAATGGAATAGGTGAAGCTGAAAGCTTTCCTAGATACTCACCAGTATATAGACACATTTGAATTTTGAGATTGGCTGGCATCGGGGGCGGGGGATATGGATAGGCAGCTCTCAACTTATAAGTAAATGGATTCTGAAAGTAAATTTGTTAGAATTTATACCTCATATCCCATAGAGCATGGAGTTATATGTGCTAGTTACGTCCCCAGATCAGTTACCAAAAGCCTACGTAAGTCCATCAGTGTTGTGCCACAGTACTAAAATGTGTCATCACTGCTTCTAGGAAGAGCTGCATTCAGGTATCCAACATGAGATGTCAGCCACAAATCTCTGGCTGCAGTGGCCTGCAGTGGTCAGCAGCCTCTCCCTCCAACTCCACTTCCTTTCAGCAAACTTACCCTGAACACCTACAATGAGCCAGGCAGGATATAGGTGCTGGAGGCTCAAATAAAAATGAGTTCCTGCTTATAAGGGGCTTAACTGCCAACCCAGGCCACTCCTGGCTTCTGCACACACTCGCACACATCAGGAGAGCAAAGTCTCCCTTCCCACGTTGGAGGTGGTGACCTCTGTTATGGCAGAGATTGGGGCTCCCGGAGGAGGAGGAAGGGAAGGGTTGGATCTGGGGACTTCTGCTTGTGTTTTTCCATTTTTCATCAGAGCCTCTGACTTGTGTTCCCGTCCTTCTTAATAACCAACCACTGCAGACAGAAGGCAATTTTAGTTTCTCCGCAGCCCTATAGTCCCTGAAAAACACAGTCAAATAGTTATGGAAGGTTTGTAAGTAGAAGAATGGAACCCCTTAGGGACACCTGGGTGGCTCAGTCAGTTAAGCATCCAACTTCTGCTCAGGTCATGATCTCGTGGTTCGTGAGTTTGAGCCCCACATTGGGCCCTGAGCTGATGGCTCGGAGCCTGGAGCCTGCTTCGAATTCTGTGTCTCTCTCTCTCTCTGCCCCTCCCCTGCTTATGCTCTGTCTCTCTCTCTCTCTTAAAAATAAACATTAAACAAAAATTTAAGAATGGAACCCATGAAGCCAGTGATGGGGTGGAGAGTTCTGATCCTTATCACCCTCATTCCCATCCCCAATGCCCACAGACAATGAGAATAGAGGTAGCCTAAGGTGCAGAAAAATGTCATTGCAAAGCCGATATCAGGTCTTTGGGCATTGTAGTGAAAGAAATTACCTTATGAGATAGTACCCTCCAAGTCTACCACCAGGTAAGCTATTCCAGAGGACATGCAACAGAAAAGTTCACAGATAAAATTAAGATGTCCAACAACACAGTTTATTAGATGCATTTAAAACATAAAACAAGAAGCAAAAGGAAAGATACAAGGCAGGGTAACACACTTAGGGTAGCATACACGTTGGGTGGAAGGACCTCACTATCTGATTCGAGGGTTGTACAAGTTCATACTTCTTTCTTTTTTTCAGTGACATCAGCTTTGCCCAATGATGGAGAAGTTATGGGAACCAGAGCTGAGATTTGTAATACTTAATTGTATATGTCAACTTGGCAAGGCTATGGTACCCAGAAATTTGGTCAAACACTATTGTAGATATTTCTGTGATGGTATATTTTGGATGGGGCTAACATCTAAATCAGTAGAGTAAGTAAAGCAGATTGAACTCTATATTGGGGGTGGGCCTCACCCAATCAGTTGGAGGGCTTAAGAAAAGGACTGAATGGGGCGCCTGGGTGGCGCAGTCGGTTAAGCGTCCGACTTCAGCCAGGTCACGATCTCGCGGTCCGTGAGTTCGAGCCCCGCGTCGGGCTCTGGGCTGATGGCTCAGAGCCTGGAGCCTGTTTCCGATTCTGTGTCTCCCTCTCTCTCTGCCCCTCCCCCGTTCATGCTCTGTCTCTCTCTGTCCCCAAAAAAATAAATAAAAACGTTGGAAAAAAAAGACTGACTTCCCCAGAGACAAGAGAGGGAATTCTGCCTTTGGGCTCAAACTACAGCTTTTTTCCTGGGTCTCCAGCCTGCTGGTCTACTCTGCAGAGTTTGGATCTGGCAGCCTCCATAATCACATGCATCAATTTTCTATTCTACACACACACATATTTTGTTGGTTCTGTTTCTCTGGAGAACACTGCCTAGTACAAGGTTGAACATGGGGCCTCAGCCCAAAACCAGCACACATTTGCCCTATCAGACATAGTAGCTAGGACATTAGATGCATCTCGCTGATCAGTGAGCTCCATGGCCATGGGCTTGACCTTCATTTCTAGGGCAGAGCACATATGAGGCTGAAGGGGCACCAATATGCAGTATGGGGGGCTTCAAATTGGCCAATGTAGGGATGACTTAGCTATCATCCTGACATGCTTCATGCCTTATGACTTGGTCTCGCCATTCCTTTTTATCTACAAGGAACACTCTTCTTCATTCCATGTTTATAGGTTACTTACTATCTACTTTAACCCGTGAGTCTTGCTCGTAGTTCACAAGCTATTTGCTTTCTCTCTCTACTTAAGACTTCTTTTTCTTTTAAAGATTTTATTTTTTTTAAAGTCATCTCTACGCTCAATGTGGGGCTCACACTTACAACCCCAGGACCAAGAGTCGCGCACTCTATCGACTGAACCAGCCAGGTGCCCCTCTACTTAAGGCTTCTTATGAATGGCATCCATCTCATTTGTTTTCCTTACCTTCTATATAGCAGAACTGAAGGTTATCGCATAATATGGCAAAGTGTGTTTTGATTTCTGGAGGCCCAGAGGCACTGCCTAGAAGCCAGGGTGCAGGCAGGGGGGCAGCACAAGGAACAAACACAGCACAATAATTGCTGTATCCATTGTGAGCAGGGACCTGTGCAGCTGATGTTATACTGAGAGCAAAGATGGCCTCCCTTCATGTGTACCATTTCTGAGAATTAAAGTTTGTCTTCAGGAGATGTATTTGTATGCGAATGATGGCTCCCCAACAGATGAACAGGAAGAATCCTCATTCTATAACGGCCACTGGACAGGAGTTCTCAGACCCAGCAGATGGGTGAGATCCAAACCCTCTCCCCCAGGGCCCCCCTCCCCCAGTTCTGGTAGTAGGAGTGGAGGGGCTAAGTACATCAGACTTGGGGGAAACTGTCACCAGAAATTACCATGTCCATCTAGGGAGAAGAGGATGATGTGTTGTGGGGTGAAGCCAGCCCTGTGGACAGGGAAGGGGACTCCCTAGAGGGGAGGGTGGATATTTGCACCGTAGGCCTAGAAGAGGGAAGAACAGAGGATAAGAGAACAAGATGAGATTCCAGAGGGGCTTCCTTGTGTAGAGTCGAACATCTCTGATGCCTAACTCCTGGGTCAGGAGGAGAATCATATGAAATGGACAGTTATAATTTTTTTCCCTCTGATATGACAGTGCCCCCTATTTTATCCCCAACTGTTCAGAGAAGTCTGACACATCGAGTACCGTTGGTGCGGTCATGGTGGGACAGGACAGAAAAGGGACGGGCGGCTTGTGTCACCACAACCCCCTGGGACTGCCCCCCGGGGACGGAGGAGTATCCCATCAGGGGACCTCTGAGTCAAAGGGAGTCAAAGCCAGCTGTGGAGTCAAAGCCAGCTGTGGGGCTGGAAACAAAGGAAAGAGTATCCCTGCTGGAGGCAGCTGAGAGCACACAGCTGGACAGCTAGGCCCCTGTGAATGTAACAGGCATGCATATTACATCAGAGGCTAGCTCTATTAGAAAATAAAAATTCTAGCTCTTATGTGGAGAGGCAGGCAGTCTTATTAAACAACCAAATGTCAGATCTCAAATATTTACACATTACCTTGCCATGGCACATGTTCTTCCACCAGGGAAACTAGTGAAACTCTGTTGTACCACGTACACCGTTGCCAGAGTGAGATTCCCGAAACCTGCTCAAAAGCCTCGAGCACAGTGTTTGTTTACTGTTTGTGGTCACAATATTTTTGTGAAGCTGATGAAAGCTATGGTCTTCTTCCTAGAAAAATATATCCAAATTCGAATGTAACCATAGGGGGTGGGGCTGTAGCCCCTCCCCCCTCCCTTCCACCACCACCACCCCCTCCCCCACCCCCACCGTGATGGTCTCCTGGTGCCTTGGATAAAATCTATGCCCCAAGCTGGCCTTCCAGGCCACCCTCCACACCTGCCCCAGCCCTCTGCTCTTTCCCATGCTGCCACAAACCTACCTTGTACTTTCCCACCTTTGAACCTGGAGTCAGAGGTCCTGAAGTTCTTTTAAGGTGCCCCAGGGACAGGAGTTGGGCTCCCACGGCCCACGCAAAGCCAGAGCAATAAAAGGCAAAGGAACAGCCACAACCTGTTCTGGAGCACCATGCCGGTCCTACCCACCTGTCTACGCAGCGCCAACTTCTGACTTGGTGTTGTTTTTTGGCCTCTCTGATTCACATCTGTCCTTGGGCTTGCATTTCCTGCTGCTCTCAGACCTCCTCATGGCTCAGATTCCTGGAAATTTGGGACATAGAGCCCGATAGAGCAAACAGGATTTGACTTCAGGAGAGGGCTCACCCTTTTCTTCTCTACCTACTCAATAAAAAACGAGCCAGGCGTCACTCAGTGTCCACGGTGCTCAGGTAGGCAGTGAGCACACAGTGAACTAGACCCGGGTCCTGTCCGGGAGCTCAGTCTCAGAGGGGGTGGCAGGCAGCCACTCAGAAATGCGCTTCCTGGGAGCCACAGAGAGACAGCAGGACCTGGTATCTGCAGGAGGCAGGCGCCTTCTAAGGTGAGGCCTGCAGATGTCCCAGGGAGAAGGTCTGTGTAAAACATTTGAGGGGCACCTGCGTGGCTCAGTCAGCTGAGCGTCCGACTTTGGCTCAGGTCATGATCTTGTGGCTCGTGGTTCTGTGCTGACAGCTCAGAGCCTGGAGCCTGCTTTGAATTCTGTGTCTCCCTCCCTCTCTGCCCCTCCCCCACTCGTTCTTTTCTCTCTCTCTCTCTCTCTCTCTCTCTCTCTCTCTCTCTCTCTCAAAAATAAGTCAACATTAAAAAAATTTTTTTAAACATTCTAGACCAGAAGAGGAAGAGGGCAGCGTGATGGTCTGGGCATATGGGTCCGAGTGCCTGGAGGGAGTGCCCAGAACAGGAGAGAGATTGAGGGAGAGATACTGAAGGTACCAGAGTTCTCGCTCTACCCTGAAGGCAGGAGAAGCGGTGAAGGTTAGGAGCAGGCCAGACCAGATGGCCTCCTCTAAGGCCGCTGGTGTCCCATTGTAGTTGTCTGCTCCTGTTAATGCTGCCACCTCCCACTCTGTCTCCCACACAGCACGGGTTATAGGACACAGTCCTTCCAGCCCCTTATGGCTCCTGCACAAAAACACACAAGTCCTTATTGTTTATGGGGTTGGTGCTTATGGTTTGTTTTGTAGCTGCTAATCCCCAAGAGGAGCCAGGAAAGGATAATACAATATCCTGAGGTGTGTGTACGGCCTGTGGTGGAGTGGGAAGGTTCCCGAACGTTCCACTCAGTCCCTACCCCTAGAACTGACTCTTGGTCCTAAACGTTCTCTCTTCTCTTTTGTTCCTTGTGGTGGGCTTCATAAACACCTGCCAGACCTCACTCTTGCATGCACTTTAGAGTCGTGGCTCAGCAAGTTTGTTGACCATTGACCATAGAAAGACATTTTACAGCACGACCCAGTAGACACACACAGGCACACATGCGTGCACTCAAACAAAATCAATTTCCTGAAAAAAAAATTATACTGTCTACAAAGGATAACCTCTGACATTTTCTAGTGTAGTCTTTTTTTCTTCCTTCCTTCCTTCCTTCCTTCCTTCCTTCCTTTCTTTCTTTCTTTCTTTCTTTCTTTCTTTCTTTCTTTTGGTGGGGGGAAAGGGGGCTGGGCACAACCCACAGAATTGATTTCCAGACCCACCAATGGGCTGCAACTTGCAGTTTGGAAAACACTGCTTAGTGGGAGGACATGCTGAGACCTTCCCTGAGAGCATCTCTCCCAGTCGAGACATTCCAGATGGAGCCCAAAGTCCCCATTGGCTGAAGGGGTTATTTTGAGTTTTGAGCTGCTTCCTGGGCCTCCCTTGGCCAGCTTAGAAATGTTCCCCTTTGGTCATTGCCATGAATAGCACAGTTCCTAGAGGAGCCTTAGATCTGGGTGTTGTTCCAGCCCTGGTGCACTGGAGAGAGAATGGCACAGGACACAAGAGGCACACGGTGTTGTCTGTGCCTGAGAACAACAACAGAAGCAGTGGCGGCAACAATGATGATAAGGCCAACATCTACTGAGTTTGATCTACAGAGCATCTACAGATGCTCACTGTGCTGGGCTTTGTCTCACTCAGTCTTCACCACAACCTTTGAGTTTACAGAGTGTGAAAGGGAGCACAGAGGACCCACCTAGGGGACAGCACTACAAAGGGGCCAAGCCAGGATTAGCCTAGGTCTGCCGGACACCAGAGCCTAGGTCTTGATAAACCTGAGTTTATTTGGGGTATGGCCACTCACCTAAAACCACTTGAGAGACCCATCACCAGTACCATAGGCTGGGTGGCTTATAAATAGTAGGAATTTATTTCTACAGCTCTGGAAGCTGGGAGTCCAAGATTAGGGCACCAGCATGGCTGGGTTCTGGTGAGGTCCTGGGGCTTTCTTCCAGGTTGTATCCTCACATGGTGGAAAGAGGGCTATGGAGCTCTGGGGTCTCTTATAAAAGGACACTAAGCCCATTCCTGAGGGCTTCACCTTCATGACCTAATCACCTCCAAGGCCCACTTCGTAAAACCATCACATGCAGGATTAGGATTTCTAGTGTGAATTGAGGGGGTGGGGAGATGGGCACAACATTCAGTTCCTAGTAAGTGTGTGTATTTCACAAGCCGCCCTGCCTCAGGGATTGCTCACTGGGGTCCATGTTTCATTAGCAGGGTCCATGAGCCCTTGAAATAAGCGATGGAATCAAACTTTAAACATATGCTTTTGTGGCTAACTTTTCACAGTGGTCCTTGATCCACTGACCCATCTGGCTGAGCTGAAGGATCTAAAGGATCATTTGCTCGGCAATGATAAATTCAAGTGTGTGTGTGTTGGGGGGTGGTTCTGAACAATCAGGGAGACTGTCTGTCGGTCCCCATGAGACAGGAAATGTACCTGGGAAGGAGATGCTCGCATCTGAAGTGAGTGGGTGATGAGAGCATGGGAGAGCTGCTTCCTGGTCCACAAATGAGGGATTGTTCTAGACTGGGTTTCTCAGAGCCCCGCCGAGTTTCACAGACATGCCCTGAAGCTCTCCTTCCACCACATAGGGCTTCAAGCCAGCAGCTGTTCCCTGCTTTTGTTTGGGGGGAAAGGAAAAAGTCTCAGCTACTTAAAAAAAGTAGGGGCGTGAGGGAAGACATTAGGCCAATCCCAGATGAGGTACATTCTACAAAATACCTGACCAGTGCTCCTCAAACTCTTTAAGGTCTGAGAAACTATCACAGTCGGGAGAACACTAAGGAGACAGGATGACTAAATGTAACGAGATATCACTGATAAGATCCTGGAACAGAAAAAAGACAATAGGTAAAAACTAAGGAATAAACTGTGGACGTTAGTTAATAATCATATATCAATATTGGTTCATCAATTGTGATGAATATACTAATGTAAGATGTTAATAATAGGGGAGGCTGGGTGTGGGGAAAATGGGAACTCTGTACTATCTTTGCAACTTTTCTGTAATCTAAATCTATTCTAGAATGTAAACCTTTATTAAAAAGAAGGAGGGTGCCGCTGATGACCGATCTCAAAGCTAGCATTCCCAACCAACGCTAGCATTCCCTGAGCAGTGCATGAAGTTGGCCTGGGCAGGGCATTGGGTGAGAGAGGCAGCTTCCAGAGTTTCCGAGCACAGAATCCAGGCGTGTGAGCAGTGCCTGAGTGCCAAGGAACTGCAGCGGAATATGATTTCAACTTGATCTTGGGTCCCCGCCCTTGGTGTCTAAGCAGAAAAGAGGCCACCCTCAAGAATCAAGTCTGAGCGTTCTAGAATCAGAGATGCGACGCACCCTTTCATCTCCTTCCTCTTTTCCTGCCATCGAACACCAACCAGCGCCTCAAAAACAACTTGTCAACCCTGCGCTCGGGGTCCCACCCCCCAGCCCCCATACCTGCTCCTCATCCTGTGTCCTGGCAGTGACACTCCTTTCTCCACTGTCCTGTGCAATGGCCAGCATGTCACCCCGGACACCTTTCTCTTTCTCCCCTCCCACGTGTGGTCATAATATCCTGAGCCACCTGTGCCTGGTGTGACTGGTGTGACCCACACACCCTCTCCAACCTCACTCCGCTGTCTCAGCTCAGCCTTGCCGTGGCCCTGCTGTCACAACCACCAGCCAGTATCCAGGTGCCAACCTTTCCAAGCCAACCTTTCCAAAAAATGAAATCTCACAGGCAGACCAAAAGGTGCAGATAACAAGGTAATGATCCCACCACCAAGCACAAGAAACAAAACCTTACCGACAAAGTTGAAGCTGTCTATGTACCACGTCTGACTCATTCCCCACCGTCCATTCCTGTTCTCATACATCTTATCTTTTTCCTTCTCTGTGTGGCCTCCTCTGACCACCCAGTTGAACACTCCAGTCCACACTTCGCCTCCCCACTGCCCTTGATCTCTTTTACGTATGCCTTTTAAAAATACTGGCTTGTCATTTTCTGATATACTATATAGTTATTTATGTAAACTAATATCTGTATTCGTCTGAGTGGGCTGCCATAACATGATGCCGCAGACTGGTGGTTTAAACAACACAAGTTTATTTTCTCATGGTTCTGGCGGCTAGGGGTTCAAGATGAAGGTGTCAGTAGGCTTGGTTTCTCCTGAGGCCTCTGCCCTTGGCTTGCAGATAGTGCCTCTCTCTGTGTCATCACCTGGTCTGTCCTCTGTGCCCGCTCATCATTTGTCTCTTGGGTTTCCAGAATTCCTTTTCTGGTAAGGATAGCAATCAGACTGGATGAGGGCCCACCCTATCCCTTATTTTACCATAATCATCTGTCTAAAGACTTTATTGCCAAATACAGCCCCATCCTAAGACACTGGAGTTTAGGATTTTCCCATGTGAATTTAGGGAGGAACACAGGTCAGCACATAACGATGTCTATTGTTTGTTCCTGCCTTTCTTCACTACTGTGTTTGCCCAATGTTGTTTTTGTCTGTTTTATTCACTGGTAAGTCTTTTTCTTTTTTATATTTATTTATTTGGAGAGAGAAAGAGAGCACGAGCAGGGTAGGGGCAGAGAGCGGGAGAGAGATTATCCCAAGCAGGCTCCGCACTGTCAGCTCAGAGCCCAATGTGGGGCTTGATCTCACGAAACAAGATCATGACTTGATCTGAAATCAAGAGTCAGACGCTTAACCGACTGAGCCACCCAGGCGCCCCTATTCATTGGTGATTCTTAAGGGCCTTGAACTGCCCCTAGCACATAGTAGGCGTTTGATAAACATTTGTTGAATTGCATTTTCACCTTGTCTAGGACTTCCAGGACAATGCTTTCTCGAAGCAATGATAGGCATTACCTTTCTTTTTGACTCCAGCGGAAATGGTTTTAGAGTTTGACCGTTAAATATGATTATGTTTGCTTCAACATTTCAACAGGTACACCTTCTATCAGTTTAAGGAAGTTCTCTTCCACTTCCAGTTTGCCAAGAGTTTCTGTCATGAAAAAAATTGTGCGTTTCATCAAACACTTTCTGTGCATCAGCGGAGTGGATCATGCAGCTGCCCTCCTCTAGTCTGTTAATATGGTGTTTTACACAACCAGATATCCTTGCATTCCCGGGATAACACTGCAGGGGTTTAACCAGACGATTAGCATGATCTGATTTACATTTTGAAAAGTTCTCTCTGGATGCTGAGTGGAGAGTGCCATGTCAGGGAGCAAAAGGGAGAGCAGGGTGATCAGCCAGGAGGCTATTACAGTAATCTGGGTGAGAGATGATGGTAAAAGTAGAAATGGAAATAAGTGGGAGGATTTGGAATGTATTTTGGAGATAAAACCAACAGAACTCGCTGGTGGATTTGATGTGGTGGGGGGAGGGGAGAATTGAGAGTGACTGCTAGGTATTAGTGGGAGCCACTAGTGGGAGCCACTAGTAAAATAGGTGGTTCTATTTTACTTAATGGAGAACATAGGGAGGGCAGGAATCAAGGATTCAGGTGCCTGTTGGACACTGAAGGTAAGATACCGAGCAGGCTGTTAGGTGTGTGGCTCAGGGGCAAGTCTGAGCTGAGGATATAGATGAGGGACACATCAGCAAAGAGGCACTATTTAAAGTTTATTTTTATTTATTTAGAGAGCGAGATAGAGAGCAAGTGGGGGAGGGGCAGAGAAAGAGGGAGACAGAATCCCAAGCAGGCTGCACGCTGTCAGCATCAGAGTCTGATGAGGGGGCTCGGTCTCACGAACCACGAGATCAAGACCTGAGCCAAAACCAAGAGTGGGCCGCTTGGCTGACTGAGCCACCCAGGCGCCCCAGAGAGGCACTGTTCAAAGCCATGGCCGTGGATGCAGTTACCAACAGGGAAGGGTGACATAGAGAAGGCGAGGACCAGGACCAAGTTCAGGGCTTCCAGCCTTAGTCAGGCAGCCAGCCAAGGGCCAGCAAAGGGGACTGGGAAAAAGGCAGGCTGTGAGGTGAGAAAAGAAGCCCAGAGAGGAGATGGTTAAGGCAGCACTGGCTGATTGCAAATGCTTTTGAAAGGAGAGGGAACATGAAGACACAAGTATCCAGGGGTTACCAATAGATTTTATTAAATATTTCCAAATTTTGTGCTTAATTAGGTGAGGGGAAAACCAAGGACCATTCGCACATAGTACTGAATAACCCAAACACGTTTGGCCCTCTATAAGATTTTCTGGGGGCAGGAAGGGCGATTTTTCTAAATGCCTCCTTCTCGAAAGAGCATCTCCAGATTCACCTCTAGGTCAATGGCTCCCAGTGTTTGTGTAGCCATGACCCGCCACATGTAGTTTGATTTTGCTTGACTCACAGAGCTATAAATGCAACAGTTTCTACACACACACACGGAACTCATCCTGTGAGTGAAGTACCCTAAAGGGCTATGGAGTTCACAGGGAGGAAAAAGCACTTCACCTTTGCCCTGAAGGTTCATCTAAAAAGTGAAACTGAGTTTCAACTACCTTCACTGAGACAGTTGCATGCCACACCCTTTGACATAACATTTTCAAATAACACTGGGGATCCTGGCCATAAGATGTCAAAACAATCGTTGGCACAAGCTTAAGGTATGCATGCAGGTTACCAGAGACCGGAAGACAGCCTCACCTAAAGTTGGCAGCATTCAAGTTTCTAGAGTCTCTGCCTTTGGGATTCGTGTTTGGCCAAGAAAAGAGCGAGGGCCTCCTCTCCTCCCAGCCATGCGCACATAATTGTTCCAATTTCCACCAGCCCTCCCTTTCTTAAACAACCAAGATGATTCCCCACAAAGGTAATTTTCTGCTTCTTTGGCTCAATTCAATTTATCTTTTTAAAAGCAATTAGTATCCCTTTAGAGTTCTTTTATGCCTGACTAATTGTGCCTTAGTTCAAGAGTTAAAGCTTCTCTCTATCCATTTAGGCTACTACAGTAATATCTAATTAAAGTCCAGGCCAGACAAAAATGCATATTTTGGATTAGAGTATCCTTAGCTTCCCAAGTATTTAAATTTCCACCAGTGGAGAGGACTGGGTGGGGGAGGAGGGGAGTCCATTTTTATTCTAAGGCATTCTTGAGGAGGATGTATTTCCAATTAACTGAATATTGGAGGAATTGGGAATTAGCACAGCTACAGGACTTAAATATGCATTAAGAAAAATCCCACTACTCATTTGAAACTAGTTGATAGGCCCATAAGTATCAGAAACACCATGTAGCTTGTATTTTTCCTTTGTAAACCACACTACTTGTTTACTTAAGTCGGGTAAGGCAATCTGGACTCACCAACACACTGACCCGATTAGACAGATCTTTTTACGCTGTAGACGGCTTTAGAGACATTCCAGGTGTTATGGAAAAACAGCTGGCCCTGGGATGCTCTTGGTTTCCAGGACAGAGACCAGTTGAAAGAGAATCAGAGAATTTTAGAGCTCAAACAATCTTAGAAGAGAGTCGCCTATAATTTTATAGGTTGACACGTTCAGTGGCAAAGGGCAGGGTTTGAAAAGTGGCTCATTTTATTCCCAGCCCATTGGTCTTTCTGCTAGAGCCTTGGTTCTTGACTTTGTAGCATGCTGGAATCACCTGGGAGTTACAAAAGCAAAAACAAAACCTTCCCCCAGAGATAGCGATTTAATTGGTCTGGGGAGCCATCTGGGCACTAGAAGTTGTAAACATGCCTTTTCCCCACTCTGAGTGGTAGAGGGAAGGAAACGGGCAACTGAGTTAGTTGCAAGGCCTGTACTACATATTTGTAAGATATTTACCCTAATCCACCGTATGTGCAAGATATCCACTCTAATCCATTGGACCTCACCTTTCACAGGGATGAATTCTTGAATTAAAGAGGCTCTTCTTGAAATTCAACCCCCCGTCCTTTTTGATTTACAGCATATAGTGTTCTTTCCTTCTTTAAGTAGAGAGGGCCTGGAACCGATTTCCACTTGGCTCCTGGACTGGTGTATTCATTTGGTAAACAGAGAATGCTTTGCAGAAATCTAGAGGTTGTGAGAGCCAGAAGAATCATCTCATCTCCTGGGAACCAATTAGGGTTCCTGAAGGGCAAAACTCCTGGGTTTTTTTGTTTTTGTTTTCGTTTTGATAAAAATCACAAAGCACTCTGAAGAGGCACACTCAGAATGACTCTGGAACTTTCCACTGAAGAGGCAAGGGAGGGAGGCTCTGGGCCAGTTTGGCAGAAGGTCGGGCAGCAGTTAGACTCTAAGCAATGAGGAGAGGAGATGGGGTGACCACCAAAAATCCAATACCATGATGTAACCCATGGCAGGCACACACATACAAACATGATGTATTGATTTTGGCAGTGGCTCCCCATTATTTTTTATATCAGAAGCCAGCCAAGTTGAAAAGCTATTGGCAACCTAGGTCTAGAGCTGGGCTGAGAGCTGGTGGGTCCCACATCTTGCTCACTTCTATTGCCTTGTACCTATCTTGGGGGGTGTAGCACCTAGCAGAAAGGGATGATAGAGCCGTGAAACCCAAGCCCCATCTTGCAAACCTTTCTCGACATTCCAAGTGAACCATTTACTTGAAGCTGAAAGTTTCCTCTGCTCAACTGAGTGGTGAGAAATTAAAAAAAAAAAAGACACATACACACACACAAAGCTCCCTCAACCTGCCCAACTGGTTCTGAGACTGGAAACTTGTCCAGCTCCTTTATGTAATATATAACCCGGATGTTAATCCTGGCTCCACTCAGCTCTTGGTTCACAGCAACACCCCAAATCCCACAACACACACCATCTTCCCAGATAGATTGCCCCCCCCGCCTTTTAACAAATCCTAAAGAATTTTAGCCTGGCACAGTCTTCGTCGGGGTCCACAGGAAAGCAAATACTTTTAAAAGCAGCATTCTGTAGCAACAAAGAATCGGGAAGAGTGCCAAAGTGAATGACAATCATAGAAACAGTCAATTTACTGGTAACTCCCTGTTGTCTGCAGGCTGAACTAGGAATGAGTGTGCGGAAGGAGGAAAAGCAGCTGCATCCCAATTAAACTCAGTAGCTCAGGTGCCCGAGAGGATTCTCACTTCTGGTTTACCTAAACAGATCTGCTTTCTTGGAGATCTTAGGGGACCTCTGTACAGAAGCATGGGCTGTGCTGATTTTCTTCTTTATTGCTCTAGGTAACTGAGCTAAAATATACATATAAGCAAACTGAGAGGGTGGATGGGTCACGAGCCTCAGAAAACATGCTTTTCTTGGCTTCTGGGTAGAGGACAAGGGAGACTGCTGGACCCTGCAATAAGCCAGCCTGAAGACACTGTATGCATGCACAGCCCAACAGCTGGAGGAAAGACCATTACGGAACCAGCACCCACCGGAAAGTCTGTGGGCATCCAACTGATCCTTCAGTTAACGAATTTGGAGAATCCAGAATACCCTGTCAAGAAATGGGCTCTGAAGTAAAGATATTATGTAATATTAGTACCCTAATAGTTGGGCACTCTGGTCAGGGCCATGAAATACTTCTGTGTACGTGTTGTTCACTACCTAGAGCAGAGCCATACTAGGGTTGATTCTCTCAGTCTGGTCCTGGACAGCTGTGACAGAATCACCTAAGCTGCTTATTTAAAAGACACCCCAGGGGCGCCTGGGTGGCGCAGTCGGTTGGGCGTCCGACTTCAGCCAGGTCACGATCTCGCAGTCCGTGAGTTCGAGCCCCGCGTCAGGCTCTGGGCTGATGGCTCAGAGCCTGGAGCCTGTTTCCGATTCTGTGTCTCCCTCTCTCTCTGCCCCTCCCCCGTTCATGCTCTGTCTCTCTCTGTCCCAAAAATAAATAAACGTTGAAAAAAAAATTTTTTTAAAAGAGACCCCAATCGGGGCGCCTGGGTGGCTCAGCCGGTTAAGCGGCCGACTTCAGCTCAGGTCATGATCTCGCGGTCCGTGGGTTCGAGCCCGCATGGGGCTCTGTACTGACAGCTCAGAGCCTGGAGCCTGTTTCAGATTCTGTGTCTCCCTCTTTCTCTGACCCTCCCGTATTCATGCTCTCTCTCTGTCTCAAAAATAAATAAATGTTAAAAAAAAATTAAAAAAAATAAAGAAAAGATTTATAAAATAAATAAATAAATAAATAAATAAAATAAAAGACACCACAATCTAGAATCAAAATATCCTTGGTTCCCCCAAACCGGCACCATTTTTAAAAATTAAAAGTTGTTTTCTATTTACCTCGAACATGTTTAAACATACACAACATTAGAGAGAATTGTCTGATGGGCCTCATGGTACCCATCATTCAGCTTCAACAATTTATCAGCAGCCTGTTACTCTTGTTTCCGTTCTGTCTATACCAACTTTTTGGGAGGAGGTGAGGCTGAAATATTTAAACGTGAATCCCAGACATCTTACTCTTTTGTCCATCGTTCTTTAGTATGTTTCTGTAACAGATAAGGACTTTTTTTTTTTTTTAACGTAATCAGATGCCATCATCACAGTCAACAACATCAACTTCTTGGTGTCGTATTCTCTAGTCCATGCTCCATTTTCCATAGTAGGCTCAAAAATATCTTTTTGCGTTTGATGTGTTCAAATTAGGATCCAAAAAGATACACGTGCTGTGCCTGGTGGGTATGTCTCTTTCAACTTATAATAGCCCCTTTCCATTATCGTAACACCGTTTATTTGCAGAGGAAACTGTTTCATTTGTTCTGTAGAATTTCCCACATTCTAGATTTGGCTCATGGTACTGCTTGTAACAGGTTCCTCTCTCTCTCTTATTTTCTATAAACTGATGGGTAGAGGCTTGATTAGATTCAGTATTTCAGGGAGAAGAACATTTTATCCAGCTATTCCACTTTTAGTTAAGATTGATCAGCTGGTTCAAGTGTTGTTGTCCTGATCTATCCATTATAAAATTCTCCATCAGCATTTTATTTAAAGGCTTTAGCAGCCATTTGAGCTTTGCCTGGTTCTCCTATTTCATTAGGGGTTACAAAATGGTGATTTGGGTTTCAGTTCTATTTTTCTTCCTGCATTTATTAGCTGTGATTCTTCTATGTAGAAGAAATTTCCTTCATAGGCTATTTGGTTATCAGGAAATACAGTCTGTAGAGAAAAGGCAAGATAAAACCTTTACTCTTTCCCTTTATCATATTTATATGTATCAGAATGATTGATATCCTAGTACTCTCAGAAAGTAACCATGAAGCTTTCTTTCTTGGCTGGGGAAGAAAGAGATACATACAATGGGTTCGTAAACTTTTATATATTTGATGGGTTTTAATTCATTGCGGTTGTTACTCTTTTACTTTCTCTCTTATTTGTTTGTTTCTTGTCAGTCTCTTCATGTTCAAACGTTTCGTCTTTGGCCAATGGGGGCCATTTCAAGTTGGCTCCTGTGCTGTTTGTTTGTTTGTTTGTGTTTTTTTAATGTTATTATTTATTTCTGAGGGGGGAAGAGGGGCAGAGAGAGGGAGATAGAGAATCCAAAGTGGGCTCTGTGCTGACAGAGGACAGCTGGATGCGGAGCACGAACTCATGACCTAGGCCGAAGTCGGACGCTTAACCAACTGAGCCACCCAGGAGCCCCTCCTGTGTTTGTTTGTTTGTTTGCTTATTTGCTCTCATATGACCCTATAGTCTCTGTAATTTCCTTACTTTCAGGCACAAGATGCTCCAGGCTCATCTACCTCAGATCTATAATTAGCCATTTCTCCAAGGAGTCCTCATTCCTTTGTGGGGAAGGTTATTTAGAGATTACAGTCTGGGCTTTCAGGGTGTTCATTGCTCATCCATCCTGGCATTTTTAGTGGACAGGGCTAGGAAGTATGCATTCTTTAGAAAAAAGTCAATTATGAGTTAATACTTATATTTCTAATTCATTTTTTTTTTCAACGTTTATTTATTTTTGGGACAGAGAGAGACAGAGCATGAACGGGGGAGGGGCAGAGAGAGAGGGAGACACAGAATCGGAAACAGGCTCCAGGCTCTGAGCCATCAGCCCAGAGCCCGACGCGGGGCTTGAACTCACGGACCACGAGATCGTGACCTGGCTGAAGTCGGACGCTTAACCGACTGCGCCACCCAGGCACCCCTTATATTTCTAATTCAAATGAAGATAAGTCTTTACATATTTCCTTTGGTTTTATATTATCTCATCTCTTTTATGCTAAAACGTTTGGCTTCTAATGATACTAAAATAATCATGTATTTGCTCTTTCTCTTTATATATATTAGTATCTAATATTATTAAAGTATATTATATATATTGGCATTTTATTCTGATATATTAATATATATTTCAATATATCATATCTCAAACACAGCACAGTAAGTTGCTTCCATAATTTGGCTATTGCAAATAGGCAATCTAAGATATCTTTGTGTGTAAGTTTGTCCTCAGGATGCTGTGTTTTAAAATTACTTAAAACAGGGGCGCCTGGGTGGCTCGGTCAGTTAAGCGTCCGACTTCGGCTCAGGTCGTGATCTCACAGTTTGTGGGCCCGAGCCCCGCGTCCGGCTGTGTGCTGACAGCTCAGAGCCTGGAGCCTGCTTCGGATTCCATGTCTCCCTCTCTCTCTGCTCTTCTCCCACTCACACTCTGTCTCTCTCTCAATAAATAAACATTAAAAAAAATTTTAAGTTACTTAAAATAATTCTTCTCTTTATGTTTCTAGAATCAACTTGATCTATAGCTAGGTTTATTTGCTTTGTATTTTTTAATAAACTTTGAATTTGAAAACAGAGAAGGTAGTACAAAATTCCCAAATATCTCACACCCAGCTTCCTCTATTACTAACATCTTATGTAAATGTGATGCATTTGTCACAATAAATGAACCCATAGTGATCCGTTTTCTAAAGTCCACGGTTTTATTCAAACTTCTTTAGTTTTCCCCTAATGTCCTATTTCTCTTGCAGGATCCCATCCAGGATACCACATTACTTTCGGACATCATGTCTCCTTAGGTTTCTCTTGGCTGTGACAGTTTCTCACACTTTCCTTTTATAATATTGTAATTGTTTTTCCTCTATGAAAAATATGGTGTTGGGCTTTAAAAAATTTTTTGTTTTAATTTTAAGTGCAATGCAGTTAACCTACAGTTTTATATTCTTTTCAGGTGTATGATATAGTGATTTAACATTTCCATATATTACCCAGTGCTCATCAAGATAAGCACTCTTAATTTCCATTACCTATTTCACCCATTTTCTCCACCCACCTCCCTTCTGGTAACCATCTGTTTGTTCTTTATAGTTAAGTGTCTGTTTTTTGGTTTGTCTCCTTTTTTTCCCCTTTGTTCATTTGTTTTATTTCTTAAATTCCACATAAGGGTGAAATAATATGGTATTTGTCTTTCTCTGACTGGCTTATTTTGCTTTGCATTATACTCTAGTTCTATCCATGCTGTAGCAAATGGAAAGTTTTCATTCTTCTTTATGGCTGAATAATATTTCCTTGTCTACATATGCCACATCTTTTTTATCCATTCATCTATTGATGGACATTTAAGTTGCTTCCATAATTTGGCTATTGCAAATAATGCCTCTATAAACATAGGGGTGCATGTATCCCTTTGAATTAGTGTTTTGGTTTACTTTGGGTAAATACTTAGTAGTGCCATGGCTGGATCATAGGGTAGTTCTGGGTTGTTTTGTTTTGTTTTGCTTTTAATGTTTATTTTGAGAGAGAGAAAGAGTGTGAGTGGAAGAGGGGCAAAGAGAGGGGGAGAGAGAATCCCAAAAAGGTTCTGCCTCTGCCAGCATGGAGCCCAATGCAGGGCTCGATCACACTAACTAAACCATAGATCATGACCTGAGCCAAAATCAGGAGTCAGATGCTTCAGATGCTTAACTGACTGAGCCACCCAGGCATCCCAGAGTAGTTCTATTTTTAATTTTTTGAGGAACTTTCATACTGTCTTCTACAGTAGCTACCCCAGTTTGTATTCCCACCAACAGTGCACAAGGGTTCCATTTCTCCACATCTTCACCAACACTTGTTGTTTCTTGTATCTTTGATTATAGCCATTCTGACAGGTCTGAGGTGATATCTCATTGTGGTTTTGATTTGCATTTCCCTGATGATGACTTCTGTTGAGCAACTTTTCATGTGTTGGTCATCTGTCTCCATTGGAGAAACGTCTATTCATGTCTTCTGTCCATCTTTCAATGGGATGTGTGTGTGTGTGTGTGTGTTGGGTTGTATAAGTCTTTATATATTTTTGGATTCTAACCCTTTATCAGATATGTCATTTGCAAATATCTTCTTCCACTTAGTAGATTATCTTTTGGTTTTGTTGATGATTTCCTTTGCTGTGCAGAAGCTTTTTATTTTGATGTAGTCCAAATCATTTATTTTTGCTTTTGTTTCTCTTGCCTCAGGAGACTTACGTAGAAAAATGTTGTTATGGATGATGTCAGAGAAGTTACTGCCTGTGCTCTCTTCTAGTGTTTTTATGGTATTGGGTCTCACATTTAGGTCCTTAATCCATTTTGGGTTTATTTTTGTGCATGGTGTAAGAAAGTGGTCCAGTTTCATTCTTTTGTATGTACTATCCAGTTTTCCCAACACAATTTGTTGAAGAGACTTTTTCCCATTGTATATTCTTGCCTCCTTTATTGAAGATTAATTTATTGTATAATTGTGGGTTTATTTCTGGGCTCTCTGTTCTGTTCCATTGATCTAGGAATTTGTTTTTGTACCAGTATCATACTGTTTTGATTACGACAGCATTGTAATATAACTTGAAATCTGAGATTGTGATACCTCCAGTTTTGTTTTTCTTTTTCAAGTTTGTTTTGGCTATTTGAAGTTTTATGGTTCCATACAAATTTTAGGATTATTTGTCCTACTTCTGTGAAAATGCTGTTGGTATTTTGATAGGGATTGTATTAAATGTGTTGATTACTTTAGGTAATATAGACATTTTAACAATATTTGTTCCTTCAGTCCATAAGCATAGAATGTCTTTGCATCATCTTCAGTTTCTTTTATCAGTGTTTTATACTTTTCAGAGTACAGCTCTTTTGCCTTTTTGGCTAAGTTTATTCCAGGTATTTTATTATTTTGGTGCAATTATAAATTGAATTGTTTTCTTGATTTCTCTTTCTGCTGCTTTGCTATTAGTGTATAGAAATTCAATGGATTTATGTATATTGATTTTGTATCCTGCAATGTTACTGAATTCATTCATCATTTCCAGTAGTTTTTTGGTGGAGTCTTTAGGGTTTTCTATATAGAGTATCATGTCATCTGCAAGTAGTGAAAGTTTTACTTCTTCCTTACCAATCTGGGTGCATTTTATTCCTTTCTCTTGTCTGATTGCTGTGGCTTGGACTTCCAGTATTCTGTTGAATAAAAGTGGTGAGAGTAGACATCCTTGGATGACCTTAGAGGAAAAGCTTATAGTTTTTCACCACTGTATGTGATGTTAGCTGTGGGTTTTTCATAGATGGCCTTTATCATGTTGAGGTTTGTTTCCTATAAACCTAGTTTGTTGAGGATTTTATCATGGATGTTGTACTTTGTCAAATGCCTTTTCTGCATCTATTGAAATGATCGTATGTTTTTTATCCTTTCTCTTATTGATGTGATGTATGTAAATTTGTAAATGTTGAACCATACTTGCATACTGGGAGTAAATTCCACCTTATCATGGTGAATGATTTTTCTCAATGTATTGTTGGATGTGGTTTGCTAATATTTTGTTGAGGAATTTTGCATCTATCAGAAATATTGGCCTATAGTTCTTTTTTGTTGTTGTCTTTATCTGGTTTTGGTACCACGGTAATGCTGGACTCATAGAATGAATTTGGAAGTTTACCTTCCTCTTCTATTTTCTGGAAAACTTTGAGAAGAATAGGTATAACTCTTCTTTAAATGTTTGGTAGAATTCACCTGTGAAGCATCTGGTCTTGGGCTTTTGTTTGCTGGCTGTTTTTTTTTTTTTTTTAATGTTTATTTATTTTTGAGAGAGAGAGAGAGAGAGTAAGAGAGTTAAGAGAGAGTGCAAGCAGGGGAGGGGGAGAGAGAGAGGGAGACACAGAATTTGAAGCAGGCTCTAGGCTCCAAGCTGTCAGCACAGAGCCTGATGCAGGGCTCGAACTCATGAACCGTAAGATCATGACTTGAACCAAAGTTGGACACTTAACCAGCTGAGCTACCCAGGGGCTCATGCTGAGAGTTTTTTGATTACTGACTTAATTTCATTGCTGGTAATTGGTCTGTTCAAATTTTCTTCCTGATGCAATTTTTGTAGGTTATATGTTTCTAGGAATTTATCCATTTCTTCCAGGTTGCCCAATTTGTTAGCCTGTAATTTTTCATAATATTATCTTTTAGTCCTTTGTAATTCTGTGTTGTCAGTTGTTATGTCTCCTCCCTCATTTCTGATTTTGTTTATTTGAGTTCTTTCTCTCTCAGTGAATCTGGCTAGAAGTTTATCAATTTTGTTGATCTTTTCAAAGAACAAGTTCCTGATTTCACTGACCTGTTCTATTGTTTGTTGTTTGTTTTGTTTTGTTTTTTAGTTTCTACGTCATTTATTCCTGCTCTAATCTTTATTATTTTCTTCCTTCTGTTGAATTGGACTTTTGTTTGTTCTTCTTTTTCTAACTCCTTCAAGTGTAAGGTTAGGTTATTTATCTGAGATATTTCTTGCTTCTTGAGGTAGGCCTGTATTGTTATAAGCTTCCCTCTTAGAATAGTGTTTGCTGCATTCCAAAGATTTTAGATCATTGTGTTTTCATTTTCTTTGTCTCCATGTATTTTTTTTATTTCCTCTTTGATTTCTTGGTTGACCCATTTATTGTTTAGTAGCATGTTATTTAACATCCGTGTATTTGTGCTCTTTCCAGATTTTTCTTGTGATTGATTTCTAGTCTCATTGCATTGTGGTCAGAAAAGATCCATGATTTTGATATTTTTGAAATTGTTGAGACTAGTTTTGTGAGCTAATGTGTGATCTGTTCTGGAGAATGTTCTGTGTGTACTCGAAAAGAATGTGTTTTCTGCTGTTATAGGATGAAATGTTCTGAATATAGCTGTTAAATCCATCTGGTCCAGTGTGTCATTCAAAGGCACTGTTTCCTTGTTGATTTTCTGTTGGATGATCTGTCCATTGATATAAGTGGAGCATTAAAGTCCCCTCCTACTATTGTATTACTATCAGTTAGTTCCTTTATATTTGTTATGAACTGTCTTATGTAGTTAGGTGCTCCTATGTTGGATACATGATATTTACAATTTTTAGTCTTCTCATTGGATTGTCTCCTTAATGATTGATTATATAGTGTCTTTCTTTGTCTCTTGTTGAAATCTTTGTTTTAAAGTCAATTTTGTCTGATATAAGTACTGCTACTGTCTTTCCTTCGATATCCATTTGCATGGTTAATATTTCTGCATCCCCTCACTCTCAATCTGCATGTGTCTTTAGGTCTGAAGTAAGTCTTTTGTGTGCATCATATGGGTCTTGTTTTTATCCACTTCATTACCCTGTGTGTTTTGATTGGAGCATTTATTCCATTTGCATTCAAAGTAATTATTGTTAGGTATGTATTTATTGCCATTTTGTTATTTGTTTAATGTTTGTTTTTGTGGATCTTCTCTGTTCCTTACTTCCCTTGCTCTCTACTCTCACCATAAGTTAGCTTTCTTTAGTGATATACTTTCTCTTTATTTATTTATTTATTTATTTATTTTTTGCATATCTATTGCTGGTTTTTGATTTGTGGTTACCATTAGGTTTGTACATAACATCTTTTGCATATAGCAGTTTATCTTTAGTTGATGGTTGCATAAGTTTGAATCCATTCTTTACTCCTCACCCCCCCATTTTAGCTATTTGGTATCATACTTTACTTTCTTTTGTTTTTTGAGTCCCTTGAATGACTTTTACCGCTTTTGTGCTTCCTACTTTTCTTACTCTTACTTATGGTCTTTCCTTTCCATTCACAGAGCCCCCTTTAACACTTCTTGTAGGACTGATTTAGTGGTCATGAACTCCTTTTTTTCCTGAAAAACTCTTTCTCTCCTATTCTGAATGATAGTCTTGCTGCACAGAGATCCTTGGCTGCAGACTTTTTCCTTTTAACCCTGAATATATCCTGCCACTCCCTTCTGGCCTGCAAAGTTTCTGTTGAAAAGTTCACTGATATATTTATTGGGTTTCCCTTGTATGTAACTGTTTTCTTTTCTCTTGCTGCTTTTAAAATTCTTTCATTATCACCACTTTTTGCCATTTTAATTACTATGTGTTTTGGTGTGTACCTCCTTGGGTTGATTTTGTTGCAGTATCTCTGTGCCTCTTGGATCTGAATTTGTTTCCTTCCCCAAATTTGGGAAGTTTTCAGCTATTATTTCTTCAAATAAAACCTCTGCCCCCTTTTCTTTCTCATCTTTTTCTGAAGTCCCTATAATGTGAATGTTATTACTCTTGATAGAGTCACTGAGTTCTCTGAGTCTATTCTCATTTTGCATAATTTTTTCCTCTCACCTGCTCAGCTTGATTACTTTCTATTTCTCTGTCCTCCAGGTTGCTGATTCATTCTTCTGCTTCTTCTAGCCTGCTATTTATTCCATCTAATGTATTTTTTATTTTAATTATTGTGTTCTTCATCTCTGATTGGTTCTGTTTTATCTCTGTGTTAGGGTCTTACTGATGTCCTCCACTCTTTTCTCAAGTCCAGGAAGGATATTCATGATCATTACTTTAAATTGTCTACTGCATATTACATATCTCCATTTTGCTTAGGTCTCTTGCTGTGGTTTGGTCCTATTCTTTCATTTGGGACATATTCCTCCATCTCCTCATTTTGCCTAACTCTTTGTGTATGTTTCTCTGTGTTCGGAACATCAGCTACCTCTCTTGTTCTTGAAAGTAGTGTGAAGGGGTGCAATTTTAACAAGGTGGTGCTGATCCTCTTCAACAGGGAACATACAGCCACTGCCAAGACCACGGCTGGGTTGGCTACTCCGCAAAGTGCAGTTTTAAAATGGTGTACATGTCCTTCCCAGGAGGTGAACAGTCACTGCAACTGAGACCAAGGTCCTGCAAAATGTAGGGGTTGAGAATTGTGTTGTTGGTGAGGTTTATGTCAGTCTTCTGGGGGAGGGGACGTGCAGCACCAGAACTGAGGCTTTAGCACTCAGTGTGACTGGAAAGGGCAGATCCACTGAAGTACAGGGGATGGGGGTGGGGAGGTTGGTGTAAGCAAGTTAGGCAGCAAGTGTGAGCTGCTCTGGCTCCTGCAGGTGGTTGTGCATTTATGCTGGGGGGCAGGGAAGGGAAATGGTGCCTGCCAGCTCCTTTGTTACTGGAGAAGTCCTTCAGTGAACTCAGATTAGTAAATAACTCTCTTTCTTGTATGCTTCTGGCATTTTTTTCAAACTGCTGCTTCTAGACTGTGGACAGTTTGTCTGCTGTCTCTTTAAGAGTGGGGACTCAGCTTCCTATCACCCTTTAGGCTCTCCTGGAACCAAGCCCCCTGATTTTTTAAAGTTTCAGGCTTTATGTCCTGCTGGTTGTAAGAACTCATGATATTCAGCCCCTCTAATTTTCAAAGCGAAACTCTACAGCGATTCATCTTCCCTGTGCAGTGTCCCTGGTAGGGCTGTCTGTTTCTTGTTCTCTGCACCTGCAGCTTCTTCCCTCCAGCAGCCAGACCACAGGGTTTAGCTCCCCACAGCATCTTTGCCTTTCCTACCCCTTTCGATGCAGCCTCTTCTCTACGTTTAGTTGTGGAGTTTGTTCTGCCAGTGTTTGGGTCATTTTCTGGGCTATTTACACTGATGTGAGTGTTATATAATTTTATTCTTAGGATGAGGTGAGTTTAAGGTCCTCCTACTCTGCCATCTTCTCAGACTTAACTTGTTTTTGATAACCTTTGATAGTTTTAAGGAGTACTGGCCAGATATTTTGTAGAATATCCCTCAACAGGGACTTGTCTGATATTTTTTCTAATGATGAGACTAGGATTACATGTTTTGGGGAAGAAGACAGCAGAGGTAAAGTGCTATTCTCATCAAATCATATCAAGGGCACCTATTATCAACATGACTTAATTACTATCAATGTTAACCTTGATCATCTGGCTGAGGTAATATGTGTCAGGTTTCTGCACTGTAAGATTATTCTTTTTTTCCCTCTTTTCATACTATATTCCTTGGAAGGAAATCAGTGCCAGTATGTGAAGTCTACATGTAAGGAGTGCGGAGTTATCTTTCATTGACTTGAGGGTAGATATTTACATAAATTACTTGGAATTCTTTTGCATGGGTGATTTTTCTCTTCTCTTCTGATTGATTGATTGATTCAATCATCTATTTATATCAATATGAACGCATAGATATTTATTTTATACTTTGAAATTTTATTTTCAGTTCTACTTTATTATTTTCTTTCCCTGAAATTGGTTCAGTTTTTGTCATTGGGAGCTCTTGAGTTGGCTTTTGTGTCCTTTTGACATGACCCCACAATTTTTTAAAGCACTTCCTTACTTTCTGGCACTACAAGATGCCCCAAACTCATCTTATATATTTCCTGCCCCAATTCTAGTATTGGACATTTCTCCCAGGAGCCATGGTTCCTTCTGTTAAAGAATGGTTTTAGAAACCAATATCTTGGTGTTCAGGGTGCTTGTTGCTGTTGGGGTGTCATTGCTTCCAGGCCCTCAGCTGACAGACCAGGAAATAATGCATGTATACTAACCTCTGTATGTATACATGTCTATAAATATTTCTTTGTGTCACCCTTTGTATTTGAATTGTTCAATACATTATAGCTAATAGTAAGTTAAACATTAGTTCATGCTAATGTCTCTAATTCTATTTCATTATCACATGGATCATTCTGGCTTCCTCCTCTTACTTGTCTGTAATATCCCACTCCAACAGAGAGAAATCTGGCTCCCATCCATTCACTTAATTGTTCAATTCTAGCCTATATGTCTAACTATTTCAGTTTTTTTCTAATATTTTCTTTTGGTTCAACTTTGTTTTTGAATTATATGGAAAAATACTTGGTTCCAAAGTCAAAACTGTAAAGCTAAGTACATTCAGGGATATCTGTCTTCATCCCAGTTTCTTCCCCACTGGTTTCTCCCCTTCACAGATAATTTTAATTAGTTTTAAGTTTATTCATCCATTGTTTGCTTTTGAAAAAATAAGCACATATAGAAATAGTCATATTCCTATCTTTGTTACACAAACCATAGCATAAGGTATACATTTTTCTTCTCTTTACTTTGTTCACTTAACAATAGATCCTGGAGATGATCCAAAGCAGTCTGTAGCAATCTTCCTTCTTCCTTCTCAGTACTCTTTTATATAAAGGTACCATAATTATTCAACTAGGCCTCTATTGATTGACACTATTCCCCTCCCCACCCCCTGTCTTTTGCTTTTACAAAGAGCACTACAAAGAATAGCTTTGAACATACAGCATTTCAGATTTTTGCCAGTGTATCTTTACAATAGATTCACAAAAGTGGGATTATTGGGTCAAAAGGAATGCATGTGTAATCCTCCTAGATCTGCCAAATTCCTGTCTATGAGAGTTCTATCATTTAACATTCGCAGTAACAATGTATGAGAGATTCTATTTCCCTACAGCCTTGTCATCAGCATATGTTGTTCTCCTTTTGGATTTTTGTCTATCTGAGAGGTGATAAATAGTAACTCAGTGAGACTTTGCATGTCTCTTATTATAATGAGGTCCAGCATCTTTTCAGACATTTAAGCGTCATTTACATTTCTTATTCTGTGAACTGTCTGTTGATATCTTTCTGTACTAAAGTTGGAGATCCACTGCCCTGGTAAATGTACATACAGCATGGAACACGGACAGACCTCATCCTTGAAGGAACTTCTAGGGGCTTACCCAAATGGTATGCCCAAAATGACGATAGGGAAACAAATAATATGATTCAAATTTTAAAGTCTTTGACATGGAATAGATGTTTGGGGAGTTCAGAGAATAAAGATAACTGTGAGGTAATTAGGGAAGGCTTCACAGAGGAAGAGGAGTTTGAACTGGTATTTGAAAGATATCTGGGGTGGCATAAGCAGCGGAGAGGAGGGTAGGAGGACATGACAAAAGTAGATTGAGAACAAAGAACATACGTATACAGAGAGAGGACACAATATGCTTAGCTGTTTGGATTGTGGGCTCTGGAGTCAGACTACTTGGGTTCTAATCACAGCCTCACCATTTATTAGTAGTTTCAGATTCTTCATCTGTAAAATGGACTAATAGTAATAATACTACTACTTACTTTGAGAGGTTATTATGAGGCTTAAATGATATAATGTTTAGCACAAAAAATGTGCAATAAATATTAGTTGTTATTACAAAGCACAAAGGACCACCTGACTGAAGTCAAGTGTTCTATTTGGAATTGTGAGACATTTAGTTGAAAAATATATATGAGGTAGGTAATAGAGGACATCAAACTCTATGCTTAGGAGTTTGGATTTATCTAAAAGGCAAGAGAGAGGTATCGAAGGGACCTCTTAAAGCAAGAGAACAACAAGGCAAAAACTTTCATCTGCATATAACCATAGTGTTGAACAGGGAGGACTCTTGACGTGTTATCAGAAAGAGACTATTTTGAACTTCTGCTGTGTCTTAAAAATAGGGCAAGTTCTTCCCTTGCTCACCCTTAGAATCTCTTTCAATAATAATCACAGTTTTTTGGTTGATGGGGGGGTGGGAGAGAGGGGAAAGTGGGTGATGGGCACTGAGGAGGGCACCTGTTGGGATGAGCACTGCGTGTTGTATGGAAACCAGTTTGCCAATAAATTTCATATTAAAATAATAATAATCACAGTTTTAATTCAATAATGAATAGTGTGAAAGACCATGTAATAATCAAAATTTCAAAGCTGATCCTCCTCCTATTTTCCAGTTACATCCCTCTGTGGGAAGGAGAAGGAGGGGGGTGGTCTCTTTCTCTCTCTCTCTGTCTCTCTCTGTCTCTCTCTCTCTCTCTCTCCCTCTCTCTCTCCTACTACTTCCACTTTTCTTCACCCTTTTCACTAAGTGTGATTTCTGGCCTCTCAACAGTTGAAGGGGAAGAGGACGTGACAGATAGACAAAGCAGGAAAGTTCTTACTCAATTAGAACTATCCTAACAGGGCTTCACTATTTGGGGACCCATTTTAAAGCTCTTTACTGGGCCTTTTTGTGGATCCGTGAAAGTCTTCATTGGAAAGATTCAATAGCATTTCCTGTGACACAGGTGGTGCATTTTCCTCTGAATGATACCTTCAGCCCCAGTTTCCTGGCAGCCCTCTCTCCACAGACCTCCAGGTGGTCCTCTTGGGCAGAATTCAAAATGGCTCCAAGCCAGCTCTCATCCCTACACGAGCCACGTGAGTTCCATGAGAAATATCCCCACGTTCATTACACCCCCACACTCTGCGTGAGCAGGCTGCCAGTGCAGCCACTGCTTCTCCACCTGGGCCATCAGAACAACTAGCCAGCCCATCTTTACCTTTTAGATTTTCCAGGCAGGGGTCAGACGCTGGTCTACAAAGCCCCCCTAACTCTGGTGTCACATATCAAGCTCACCAAATGATCTCCTGAAGCCCTTTTCCCCTGATCTGTGGACAAAGGGGAGCAGCCCTCCCCCAACCCTTTGGAGGAATGGGATTCACAGCCAGGTCACACATTGTCCTTTTCACAAATCTCCTGATCTCCATTCTCAACTCATATATTAGAGGTGCGGACAAAAGGGCTTAAGGATCGTCTTGGCTGCTAACTTTGAAATTTTTGCATGGTAGTGTTTCTAAGAGATAGCACCTATTATCTTTTTGCCCTAGCAAAACTGAGGTAGAAGAATCTCATTTTAGCACCTATTACATATATTTTCCCAGGACAGTGACTACACCTTGGTGGTTGATAATAGTTGCATAGGAAGACGGCTCCAGCTGAAGTTTGCATGATAGGCTGGCATAAGGTAGAAAGAAGACTAGTTTGAGTCTGTGGTGATCCAGGAATAAGGAAACAAATGTTAGCAAATTAGAGACATTTAGCTCAGAGAAGAGAAAACTTAGAAGGGTATGGTAATTCTCCTCAACATAAGGTAAAGAAAAGGGCTGTCATATAGGAGAGAGGAAAGACTCAATTCATTTTGTTCAAGGAGAAGAATTAGGATAAAAGTATCAATTTATAGGGAAACAGATTTGGACTCTGTATGTGATTTTTCAAATATTGGTGACTCTGCAGTGAGTGTCCCACGTTAGGAGTATACAAGCGGATATGTGATTCCGTCCACCCACAAACTTACCCCACCCTACAGTTTCCCACCTCATGAAATGACATCACTGTCCCCTCATTGTTTGAGCCAAAACCTAGGAGTCGGAGTCGTCCTGATTCTCCCCTTCCCTTTATCCCCACACCTCTCAACCCATTCTCCATACAGTAAGTAAAGTAGCTAGAGTGATGCTCTAGAGAAGCAAAACAGGTCACATCACTGCCTTGCTTAAAACCCTACTATGGTTTCACCTTGAACTTAGGATGAAACTCTAACTCCTCAGCCTAGCCTAAAAAGCCCCAAATGGGCTTACCATGATCGCTTCTCCACTCATATGGCTCTCCTCTTAGGTCACTGCACTAAGCCACACCAGCCTTTTCGTGGTTTCCCAAACAAGCCAGTCTTACTCCCAAGGGCCTTCACACTGGATATGCCCTGCCTGGTACCCTGGAATTCAAAATGATTGTCTCCTTCTGTTCATCGGGGTCTGAAATGAAACATCACTATTTCAGAAAAGATTTCCTAATCACAGAAGAATTCTGGCCTACCTCCACTGTCGCTTTCTACTATGTTACAGCATGTTTTGTTTTCTCTCTACCAGTTATCACTGTCTGAAATCATTACTTGTTTCTCGTTTATCTGCCTGACTACAGTATGAACTTCACGAGAGCAGGGGCCTTGACTTCTTTGTCCAGTGCTGTATTCCCAATATACATAATAGGTACTCAATAAATCCTTGTTGCCTGAATGAATTGTCTTGGCCAGGGACATTAGAAAAGCCTGCCATTACTAAGAGGAGGGGGAAGCTAAACCTCTGGGGTCACTTCAGTCTGTGTCTTAGGTGGTGGGTTGGATGGGAATGAAGAAGAAGGAATACATCCTTGAAAAACAAAACTGATGTGTGTGGAGGATAAAGGTAGGGAACAGTGAACATTAGCTCCGTAGTCGGGGGCATCGTGGACTCAAGAATAATCTGATAGAAGCTTGGAAACTGGAAAAAGCAATTTAAAAAAATTATAGTGGGGCGCTTGGGTGGCTCAGTCTGTTGAGTTTCTGACTTTGGCTCAGGTTGTGATATCGCAGTTCATGAGTTCAAGCCCCACACTGGGCTCTCTGCTGTCAGTGCAGAGCCCACTCTGGATCTTCTGTCCCCCTCTCTCTCTGCCCCTCTCCCTCTTGCGCACACGCACGCGTGCTCACTCTCTCTCAAAAAATAAATAAATAAAAATTGGTTTCTTTTTTAAAAACTACCATAAGCTACACATGCCATTACATTTTTACATTTGGACTCTTGTAAGGTGTGTAGTTCAGGGGATTAAATGTCTTCACATTGTTGTGTACCATCACCACCGTCCTTCCACGGAGCCCCCTTCACCTTGCAAAACTCTGTACCTATTAAACGCTAATTTTCAGTTGCCTCCTTCCCCCAGCCGCTGGGAAGCTGCATGCTACTTTCTGTCTCTATGATTTTGACTACTAGGTACCTCCTATCGGTGGAATCACAGTATTTGTCCTTTTATGACAGGCTTATTTCACTCAGGTTAATATCCTCAAGGTTCATCCACACTGTAGCATGTATCATAATTTCCTTCCATTTTGGGGCGCCTGGGTGGCGCAGTCGGTTAAGCGTCCGACTTCAGCCAGGTCACGATCTCGCGGTCCGGGAGTTCGAGCCCCGCGTCGGGCTCTGGGCTGATGGCTCAGAGCCTGGAGCCTGTTTCGGATTCTGTGTCTCCCTCTCTCTCTGCCCCTCCCCCGTTCATGCTCTGTCTCTCCCTGTCCCAAAAATAAATAAACGTTGAAAAAAAAATTTTTTTTTAAAAATAAAAAAAAAAAATAATTTCCTTCCATTTTAAGGCCAAATGATATTCCATTGTATGCATACATCACGGTTTATTTGTCTATTCATCCACCAAGTTGCTTCTATCTTTTGGCTATTGTGAACAACGTTGCGATAAACATGGGTGTACAAGTATTTTTTTGAGACCCTGCTTTCAATTCTTTGGGGTATGTACCCAGAAGTGGGATTGCTGGGTCATATGGTAATTCTACTTTCAATGTTTTAAGGAACCTAAAAAAGAGTTTTCGCAGGAAGTTTTGAGCTTGTTTTGGACGTGTTGATTTTAGGTTGGAAATAACGACAACAGAGTCTGGGGGTGAGAGGTTTGGGCTAAAGGCGTGTTTGGGAATCATATACCAAGAGTTGATCATTAGGCTGGCTGGCCAGGTTATTTGGGGTAGCTGACGTCGGGAAAGCAGAGGAACTTCCTGAGGAGGAGACCGGGGCAAGCAGTGAGCCAGAACTGAGTGTCAGGCAGTGCCCGCGATGAGGGACCGAGAGATGGAAAAAGAGCCACAGGGAAGGTAAAGATTAGGGTGAATAGAGAGATAGGAGGAGAGTCATGGGAGATCAGTGTCCAGCAAATTAAGAACGAGAGTTTTAAGTGAGAGGTGGAGGCAGAAGACAGAAGCATTGTTTATATGTTAAGCGCGCGTGCGCATACACACAATCTATGACAACAAGAATGCGATGAGAATCATAGGCGATGTTTGAGGGCAGTTGTGATAACCTGATGGCATAGCTTCCTACAGCGAGAGACTGAGGAATGAGCCATGGTGACAGTGTCGGCGAGCAGATGGAGAAAGTGCTGTGCGTTAAAGGATGCGGATAGAAAAGGCAGCACAGTGGACAGAACAGCTGTGGCACAAGGCATCTTGTAGTTCAGAAATCGGAAATCGGCATTTTAAGGGGAGCAAGGAAGGGGGGCAGGCTTCAGTGGGAGGTCCTTTAGGAATGGTGAGGAATGGGGTCCAGCACTTAGGTGCGGAGGCTGCTTTCCAAGAGAAGGGTTTCCTGCCAGAGCTGGGCCATCTGTGCCGCCATAGTTCTTGCTCCTGTCCCAAGGCGGGGTTGTCCTGTCCTTCTCAGATGTTCCAAACCTTCTTTTCTCTCTTCAGATTCCCTTTCCCAGCCACGCCTCAGTCGTGGCACGTGACTGGCCTTCTGGCTTTGCCGAGGAGAATGAAAGCCCCAGACCCTTCCCCTCAACTCATTCTCTCTGCTTCCACACGGCCAGCTTCACCCACGGCCTCAGTGGATGGAGGCCCTGTCACCCATCTCTTCCCTTTTCACAGCACTGCTATTCTCACCTCTGTCATTGTCTTCTTCGTCCAAGGCCACCAACTCCTTCAATGACAAGGTGGAATAGGAATCAGTTGGTACATTAACTAAAGATAAATCTCACCATCTCCCTCAAACCCAGCCTTTAAAAACTTAAATCAGACCGTATAGTTTTCCTAAAACACCCCCACAACTTCCATCTAGACTGCGGGGTGGGGGGGGGCGGGAAGTACCCTCCTTATCATACCTGTAAAGCCCCCCATGCGCGGGCCCCTGGCTGCATCTCTGGCCTCACCACCCACCCCCACTTGCTGGGAGTGCTCCGGCCACTCCAGCCTTCCTGCCCCTCCTCCAGTTCATCAGGCTTTTACCAGCCCAAGGCCTCGACACTTAAAAGTTTCCTCTGCGTGGGGTGCTGACACCCACATCTCTCCTCCTTTCATATCTCTGTTCAAATGTCCCCTCTGAGGAGGGGCCATTACATAATGGGCCAGGTAGATCATTTACAGGGCCCAGTACACCGTGAAAATGCAGGGCAGGGCCCCTTATTCAAAAGGCAGGAAGAAAGGCATTTTCCTTTCTTTTCTGGTCTTTCTCAATCTGTCAAGGTGTGTTTTCTTTGCCGTATATCCTTTGGGTGCAAGGATACTCATGGGCTAAGTGCAGACCTTCATAGGTACCCCCACCCTGTGCCTACCCTGACCCTCCCTGTGCCCGAGCCCAGGCTCCCACTAGGATAGAAGGTGGCTGTCATCACTCTGAGTCTTGGGGACAGGTGGCTGAGAACCCAATGGAGGTGGCAGGAGGTGGGAGTTAAGGCTCCCAGCTCCAGACGCATGCTCCATTGCCCCATCGGATCTCATGTACTAATCAGAAACACAAAACTAACATTATTAAACAACTCAAGATGGCAACTGTGGAGGATTAGACCCCAAGCACAGAGTCCCCTCTGAGCGTGCTGGCCTGTGCAAGTGCACCAGTTACCTCATGAAGCCGGCCGTGCAAAGGGGACTTTCTTGACCACCGTGTCCTGGTAGGCTCTCTTTGTTCTCCCTCCTGTCTTTCTCCATCACTTGAGTGCACTCCAGTTTCTTCAAGCTCTTCTATCTACCTACAGTTATATTTGTTTATCATCTCTCCTACTAGATGCAAAGCTCCAGGAGGTCAAGGACCTTGTCTGCCAGGCTGGGGTAGATGCTCATTAAATAGTTCCTGCATGAACAAATGACAAGTTCACAGCATCGACGCGCGCACACGTGTGGCCCACTTTCAGCCACAGGTGGCGTTCACCTCAACCGTAATGCCTTTTTCATAACATTCCCCATGGCACCTTTTGCTGCACTTGAGCTGCAGGAGGACGAGTTTTAATTTTTCAGATCTCAAACGTGCCGCATCTTTGCCAAGTCTTCATTTTCATCTTTCAGAAGACTGAAGTACTTCTCTGGATGAGGAAATAATAACAAAGCTGACCATCTGATATTCTGTTTATCAAAGCCTCAGCAGTGCCTCCGTCTCTTGCTGTTGTCCCATGGCACCCACTGTTCATTTTGCTCTCTCTCACACTGAGTCAGGGGTTTGGGGGCAAGTTCAGGAAGCCTCATCCCACAGGAATCCATCCACGGCCTCACAGCACATTACGTCTATACAGTCCTGTACAGGATCAGAACTACTCATTCATGCTTCAGGCTCCCTGCTCTGTCAGGAGCTTTTGGAGAAGAAGGCCTTCCTACCTCCCCCTTCCCAACATGCCTCCTTCCTCCCTTAACTGACTCCTTTGGTTCTTTTTTTTTATTTTTATTTTTAATGTTTATTTTATCTTTTGAGAGAGAGAGAGCCAGGAAGGGGCAGAGTGAGAGGGAAAGAGAGAATCCCAAGCAGGCCCCATGCTGTCAGTTCAGTCTGATGTGGGGCTCGATCTCACAAACTGTGAGATCATAACCTGAGCCGAAATCAAGAGTTGGATAGATGCTTAACTGACTGAACCACCCAGGTGCCCCTAACTCCTTTGGTTCTCACTGTAAACAGCACTTATTTAGGGAAAGCTTCCTCAAGCACTCAGGCCAGACCCTCCTCCTACTCGTTCACATCACCTGTACACTTCCATCAACTTCTACAATTTCAATGAATCCGCTAATTGTGTGATGATTTGTTTAATGACTGTCTCCCTTACCAGGCTATAAGCTCTATGTGAGAGAATGGTACAGACTGAATGCTGTGTGTCCTCAAAATCCATTTGTTGAAATTCTAACCCCTGACGTGATGGCGAAGGTGGTACAAGGCCTTTGAGAAGGATTAGGTCATGAGGGTGGAACCCTCATACCCTTACAAAAGAGACCCCCATCCCTCATCCCGTCAGCCATGTGAGGATACAAAGAGAACACAGATATCTCTGAACCAGGAAGCTGGCTCTCACCAGGCACCAAATCCCCAACCTCCAGAACCGTGAGAAATGAATTTCTGTTGATTATAAGCCCCCCAATCTATGGTAGTTTTGTTAGAGCAGCCTGAACGGACTAAGACAGAAGAGATTGTCCTACTCATTGCTGTGTCCCCAGCCCCTACTGCCTGACAAAGGGCAAGCACTCGGTAAATATTTGATAAATGACCATGGATGCCCCAGTGCCTAGTGATGGTGTTTGGCAGCAGCTGTATAGGTGTTCATAAATTATTTTGGGAAAATATATTTTCTCACCAATTATGACTTGCTTAGAACTAGCCATTTTCCCTTATTAGGAAAATAAAATTCAGAGGGGATCGTTGAGCCATCTCCCAAAGAATGGTCTTTCCTAACTGGAAGACCAGTGGGGAGAATACACATGCAACTCCTTGGAAACACACAAGCTCAAGGGTTGACTCAGGTGAGGGCATTTTTGCCTTCTCTTATTCTTCACGCCACGAACTCTCCCTTTTCTGCTTCTAGGCACAGCCACCTGTGTCCTGTGTTTAAACCTATTATCTAAGGCCCAGCTTTGTGTCCCTCAAAATCATTATGTTCCAGCTTTGGGAACCATTTGATACTAAAAGTAATTATTGGCTGACTTCTGAGACAAAAACCTACTTCCTTCATGGTTTTTCCTATCAGAATAAAGACTCTAGAGGTAAGGATTCAAATGAGACCTAAGGTTGCAAATTGTTTTCTGACGGAGGATAAATCATTCCCTGTCAGGGCAGTGGCGCACTTCCTCTCTCTCACACACAGAATCAATAGTGACAAATGACGGGGCCGGAAACACATGCTTTGCGCCAGTGGCCAGGCTGCATGGTAAGTCCCAGAAGAAGATTTACCTTTATTTGGCGATTGTTATTTCTACCGGTCTTTTACGTTCGAGTGTATTGATTCTCTATTTAGTAATAATGGAACACGGCACTGATAAATAATGTACGTCCACAGCAATGTCCAGGACAGAGGTTAATGCTTTTCTGAGGTGTTGGGGAGTTTTGTTTGTCTTTAAAGCATTCTTTAAAATGTTTATTTATTTTTGAGAGTGCAAGCAGGGGTGGGGCAGAGAGAGAGGGAGACACAGGATCTGAAGCAGAATCTGTCAGAACAGAGCCCGACGCGGAGCTCGAACCCATGAACCGTGAGATCCTGAGTTGAAGTCAGATGCTTAACTGACTGAGCCACCCAGGCGCCCCTGTTGTTTTAGAAGCCAAGCAGGTGTCATGTGCCAGTCACGATCTGAGGGTACTGGCCCCTCCGGTCAAGTGCTGAAGAGGCTCCCGTCACCATCGTCCCTAGGTCGCATTTGCTGCCACCCCTCCTTTCGTTGCCTTTACCTGCATCACACGTTCCCTAGTGTGACATTAATCACAGTGTGCCTTGCCAAAGTGGCTTTGTGGAGAAACCACACTCTATGAAATGTAATTTATGGCCTTAATACTGTTAACCACACGGCATCCTTTACGTTGTTACGACTGATTAGGCTGCAGCCCTAATGTGATTACAGATGTATATTTATATTGTGTGTGTATGTGTGTGTATGCGTGAATATAACAACTCATTCTCGAGTTCCCATTTGTATCAAGATGAAACGAATCACTCTCCTCTTCAAATGCAATTATGTCCTGTTTTTTTTTCTCCCCTAAGACATATGACCAAGTTCCCTTCCCTCTAAAAGGCTCATTTAACACTTTTCCTCTGACTCAATATCCTGATAATGGAGCCACAGTGGAAAGGTTCAAGGACCTTGCAGGAGGTGGTTGGTGGTGAGAGGGATTGAACCTGAGCTCTGATCATCCTGTTCCAAGAACTGAAAGACTTCAGTAAACATCGTTAGCCCCATTTCAGCTCCTTCTGGAGGGTGACAGCAGAGTTAGTTGACAATAAGAATGTAATACGGTCTGGGTTGGAACAGGATCTGAGATGAAAAGCACCGATGTGAAAACAGGTGGTGTTAAATCCTATTTAGGAATCAAGAGTCCTCGTTTAAAGGACTCTCTACCCCAGTGTAGCCGACTCTGCCTGCAGCGTGTCCTTGAAGACTCAGCCGGAGACTTCACTGGTGCAAAGAACGGCCAGCTCCTGCACGGCTGTACAGCCCTTATTAGCACTTACCATCTAGAAGTGTACCTATTTGTTTTTACAATCTGTGTCTCTGTTCTACCAGCCTTGGAGCTCTGGGAGGGAACAGCCTCATTATGGCCATATCTTTACAGCCTAACACAGTGGCTATGACACAAGGTATTCAGATAAAGCTGCCTGCTCTTCTGATGGGCAGATAAGTACCTTGGAAGGGTTTCCTTGGAGATTCGGTCTTTTTAAAATTTTTTCCTCATTAAAAAAAGTTTTTATTATGGGGGATTGTGAAAATAGACCATTAGACAAAAATAGATAGACCCTTATAATCACACCAATTCACACCTTCACCTGTGGCTGAGTCCAGCCAATTGCCCCCTGACTCCCTTCCCTAGTCACACTGTTCTGAAGTACACCCGGATATAATATGACTTCATCTCTAAACATTTTGTCTGACTCTCTAAAAGGAAGGACTCATTTGTTGAAACATCACCGCAAATCCCATCCCTGCAAAACCCCTGTAGTTCTTAAGGGCATCAGCTATGTGGCCAATGTTCACGCTTGTAGTATTTCACGAATGTCACGTGTTTTTATAGTTTGAATCAGGATTCAAATAAGAAGCACATGTTGCAATTGGATACTATGTCTCTTTCTTTTTAAAGATTTTATTATTGATTAAAAAAAATTTTTTTAATCTTTATTTTTGAGAGAGAGAGAGAGAGAGAGAGACAGACAGACAGAGTACAAGTAGGAGAGGAACAGAGAGAGAGGGAGACACAGAATCCGAAGCAGGATCCAGGCTCTGAGCTGTCAGCATGGAGCCTGACACGGGGCTCGAACTCACAAACTATGAGATCATGACCTGAGCTGAAGTCGGATGCTTAACCAACTGAGCCACCCAGGCACCCCAATTTAAAAAAAAAATTAATGTTTATATTTGAAAAAAAGGGGGAGAGACAGAACGTAAGTGGAGGAAGGGTAGAGAGAGAGGGAGACAGAATCTGAAGCAGGCTCCAGGCTCCAAGCTGTCAGCACAGAGCCTGACACGGGGATCGAACTCACAAGCTGTGAGAGCATGACCTGAGCTGGAGTTGGATGCTTAACTGACTGAACCACGCCCCCTTAAGATTTTATTTTTAAGTGATCTCTATCTCACAACCCAGAGGTCAAGAGTCCCATGCTCTGAGATGCCTGGATGGCTCAATCATTTAAGCATCTGTCTCTTGATTTCGGCTCAGGTCAGGATCCCAGGGTCGTGGCATGGAGCCCCGTGTCAGGCTTTGCACTGACAGTGCAGAACCTGCTTGGGATTCTCTTTCTCTCTCCTCTCTCTCTCTCTGCCCCTCCCTTGTTCTCTCTGTCAAAATAAATAAATAAACATTAAAAAAAAAGTCACACACTACACTGACTGAGCCAGCCAGGCACCCCAGATGATGTCTCTTAAATCTCATTTAATTTATAGGTTCCTGCCCATTTCTTTTATTTTTTTAACTCTTAATTTTGAGATAACTGGAGATTCACATGCGGTTGTGAAAAGTAATGCAGAGAGATTCCTATACCCTTCACCCCCTTTCTCTCTATGTCAATATCTAACAACAACAGTATCACAACCCGGAAGTTGACACTGATAATTGTCAATCTACCAGCCTTACTCAGATTTCACCAGTTTTATACACACTCATTTGTGTGGTTGAGTGTATCTGTGTATGTATTTGGTTCTATGCGTTTTTATCACGTGTAGATTTGTGTATCCACCACTATAGTCAAGATACAGGACAGTTCTATCACAAAGATTGCTTGTGCTACCCTTTCTGAGGCATGGCCAACCCCCTTGGCCCCTCTCCCTAACCTATGGCAACAATTCATCTCCTCTCCATCTTCGTAGTTTTGTCATTTCAAGAATGCCATGTAAATGGAATCATACAGTAGGTAACCTTTTGAGGTTGGCTGTTTTCCTGCTCAGCATAATTCCCTTGAAATACAGCCAAGTTGTTGTGTACATCCACAGTTTTTTCCTTTTGATTGCTGAGTAGTGGTCTATGGAATGGACGTACCACTGTTCATTTAACCATCCACTCACTGAAGGATTTCTGGGTTGTCTCCAGTTTTCGTTGATTACAAGTAAAGGAATACTTGTATATAAGTTTTTGTGCGAAGCTATTACTTCTCTAGGATAAATGCCCACACGTGCAGTTGCCGGGGTTTTTGGTAAGCACGTGTTTTGTAAGCAACTCTTTTGCAGATGGGTGTACCATTTTACATTCCCCCCAGTAATGTATGAGTGATCCAGGTCCTCTGTATCCTCACCAGCATTTGGTGTTATCATTATTTTTAAAAGCGAGTTGCTATTTGTGTAGTGATGTTTCGTAGTTCTTCTTACATTTTTAATCTCGATAAGAAAGCTCATCTTGTCATCGTATAAAAGCTTATTATGAAAAAAGTAGAAAACAAGACAATTGTAAAACTATAAAAAGGGAAAAAGATCACCCATAATCTATCCATCCAGATAGAACCGCGGTTAACATTGGTATGTGTCCTTCTGGGTTTTTTTCTTCATAAATCTCTATAGACAGCTCTCTATATTTTACAAAAACAATTCAGTGCTCATCATGATAAGTTTACTCTTAATCCCTTTCACCACCTCCCCTCTGGTAGCCATCTGTTTGTTCTCTAGAGTTAAGACTCTGTTTTGTTTGTTTGTTTGTCTCTTTTATTCTTTGCTCATTTGTTTTGTTTCTTCACTTACTGGCTGAGTAATAATTCATTGTGTATGTGTATATATACATATATATAAATATATATATATATCACCTCTTATGCTATATATATATATATATATATATATATATAACCTCTTCTTTTTTAAAATAAGTTTTTATTTTAATTTCAGTATAGTTAACATAGTGTTCTATTAGTTTCAGGTGTACAATATAGTGACTCAACAATTCCATACATTGCCCAGTGCTCATCATGACAAGTGTACTACTTAATCCCCATCACCTATTTCACCCATCCCCTCATCCACCTCCCTTTTTGTCACCATCAGATGAGTCTCTATAGTTGAGTGTCTGTTTCTTGATTTGTCTCTCCCTCTCTCTCTTTTTCCTTTGCTCATTTGCTTTATTTCTTAAATTCCACATATGTGTGAAACCGTATGGTATTTGTCTTTCTCTGACTAACTTACTTCTCCTAACATTATACTCTCTAGCTCCATCCGTGTCATTGTAAATGATATATTTCATTCTTTTTTATGGCTGAGTAATATTCCATTGCATACATATACCACTTCTTCTTTATCTATTCATCTATCGATGGACACTGATTGCCTCCATAATTTGGCTATTGTAAATAGTGCTACAATAAACAGGGGTGCGTATATCTTTTCAAATTAGTGTTCACATATTCTTTGGGTGAATACCTACTAGTGGAATTATGGGGTCATATAATAATTTTATTTTTAATTTGTTGAGGAACCTCCATACTGTTTTCCACAGTGGCTATACCAGTTTGCATTCCCACTAACAGTGCACAGGGGTTCCATTTCTCCACATCCTCAGCAACACTTGTTTCTTGTGGTTTTGATTATAGCCATTGTAACAGGTGTCAAATGATATCTCATTGTTGTTTTGATTTGCATTTCCTTGATGATGAGTGCTGTTGAGCAACTTTTCATGTGTCTGTTGGCCATCTGTCTGTCTCCTTTGGAACAATGTCTATTCATGTCTTCTGCCCATTTTTAAATTGGGTTATTTGAGTTTTTTGGTGTTGAGTTGTATGAGTTTTTTATATATTTTGGATACTAACCCCTTATCAGTTATGTCATTTGCAAATATCTTCTCCCATTTAGTAGCTTGTCTTTTTGTTTTATTAATAGTTTCCTTTGCTGTGCACACACTTTTGATTTTGATGTAGTCCCATAGTTTATTTTTGCTTTACCTCTGGAGACACTTGTGGAAAAATGTTTCTACAACCAATGTCAGAGAAATTATCCCTGTGCTCCCTTCTGGGATGTTTATGGTTTCAGGTCTCACATGTAGATCCTTAATCCATTTTGAGTTTATTTTTGGGTAGAGTGTAAGAAAGTGGTCCAGGTTCATTCTTTTGCATGTAGCTGTCCAGTTTGCTCAACACCATTTGTTGAAGAGATTGTCTTTTTTCCCATTGCATATTCTTGCTTCCTATGTCAAAGATTAATTGACCATAAAATCGTGGGTTTATTTCTGGGCTCTCTATTTTCGATTGGTCTATTTTTCTAATTTTGTGATAGCACCATGATATTTTGATGAATATGACTTTGTAGTACATTTTGACATCTGGGATTGTGATACCTCCAGCTTTGTTCTTCTTTCTCAAGATTGCTTTGGCTAATCAGGTCTTTTGTGGTTCCATACAAATTTTAGGATTATTTGTCCTAGTTCTGTGAAAAATGCTGTTGGTGTTTTGATACGGATTGCATTAAATCTGTAGATTGCTTTGGGTAGTATGGACATTTTAACAATATCTGTTCTCCCAATCCATGAGCCTGGAATATCTTTCCATTTGTTTGTGTCATCTTCAGTTTCTTTCATGTATATGGTTTTCAGAGTACAGGTTTTTCACCTCCATGGTTATGTTTATTCCTAGGTATTTTATTAATTTTGGTGTAATTGTAAATGAAATGTTTCTTAATTTTTCTCTCTGCTACTTCATTATTAGCGTATAGAGGTACAATGGACTTCTGTATGTTGATTTTGAATCCTGAGACCTTACTGAATTCATTTATCAATTCTAGTAGGTTTTTTTTTTTAAACTTTTTTTTTTTTTACGTTTATTTATTTTTGAGACAGAGAGAGACAGAGCATGAACAGGGGAGGGGCAGAGAGAGAGGGAGACACAGAATCTGAAACGGGCTCCAGGCTCTGAGCTGTCAGCACAGAGCCTGACGCGGGGCTTGAACTCACGGACTGTGAGATCATGACCTGAGCCGAAGTCGCACGCTTAACCGACTGAGCCACCCAGGCGCCCCAATTCTAGTAGGTTTTTGGTGGAGTCTTTAGGATTTTCTATATAGAGTATCATGTCAATTGCAAATAGTGAAAGTTTTACTTCTTCCTTATCAGTTTGGATGCCTTTTATTTCTTCTTCTTGTCTGATTGCTAAGGCCAGAACTTCCAGTACTATGGTGAATAGAAGTGATGAGAGGGGGCTTCCTTGGCTTGTTCTTGATCTTAGGGAAAAAAGCTCTCAGGTTTTTACCATTGAGTATGATGTTAGTTGAGGTTTTTCATATATGGCCTTTAGCATATTGAGGTATGTTCCCTCTAAACCTACTTTGAGAGTTTTGATCATGAATGAATGTTGTACTTTGTCAAATGCTTTTTCTGTATCTATTGAGATGATCGTGCAGTTTTTATCCTTTCTCTTGTTGATGTGATGTGTCACATTATTTGACTTGCAAATATGGAACTACCCTGGCATCCAAGAATAAATCCCATTTGATCGTGGTGAATGATTTTCTTAGTGTATTATTGGATTCAGTTTGCTAATATTTTGTTGAGGATTTTTGCATCTATGTTCACCAGAGGTATCGGCCTGTGGTTCTCTTTTTAATAGTGTCTCTGTCTGGTTTTCGTATCAGGGTAATGCTGGCCCCATAGAATGAATTTGGAAGCTCTCCTTCCTCTTCTATTTTTTGGAATAGTTTGAGAAGAATAGGTATTCATTTACTCTTTAAATGAAGAATTTAAAGTTTGGCAGAATTCCCCTTGAAGTCATCTAGTCCTGGACTTTTGTTTGCTGGGAGAGTTTGGATTACTGATTCAATTTCATTGCTGGTAATTAATCTGTTCAAATTTTCTTCCTGATTCAGTTTTGGTAGGTTATATATTTCTAGGAATTTATCCATTTCTTCTAGGTTGTCCAATTTGTTGGTATATTTTCATAACATTCTTACAGTCCTTTGTATTTCTGTGGTGTCAGTTGTCATTTTTCCTCTTTCATTTCTGATTTTGTTTATATGAGGTTTTGTGTATTTCCTATGTCTGTTTTTCATGAGTCTAACTAAAGGTTTATCAATTTTGTTGATCTTTTCAAAGAATCAGCTCTTGGTTTCATTGATCTCTTCTTTTGTTTGTTTCTATTTTGTCTATTTCTGCTCTAATCTTTAATTACTTCCTTCTTTCGACTGGTTTGGGGTTTTGTTTGTACTTTTTTATTTTTTTTAGCTTCTTTTAGGGGTAAGGTTAGGTTGTTTATTATGGTGACAATTTTTGAACTCTTATTTTTGGACATTTATGTAATTTTTGAATTTTTGATATTATAAATATTTCTTTGTCATCCTTATACATAGATTCTTATTAAATTTGTAGTTATTTATTTATAATAGATGCCTAAAACTGGGATTGCTGGGACAAACTATATAAAACATTTTTAAGACCTTTGGTTTACCCATATGTATATCCAAAGTGCTTTCCAGAAAGATTATATTTCAAACTCACCAGAGTGCCTATCTCACTAGACCCTCAACTACACTGAAAATTTATGTTTTTATCTTTGCCAAGTTAATAGAGGAAAAAATTATCTCATTGTTTTGATTTGCATCTCCTTGATAATAAAGAAGATGAAATATGTTCATAAGCTCTATTTGCTATCTGTATTTTATCTTCAATTAATTGTCATTGCTTGTCCTTTGCCTGTTTTTCTCTTATGCTCATATTTGTCTTATTATCTGAAAAAATATATATATGTTATATATATTAATTAATATATATTATAATATGTAATATATATTATGGATAATAATCATTTCTTTCTAGTACTTGTTGAAAATACTTTTCCCTGTTAGTTCCCTTTTACTTTTGGCTGTGGGTTTTTTTAGTCATTTCTTCATTCTGTAAACCTATATTGGACATATTTTATATGCCAAAGAGTGTGCTAGTAATGGGATGTTTTTTAGAAATTGAATATCAGATTCCAAGTCCTCAAGGAATTGAGCGTATAGTGAAAAAGATACACAGATAAATAAGTGTTTGCCCTACGCCAATTTGATAAGGATAGTGTTAAGGAAAATCCATAGAACTCTGGCTTCGTAGAGGAGGCAGTATTTGAGTTGCACCTGCAAGAATGAGTAAGAACTGGCTAGGTGCAGAGATGGGAGAGGTGATGCCAGGCAGAATGAGTGTGGGCATGAAGGCACACACAGTCATGAAGGTACACGGTGTTTGCAGAATGGCATGGTGGGACGGTGTCCCTGGAGCACAGATGAAAGTGAGATGATGAAAACTCATCCTGTTTCTGAAAACGCAGAAACTAAAGAAATTGGGCAACACAGTAAGTGAGTCTACATCAAGAATATTCAGAGTCTGTTTTTCATCTGCGGTGTAACAACTCTAAGGGAGACCACTACCCAAGACTAACACCACCCTGGCGCTCACCCCCTTCCCCTCCTTGGCCAAGGAGGACAAAGGCTGTGGAACCCCCAAGAGATCATGCTAAAATCATGGCCACAGGCTCTGCTGCAGACCTTCTGTTTCTCTCACATAGTTAAAGATTTGGGACAGACCGGAAGTAGGAGAATGAGAAGGTGAAATGGTCTGGTTGTGGCTTGTTTCTCTCCTCTTGTCCTTACTCTTGACTTTGCGCCTCATTTAACTCAGGCTGAAGAACCCAAGAGGTTGCTGATCTTCATAGGTACAGTGAATGGCAGGCATACTCTCCCCATGGTGACGGCCAAGGACTTTAGGAGCTGAGCTGTCTCAATCCTCACTCTGTGCCGAAGTATCCTGGAGATGGGTAGGACATCCGAGGTGTGTGGCATCGCATTGCATAGCCTCCCTCGCTTGCTTGTTCTCTCCTTCCTGCTTATATCCTGTAACTCAAACAGGTGGCGTGATACTAGAGAAGTCAGCACACTTCGTCTTCCCTCTAAAATTAATTCCTTTATAAATCAAGCTGCAGCAGGTTCGCATTTGGCAAAATTGGTGCCTGGCCAAACACTGAGGGTACGTTAAAAGTATAAAATGTACATCTATCTTTGCGCTTCATTTCATCTCTCTGTCCTCTGTACCAAAAGATGCTGATGCTGACAGTGTCCATGATACTGTTGAAGAGAATTGGGAGAGGAGAGGCGAGACCGGCGATTCCAGCTGCTTTCCCTTGAGTAATCCCTACAATTCAGGTGCTACAATCTACAGTCCTTCCTGACACGTGTCCCATTGTCCTTTACCACTTCCAGGACTCACCCAACTCATTACCTCCAACTTGAAGTCTAATTTTTTTTAAGTTTAATTTTTTAAGCTGTAAGCTGTTCTTTTGTGCTTTTTAGACATCCAGGTAGCTATAACTATAAACCCTGGTGACTATTTCCTGCAGCAGCGGTCAGGCATTGATAGATCGGCCCATGAACGGGTGGAGAGCTGAGTGACATTTAGCTGCCGGGTGAATGACTCTGACCTATTTTGTGTGCGCCTCTCTTGGGAGCCTGGAACCCAGCGTCCCTGTCAGTGAAATAGGGGCATGGAGACAACTTCGCAATCTCCAAACTCCCCTGCCCTGCACCACCATTTCTGACCATTCTAGGTACCTGGAGATCTTAGTGAGGACTTTTGGTTGGGATTTGTTGGGAGCACAACTACCTCACAAAAGCCCTGCAGGAATGCCTACCTGGGCTTGGTCACTTCGAAGTGAAGTCAAGTGAAGAGGGCTTCAGTCATTTTGATGAGAGACACAATCTAAAGAGCTCATACCTAGCAGTCCCAGGCCTTTCCCCTTTACTGTGGGTTATGTTTTCAGAGAGCCTTCATTGTCAGGAATTTAATATCAGGATGTCAGTTGCAAGACAGTGGAATAGAAAGACAGCTGCATTGGGCACCTGGGTGGCTCAGTTGGCTGGGCGTCCAGCTTTGGCTCAGGCCATGATCTCACGGTTTGTGAGTTCAAGCCCCATGTAGGGATCTGTGCTGACAGCTCGGAGCCTGGGGCCTGCTTCAGATTCTGTGTCTCCCTCTCTCTCTGCCCCTCCCCTGCTCACGCTCTGTCTCTCTCTCTCTCTCAAAAATAAGCATTAAAAATTAAAAAAAAAAGAAAAGCTGCGTTGAGAAGTGGGATTTAAAAAACTAATCTAGGACAGGCACCTGTGCGTGTGTATGTGTGCGTGTGTGTTTTACTTGAGTTTCCCCCTTGAAACAACCTTGGCTGAAACAGTCTCCTTCCTAGAATGCTGTTTCACACTAGGAATGAGCTCTTCGATTCTCCAGTGAAAACATGGAAAGCGGTCCCAACAGTTCTGAATTGAAAACAATAATCCTGGACCTGCTTATTTCAGAAGCTTCTGAGAAAGGCAGTCTGGGCTGAAGAAGAGAAATCAGGTGAAAAGAATTGTAAAAAGTCAGGAACTGTAGGCCAGCTATTTCATACAAATTATGAAATAATTTTCATAATTATTTCCCGGGAGGAAGGAACGATCCCCATGTCACAGAGGATGAAACCGAGGTTCCAAAGAAGTAAAGGAACTTGCTCAGCATCCCAGCCCTAGGCAGTTGAGGCAAACCGGAGACGAGGCCTACCCAACCCCACAGCCTCTTCCCACTCACTACTCTCCATTACCTGTTTAACGACACCACACACAGGACTCTGATCTGAGGGAAGCTGGTTTGCATGTGTGTGGCTGTGAAGGCCGAGCTCCCGGCTCCAGGCTCACTTTGAATTCGGGGCCAGATTATCCTGTAGGGTGTGGGGTCAGCGAAGTGGAGACTCACTACGAACACTGGCATGCCTTTTTATTTTTCTTTAGCTTTCCTCATTTTCTTATCCTGATGGAGACCAATTATTTCCTCTCAGGTTCTCTCAACAAAATTCTGAAAAGCTCAGGAACAGGGTGGCATCGTTTGTCTTTCTCCAGCTGCGATGGCTGAGGAACTTCAGGGAAAGTTACCTCTCAAAGCTAAACCACCTTCATTTGCCCCCGAGCTATTTTGGGACATATGATTTGTTACATCTTAACTTCAACCCCTATTTATTGAAAGAGAACTTAACTGTGAGTATTTATAATCTTCTTTTTATCTTCAAAGCACTCTACAGTATTAACTAATTAAACCTCAGCAACACCCTTGATTAACTCCTTTTTATAGATGTGGGAAAAGAGGCATGGAAATAATAAAAAGCGCCCTTGGCCATGATGGAATTGGCATTCCAAGGTAGGATTAGGGTTTGAAATGTCCCATCTCTACCTCTCGTAATACCAACAGCCCCGTCTCCTACCTTGATGCCTCAGTGGGAGGATATGATCTAGCTATCTGGTTCCTTCTATTCCTTCAACACCAAAGCCTTCTCAAGAGTGTCTGTCCCTCCTCCAGCACTCTTTACTATTCATTGTGTGTGGTTCATGCCATGACTTTCTTCACTTCTTAAAGCAGAGGAGTTATTGAAAAAAGTGAACAAAATGCCCAGTTCTTATGGTTCCACTCAGCCCTCCTGCATCTCCCCTTGGAATCTATTCTTAGACATACCATCCGTTCAGGAATCCAAGGTAAGCCAGCTTTATCTGGCAGTGTTCCCCAAAGATTTCTTCTTTCCATATGTCCAGACAGAAAGCTAAGCAGTAATTCAAAGACAGAAAGGGGTCAGCACTAACCACTTTCACAGCTACCAGGCAGAAACTCATTGTCAATTTAATCTTCAACACGCTTTCCCAATCTTTTTAATGTTGGAAGAATCACTTGAAATGTGAGATTTATGGGCAGCTGTTCCAGCCGGGTGAGATTCTTGCTGACAGGTATCAGACTGTTATTAGCATTCTGTGTTATAAATTAAAGGAGAAGACCTGTCTCTGAATATGTACCAGAGCCTTGTAAGGTTGGCAGGGGAAGGTGGGCATTAGAATCCCTAAGCCAAACAAACTCTTGGCAGAGACTAAATCCCCTTTAAGGACCCCCTTTCCAAGATTGCGTTATTCCTTGCTGGATTTGATAGCTTTGGTACAGTTCACACAGGATTGTCATTGAGACAATAAGGACCTTACATTAAAACCCAGTCCCGATATTTGGTGGTGCTTGGAGATTGTATGACTGGCCCCCTGTGGCTGTTGCCCACCGCTGTCCCCCAACCCATCGAAATCAGAGTCAGCAGGTTCAGTAGAATAGCACAGGATTTGGCACGGAAAATCCAGGTTTGAGTTTTGGCTGTGCTACCTACTAGTTACGTGATCAATTAACCTTGCTGACTTATGGTTTTTTCACACTAAAATGGGATAATAGGGGCGCCTGGGTGGCTCAGTCAGTTAGCATCCAATTTTTGATTTTGGCTCAGGTGATGAAATCATGGTTCATGAGATTGAGCCCCTGAGCTAATAGCATGGACCCTACTTGGGGTTCTCTCCTTCTCTCTGCCCCTCCCCTGCTATCTCTCTGTCTCTGCCTCTGTCTCTCTCAAAATAAATAAACATTTTTTTTAATTCTGTGAAATAAAAAATGGGATAATATTTACCTCGCATAATTAATAAATAAAACAAATGTATTTTCTGCACTCTAAAGAATTTTTTAATCAATTTTAGTTATTAATGATAATGGCCAGTATTTATTGAGCCCTTACCATGTGCCAGACACAGTGTTTAGGGGACTTTTATGTATAATTATTTCATTTATCTTCCCAAGAACCCTATGAGGTAAGGGCTATAATTATATGCCTCTTAGAGATGGGGAAACTGAGACCTCAAATCACTTGCCTAATAGACGACACAAACCTGGTCCAGCTAGACCTGTGCTCTTGGCCACCACACAATAATTGTTTTTAATCTCCACCTCCTTGCTGGACATTTCTTTTCAGATATTCTGCAGGTCTCTGGAATGTGACCAGTTGCAAACAAAATCCACTATCTCCTCTCAAATTACAGTCTTTGCTCTCACATTCTCATTTGTCAAAGTTACTGTTTCTATCTCCCCAGCTTGAAATCTCAGGGTCATCCCTGCCTCTTCCTTTCCAGTGAGGAGTCACCCTAGCCATTCAGTGCCCTTCTCAAGATGGCTCTTGCTTCTCTCCTCCTAATTCCTTTTGTCACTACCATGGGTGAGGCCTCATTCCCTTAGACTTGTGTTGTGTAACAGCCTCTGAACTTGTTTTTCTAACTCAAGTCCATGTGGCATGCCACCAGCTAATTGATCCTAACATATTTTCAACACTTACTCCCTTGGCTAAAAACTTTCGGTTGCCTGCTGGACAAAGTCCATGCCCTTGAGCCCGACGTTCCTGGGCCTTCAGAGCCTGGTCCCACCCCTTCAAGCCACAGCCCCTTCCAGCCCTGAGCATGCCCCGTGCTTTCTTGCCTTTGTACATTAGCTCGTGTTTCTCTTTTCCTTTCTGTCTCTGCTCTTCTCACTCCCTACCTACTGAATGGCAACTCTCCAGGATCCAGATCAAGTCCTTCCTTGATTTCCATTCCCAAGCCACACTTCTCCTTTCCCAAGTCAGTAAGACCACGCCATTCAGCAGCCTGTTTATTATCACACACTGCTAATTAATTTTTTACAAAGAATGTGTGTATCATATCGCACCTTTCTGATGGGAGAGGGATGGATAGAGAACACGCTTTATACTTCTCTGCCTCTCACACGGCACCACATGAACACCCACTGTGAGCCGAGCACTATGCTACATGCTGGGAATCCCGAGAGGAACAAGTTATATTAGAGAGTTCACAGGCTTATAGCGTAGATCAACATGTAAACAAACATCACCACTGGCTATGAAATGGGCACGGTGAAGATATGCCTCAAGGATTCTGGGAGCACGAAGAGTAGCACTGACTCCCTGAAGAAACCAGAGCAGGCCTCACCAAGTGACCCTTGAGTTGACTCTTGAAGGACGAGTAGAAAATAAAAGCTCTCCAAGCAGAGAAGGGCCTTTGAGGAACAGAGAACACCACGTTCAAAGACCCAGAGGCATATGGTGTATGTGTCAGGCCAGGTGAGGTGAGAGAGCGGATGTATGGGAAAGAACACCGGGGGAGGATGCTGGAAAACAGGAAGCATCCAGGTGAGAAGACCTGGTCATGCGAAGAAGATGGGAATTGATCCTACAAGGTAGGTAGGAAGCCAGGGAGGCTTGTAAGTGAGAAGTGACTTGATCAGATTTGTATTTTAGAAAATTAACTCTGGCAGCAGCACGCGAATAAATTCTAGTTGGAGACACCTGAGGGAGAGATGCCAAGCGATTTTGAGGGCCTCGGCAAAGGCCAGGAGGAGGGGGCTAGGACAGTCAGTTGATGTGAGGCATGTCAAGAAGGAGAACGAATAATGGGATGTGATAGACCATTGATTCTGGTGAGTGAGGAATTGAGAATAATGAGTGAGGTGTTCACCTTGGGAGGCTAGAGGAAGGTAGGGAGACAGAGGTGAAAAAGCCAGTCACTGTGGCTCTTGCTATTGCTGTTGTCATTCCTGGCTGTTGGGGTGCGGTAGGTAAAAGATAACCGGCAGATATTTTAAGTGAGAGGCACTTGGAGGGCATTGATAAGGAGAGGTTTGGAGTTAAATATTTCTAGTGCCTCTCTCAGTGCCTGGCACCTAGTGAGTACTTAATGGATGTTTGTGGAGAAGTGAAATGACCATGCAGAGTAGGCATAAAACAATACATGGATGAATAAATCCCCTTGGAAGACCATGCCCTTATTTTCAGCAACAAAGAATATAACACATACTGGTGTTTCTAATGATACAGGACTGTACAAAGGACATGGCAAGGGTCCTTGAGTAGGTCAGTGTGTGGCCTGGTTGACATCCACACTCTGCCTCCTCTGACAGACATCAACGAGGGACGGGATGGCGGGGGTTGGGGGGGTGCTCAGACTGCGGTTCTCGAACGTGACATTGATGTAAGACCGTGAGGACATTGCACAAGGCCTGTAAGGTTTCCCTCAAAGACAATGAAAACTATGGATTTCCAGGCCAATAAATGTAGACTTCACATGCCTATTTTAAGCGAGACATGGATATTTAGTACATTTGTTGTTTTTAACCTAAGAAATATGAAATATATCCTGACAAACCATAACCTGCCCCATATGTATAACCCTCTTCTGATCTCTTATGAACAACATTCTCAATTAATCCCAGGAAACCGGGGGTGAGGCAGGAGAAAGGGCGGAGAGAGGGAGAAAAGCAGAAGGGAGCAACAAAAGTCCAATGGAGAGAGACTTGAGAAATGGTTTGATCCACCCAGCAGATCCAGGCCTTACGGCTTAGGTCAGCAGATGTGAGTGATGTCCCGCGACGCGGAATTTTAAATATTAGCGGACATGTTTCAGTAGAACAGCACAAAGCCATTAATTTCTTTGGCACTTTCCGTACTTCATCGCTGCTAAGCATTCCCAGTATGTTCACGTTAATAGAAAATTGGCAAGACAACAATATTTTATGCCTGCATAACTCTAGTTAAAGACACAGCATCGGGAAATATTTCGCAAGGCACAGACTACATTCGCACAGGTCCAACACATGCTATTTAAGAGATGAGAAGGTGGTTTTCTACTTGAATTGCTTTCTCGGCTACTAGATTCTAATCACCGTGGCAATATCATGCTCAAGGGCACGCTTCAACCCATGACGTAAATGGCATTCAACGTGATTTATGCATTTACCTTTCATGGAGAGGCGGAAGGGAAGAAATAACACATACTTAAAGTATAGTGGGCACTCTATAAATGTTATTGAATTGATTACAAGCATGTGATGCAGTTTATCTGGAAATAGCTGTAGTGCTTCAGAGTATTATAAGGTTCCTCCTCTCCCATTTTTCTCTTAAAACCAGAATTCTAGGCTGCAGATAGATATTATCTGCTAAGATAATTCCTCTATTGTGTGGATGAAAAATCTGATAAGGGATGCCTAGTTAGTACTTTCTTGGTTGCAAGTGACAGAAAATCTAATATAAAGTGACGTAAGCAAAAATGGGATTTCTCGGCTTCTATAAATGAAACACCCACGGGGTAAGCACAGTTTCCGATGTGTCTGGATTCAGATCTCAAGCGGTGGTCTACCTTACCTGGCTGTCTGCCACCAGTGCACGCCAGGTAGAAAATGGTAGTGCATGCCCCAATCCCAAAAGTCTTATGGCATTTCCCCGGCTCTAGTGGGGTCACATGACCAGCCTTGCAGCTAGAATGTACCTGTTGCTTAACCTAGCTCAGGTGCCTGACCTGGGGAGCCAGCGTGGGAGCCCGTGTCTCACTCCAGGCACATGGGCTGTGTAGAGAGGAGAGGTAGCCGCCTCAGTGCAGAAGCGAGATACAATGTGCCTCGAAGGGAGAGTGAGTCCTAGGTGGCGGGTGTGCAAGGGGGGGAGGAACGATAAGTGTCCTCTCTACCATTTGTAGTATTTCAACTAACATTTTTAAAAAAAAATTTTTTTTCAACGTTTATTTATTTTTGGGACAGAGAGAGACAGAGCATGAACGGGCGAGGGGCAGAGAGAGAGGGAGACACAGAATCGGAAACAGGCTCCAGGCTCTGAGCCATCAGCCCAGAGCCCGACGCGGGGCTCGAACTCACGGACCGCGAGATCGTGACCTGGCTGAAGTCGGACGCTTAACCGACTGTGCCACCCAGGCGCCCCTCAACTAACATTTTAAAACAGGGGCACGTGGGTGGCTCAGTCGGTTAAGCGTCCGACTCTTGATTTCGGCTCAGGTCAGGATCCCAGGGTCATGGGATCGAGCCCCGCTTTGGGCTCCATGCCGACAGCGCAGAGCCTGCTTGGGATTCTCTCTCCTCTCTCTCTCTCTGCCCTTCCCCTTCTCATGCTCACACATGCTTCCTCTCTCTCTCAAAATAAATAAGCATTTAAAAATTTAAAACAACTTTTTTTTTTTCAACATTTTTTATTTTATTTTTGGGACAGAGAGAGACAGAGCATGAACGGGGGAGGGGCAGAGAGAGAGGGAGACACAGAATCGGAAACAGGCTCCAGGCTCTGAGCCATCAGGCCAGAGCCCGCCGCGGGGCTGGAACTCACGGACCGCGAGATCGTGACCTGGCTGAAGTCGGACGCTTAACCAACTGCGCCACCCAGGCGCCCCTAAAACAACTTTTGAATCCCCCCCCCACCAAGGTAAAATCTTCCTCCACTTCAAGGAGGGGCCCCCACTAGAATAAACGTAATTATAGTTTGCAATCGTATGAAGAAAGCTGAATGAAGCCACGTGTTTCCCCATCTGAGTCCCTCTTTCTGCCCTCCCACTCTCTTTCTTAACCACCAGCCTTAAATGCAGATCCCCACAGTGTCTCCTTCAGAACAAAGTATTTAGCAAATGTTTCTTTCTGGTTCCTGTGAGGATGTTAATGGAGTCTCGGCTTCCCCCACTGAATCCTGAAAAGTTTTATTGACTTCCCCACCTCCCCCACCTACTATCCTGACAGTTTCGGTGCTACCTTAATCTGAGAACACAGCTCCTTTTCCACGTGGCTTGTGTTTTTTGTTTGGGAAACTTGCCAAGTATTGACAGTTCTTTATTTTCGATCTGGATGTCGGGCCAGAACCACATGTGAGTTGGAGCTTTTACAATCTCTCTGTTCTGGATGCATTCATTTCATTTGTTTCTCCTCGTTATTTTGAGTCCTTCATACCCTTTTAGTGTTAATTCTCCATTCGCTTCTTTGTCATAGATACAGATAATGCAGCCATACCCCTCAGCGGGGTCTCCAGATTTTACTCGATCACTTGGTTACGTCCATTCATCAGATCAAAAATCAATGTTCTTAAAAAAACCACTGAAAACACCTGTGTAATCGTGCATGTTAACTGTCAAGGGGAAGAACCGGTACTGTGACACAATGTGATGTCAGGGAGTTATTCCCAGGAGCGTGGCATGTCCTTGCTGCCAGAAAATCTCTCTGCTGCCGTTTGAAAATTCTCGCTTTGTTCAGGTGAAGGTTCTGTCGCCATACTTTTTGAAAATTATGTGGGCCCCACTTCTATTATTTGTCCAGAATCAATTCAAACGAATAAGTAGGCTCTCTGGATTTGCCATAAATGAATCACATTCTTTTATCACCTAGTAAGATGCTTCATTCCATCTTGCCTTTGCTGGACGCACAGAAAAGAGGACAAAAATGTCTGCCACCGCGTTTCTAATTTTAATTTGTTAGCTCCGTTATCTCTTGTGTTAACAAAGCACCTCAGCTCTTGGTGGCTTAAACCAACAACCATTTTATTTGTTCATTGTTCTGTAGGTCAGCAATTAGGGCCGGACTCAGCTGGTCTCTGCTGGTCTCTTCTGGGACTTCTCGTGCCTGGGGCCATTCATGGGCTGCAATCATCTGGCCCCTGAGGTGCCCTACTCATATGTGCGGAGGTTGTTGCTAGCTGTTGGCCAAGTCACTGTCTCCAGCAGGCTAGCCTGGGTTTCTTCACATGGTGCAGGAAGAGTTCCCAGCAGCAAGGGAGAGTCAAGCCTAATGTGAAAGCTTGTTTCAGTCATCTGCTTGTATCAAACTTGTTAATATTCCATTGGCCAAACAAGCCGGGGGACTGGATTTCCAGAGTCAGTGTGGGAGGGCACCACCCAAAGGCATGAGCTCAGGTAGTAGGTAGGATCCATTGAGTGCCCTTACCATAAAAATGTATCACATGAGGTCAACATCTATATCATATCTTTAACTGAAAAATGAGATTTACCTGGGAAAGTGTCAAGACAAACCCCTTACCAGGAACAAAATCTGTCAGAGATTTATAGACACAGAGCAGAGATGCAAACCTCTTAGAGACCCATTAGCACCAAAGGAGCATGGTCTGTGCATTAAGCATTACCCCAGTTGTAAAACCAAGCACACTTCAAAATGAGCCTAGGCCTGTACATAAGATCTGCCCAGATACTTGATATGCAACTGCATTTCAGGCCCTTTCAGAGAACCTGGAGAATAGGCAGGGCAGCCAGGTGACTCAGTCGATTGAGCTTCCGGCTCTTGATTTTAGCTCAGGTCATGATCCCTGGGTCATGGGATTGAGCACCCTACTGGGCTCGGTGCTGAGCATGGAGCCTGCTTGGGATTCTCTTTCTCTGCCCCTCTCCTCAGCTCATGCTCTCTCTGTCTCTCTAAAACAAATGAACGAACGCATGAACATCAAAGAACTTGCATGTAGTATAGGAGAAGGTTAGATAACTTACTGGTTAGATAAATCAGGTTGGTCATCCTGGTCCTGATAAGTAGGGAGAGAATAACTGACAGTTAGAGTAACTAGGGGCTCCTGGGTGGCTCAGTTGGTTGGGCATCCGACTTCGACTCGGGTCATGATCTCACAGTTCATGAGTTTGAGCCCCGCGTCAGGCTCTGTGCTGACAGTTCAGAGCCTGGAGCCTGTTTCAGGTTCTGTGTCTCCCTCCCTCTCTGCCACTCCCCCACGCACACTCTGTCTCTGTCTCTCTCAAAAATAATAAACATTTAAAACAATTAAAAAAAATAAGAGAGTAACTAGCACTTCCCGAGCACTTCACTATGAGTTGTTGATTTTCCATAAACTTTGAACAATTCTGTGAGGTGGGTAGCAATCTTCTCTCCATTTACCAAAAGAGAACCATGAGATTTAGAAAGCTTTTCTTACCCAAGCTCACTAGGCTAACATACAAGTGTTGGGTCTTGAACTGTCTATAGAGCCTCGGTTATTTACACTAAGTCCTGCTGCTTATTCCATCACATGGGACAAATGGATGGGGGTCCATGAAATGATGTCTCTCCCAGGCCCAGCCATCCAAACACGAAGACTTGTTGCAGACTACTCCTTCTTGGGTCCGTTTTCTTTCCCTGGACGTCAAAGCCATGAATGGGGAATCCAGAAGGGCCTGTGGGATGGCAATGGCTTCCACAGTTCTTACAATGTAAGAATTGTAGATGATGGGGTGGATTGCTTCCTAATTGAGCTCCGGGACCCTTTCCCAGTTAAATTACTCCTGCAGAGAGCACTTTCAGATCACTACAGCTATTGCTCGAGAAAAGTCAAGCCTATCTCTCACTTTACCCAGCTCTAAGGCGATATCCCTTCTGTTCCTCAGCAAAATGGCTGCTGAGCCCAGCATATCTGGTCTGAAGGGTATAAATAATCCTCTGTTTATACCAGCGCCTTCCCATCAAGCAGAATAATTGATGCTCAGAGATTTAGAATGACTGCCCTCCGATGCATTTTAATAATGGAGTTGTCCCAATAATACCGATAGGTAGTGATGATGATTACAGTGGGATGAGGAATGAGACGTGCTATTCTGGAATTGGGTTAATTTCTCCCACAAACGTTAAAAAAAAAAGTCATAGACATATAAGTGAATTCAGTCCCCACGTGTCGGCGTTCCCTTCTCTGCCTCCACCTCCAGGACACTTGGCCTCCAGTCCCTCATCTGTCCTCTGACACACCTTGAGCATCGTCTAGATGTTAAATTAGGTTTTGACAAAATGATGCCCCACAGATATTTTGCCATCATCCAGTCATATATGTTTTAGCAAAGAGGAGCAAAGAAGCAACAGCGACGTGACAGACGAGTACTCTTACATCTGTCTTTGCAGAGGGATTGAGTTAGTGGAAGAGAAGGCAGTGTTTAGCCAATTTTGAAGAAGAATAAATGTGTTCGATGGTATTCAGTGAAGCATGATCTGCATAGCATGTAAATTGCGTAGAATTGTAATGCAGAAAATCCAGAACTTTCCTATGACGAATGGGTCTAATTTACAGTATTCCAGGAGACTAAAACATTCTGTAACAATAACTGGAAGGTTTACGTTCCATTTGATAATTTATAGAAAATACAAAACAGATTAGGATCTCTCTTTTAAAACAAGAAAAGTAAACCTCTTGACTAACAGATTGTGGTCTAAAAAACCATTATAATGTGTTCATATTTTTCTAATTCTGCACTGAAGATGTCCACATATCATCCAGCTCCGTTTCCAAGATCTCAGTACATATTTCTGTATTTATAAAATTTACTGTTCTCCAAAGTGGAAGGCCTCCTAGAAAAATTAATTATTTAATGAGCTTTAATATTCAGATTTGTGGTAGTTCGCTTAGAAATAGCATATAAATTTGGAGGCACATTGAAAATTTAACCATAGCTTGATGCAAATTAATATCCACATGGGCAATGTGCAGCCGGATAAAAAGGGGATGAAAAGAACGTAAGATAGGACAGAGAGTCTATTTCACCATGAAGCTTGTTGTTTTGATTCAATGGCATAATGAAGGTACATGGCAGGAAGAAGGCCTAGATTCTGATGCCAAATCCATCTTTTAAAGGTTGCTCAGGAGATGCCGGGGTGGCTTAGCTGGCTAAGCATCTGCCTTCAACTCGGGTCATGACCTCACCGTTCGTGGGTTCAAACCCCTGCGTTGTCAGCGCAAAGCCCGCTTCAGATCCTCTGTCTCCTCCTCTCTCCACCCCTCCCCCATGCTCGCTCTCTCAAAAATGAAAATAAACATTAAAAAATTGCTTTTAAAATAAAGTGTTGCTCGGAAGCAGAAATGGGGAAGAGGGTACCTGGAATCCCATTCAAGTAAGATACGCAGGGCAGGGAATGTTTGCAAGGTGTTCTCGGACTGTGTACATGATGCAGACTCATACCGTGGCCTCCAGAAATGAAGTGTCCAGTGTGGTAGGTAAACATTTACCAAATACAAGGCAAGATGTGCTATAAGGTTGGAACTTGATAGAGGTGGTCGTTGTGCAGCATTGAGAATGTACTAAATGCCACTGAATTGCACACTTTAAAGTGGTTAATTTTATGTGAATTTCGCCTCAATTTTTAAAAAATATGCTGGGAAGAGGTACTGGAGACCTTTGCCCACCATCTCTGGAGACAAGAGAGCTGATACTTAGAAAGGAAGGGGCTTTGGGGGCCCAAAATACCTGTGTGAGCATCTCAGCTGTCTTTTGTTTCACTGGTGAGCGTGTGGTATTTTGAAGGCTCCACCATTCGCTGGTCATTCTGGGTTAGGACACAAGTCCTGTGAGGATTGGAAAGGTGTTTGCCTACCTGGTGAGAGCTGGGAGCCAAAATACCCCCGTGCTGGGGAAGGATGCTAGGTTTAAGTCAACTTGGCCCCCAAATAACCGTGTGGCCTTGGGCAAGTTAATTAACCTCTCTGAAATTCTGTTTCCTAACTAGCAAATTGGGGATCATAAAAACTACCTCACTTGGTTTTGGAAAGGATTACTACCACATGCATACTACCATATGCAAAGCGTCTGGCACAAAGAAGACACTAATAAATTATAATAGCCTCCCCATCCTGGCCCATCTCCCAGTCCCCTCCCCTTGCCCCCCTCCCCCCGACTTGGCTTGAACTCCTCATCAAAGAAGTCATTTCCTACGATGTAGCAACAGCATCGGGCTCATTAGGTCATGGTTACACTGGTATATAACCTTGGAGTGAGTGCCTCAGAAGGTACGGGGCCTGGGGCCAGAAATCAAGGAAGAAAGATCCTCCTTTTCTAGACCCCCTTCCTTCGCACAGTGAGAAACGTCCAGAGCATTATCATAGAACCAACAAATGTTAGAATTGGCTCTTGAAGATTATTTCACCTTCTCATTTTGTAGGTGAGGAGCTGAGGCCCTTGAGAGGAAGGGATATTAACCGTACTTCCCTACCATTCCTTTAGTTGGTTCCTATTTGGGAACATGCTGAACGTTCTCCATTTGCCCCTTCAGGTCCACTCTCCATCCTTCTGCACCCTCCTCCCTGGCCTGGAGGCTCACCTCCAGGGGTATGGATTATATGAACCTGCTCCCTTGCCCTCTGGTTTCCAGTTAGCATCTGGCTAATGGGAAGCATCAGAGGTGGATCAAAGTGCAGGAGTCTGAAGTCAGAACATTTGTAACCTGAGATCGCCGCAGGTTATACGTGACCCTCCACCAAATGGCCATGGCTTCTGCCCAGCAGCCCTCTCCAGTATAGCTCTTCTCTCTGGGTCTGCTGTGTACTGTCCCCTTTGCCAATACATGACTCAGGCTGGAAAAAAGTAGCAGTTCCCAACGTTGCCTCCCCTGGGGGTCTCTTGTTAATTTCCCTAAACCCTGAGCACACCTTAGTAAATAATCTCTTTCTTAAATTTTCCTCAGGTACACAGTTTAAATATGTCACTTGCAGAGGCCCTGACTAATATAAGAAGGAACTCCTTTCTCCTGACATCATTCATATTTTCCTGCAGAAGGACCTCCTCTAGAGTAGGGGTTGACAAGCCAAATCCAGCCCACGAGCTAAGAATGGTTTTTAACGTTTTTTTTTTTAATGGTTGAAAATAAATCAAAAGAAGAATATTTTGTGACACATGAAAATTCAAAATTCAGAGTCCATAAAAAAGTTTTATTGGAATGCAGCCATATTCATTTGTTTATGTATTGCCTATGGCAATTCCTTTCCTACTTTCTTGGCAGAATTGAGTAATTGCAACAGAGACCGAATGTCCTGCAAAGTGTAAAATATTTACCCTCCAGCCCTTCACAGAAAAAATTTGTGACCCCTCTACTAGATATTATTCCTGGCCTTTCCCTCCAACTCCTGGTTGACAGCTGAATCTCTTGGTTGGGTAGAGCCAATCTATGAAAGACGATAAGATTTCATCCCCTTTTCTTCTCTGTCCCAAGGTCGAAGGCCCAGGCTGGGAGAGGGAGAATAACAGAGTTCAGAGAGTTTGAGAAAGCTTTTTTGGTAGCAGATTTAAAACCACATTCTCTGATGGGCTCTCTTTTGTTTGACCCACATGTCCATCTCTCAATTGGTTCTGAGCTCAGGAGGGAAGATGGTTTGATTTCTTGACTCCCTAGAATTCCAGCAATACCTTTCTCCCCAACCTTATTGCCTTTGTTTGAATACCCATCATCTCTCATCGGGATCACTAAAACATCCTGCTATCTGCCCTCCGTGCATTAACTTCCTCTAATCCAGACAGCCAAAGTGATCTTCCTAAAACATAAACCTGACCTCATACCTTCTCTACTGTGCCGGCTGATTTCATGCCTCTCTGTACCCACACCCTAGACAGTGCCTTCCCACACTGACTCTAGGCCTCAGCATGTGACTTGCTCTGGCCAAGAGGATAATAACAAACCTGATGCAAACAGAGACTTGAAAAAGCACTTGCGTGTCTCCTTCTCTCTTGGACCCCTGTTAGTGCCACAAGAGCATGCCCACACTAGCCTGCTGAGGGACGTGGGAGACACGTGTAGAAAAGCCTAGTTGTCCTGAGCAAGGCCATCCTTAGATGAGACGGGCCCCAGCTAACCTGCAGGCTGCCTACGAGTGCATAGTAAGCCCAGCACAGAGCAGCAGAACTGCCTTGCCAGTGAATAGAGCTGTGAGAAATGATCAGGAGTTGTTTTAAGTCTCTAAGCTTTGGGGGGCTTTGTTAGTCGGAAGTAACTAACTGATACACCTATTTAAAACTCTCCATTGCCTTGAGGCAACTCTGCAACAAAGCCAGAATTCCTTAACTTAATAACATATAAGGCTTTTCTCTATCTTTCTGAGCTCCATCTAGGCTAACCAGCCCACTTGCATGTTGTGCAGCCATCACCGTAAAAACTGGTTCCCAGCACCCTTCTTGGCCTCACCACCTGTATCCCGAACTTTGTGCCTTGCTTTCTCTTTCCTGATTAAGTTCCTGGTTTTCTCTGTTCTGGTTGCTTCCCCAACTGAGCTGACCCTGGCTTCCCTCTTTGACTGTAACCTATACTTGCCCTTTAGGTCATACGTTTAGAGAGCCATGACTAGCATTTTTAGAGATGGAGTAGGAAACAAATCCGGACAGGATAAATTGTGCATAATGAGAGTACATTTTCAATGTGCATGTATTGGTTTGCTATGTAATTTTTTTTTTTTTTTTTTTTTTTTTTTTTTGGTCTGTGAGACATAGTCAAAAAAAGTTTGAGCGCACATTGCTTTAAAAAACATGTCTGCTGTTCTGAGTAAACACTGCCCCAAATTCACCTGGTCCTCACACTTAATCCCAGGACTTGTATCTTTCCCCGAGGACCTGCCCACTCTCACTTGACCTCATCCACCTCTCCATGTATGTTGCCCTGCACTCTCCAGTACACCCCCCGTCGCCCTGAAGGTCAAGCTGGGCCTTTGCAATTTGGTTTTTCCTCCATCCACCAATAGCAATCTTCCCTTCCTTGGTTTTCTGGAAAGTTCTTTTTTTAGGGGGTGCTGTAAGTGCATCCTCCATTATTTAATGTTCAGTGTGTGCATGATTCAAGGTGCTCCAATAGCACATCCTCCGGGAGGCCTCTCCTTCCCCTCCTCCCCTACTCCCAATTCCATTTCCACTTACACACCAGAATTTATGACATGTCAAAGCTTAAGAGCATTCTTTCTAAAACCTAACTTCTCTTCCCCGTGTTTTCACTGGAGAATCACCTGTGCTTCTACCTGCTCCCAGAGCCCCGGCGCATGTAGCTGTCATAGCCCTTAGCAATTACCAAATTATAATTGTTGAGTCTGTGTATATGTTCTCCACACAAGGTAGGAGCTCCTTAAGGTTAAGGCCTGAGCCCTGTTGATCTTTGGACCACCAGCGCCTAGAGCAGGGCCTGGCATCAGTACGAGTTGGCACTCAACTCGAATTGAAATTGTCCCCTAGTGTGGTTTGGAGTGCACAGGTGACCAGTGGGAATGAGATAGAGGGCCACTTGGTCTCTGGAGGAAGGTGGTGGCCCAAGGAAATAGTTTGGAGGGGCAAAGTCCAGTGCTGGGGCTCCAGCAGAGGAGATGGGTGAACCACTAACCACGTCTGCTTAGGAATTCAAGCGGCCATGTTCCCAGCACTTGGAAAACCAAGGGAAACCAAAAAGTCCAAACCCACACGATGTGAGAAAGCAGGAAAATGCCACACAGTCTCTTCTGGAGGGTGAGGTGCCACACGCAAAATGAATAAAGGAGTGCACAAAATAATCAGAGGTAAGAAAAATCCCATGGAAGGCACAAAACCCTCAGGGCCAGGGGAGGACCGGGCCCTTCACAGACTGCGAAGGCGGATAAAGGACACAAGAGTGGAAGCTGGTACTGGCACAAAGATGGGAGGCCCAGGAGCCAGGACAATTCAGAAGCACATTCCTCATGGACTCTCTGAATGAACAGAAGTGAACGGAAGAGTCAAGCTTCAGAGAGGCCAGGGGGAGTCGTTTGATTACATAGAAAGCACACTCTGTAGGAAATGCCAATGCACTCTATGCTCCATGCTGCGTTCACACAGGTACTATCATGGGATTTTCCCACCTACCTCTTGTCCCAGATACCAGGTTTCCAATAAAGGGCTCTGTTGTGGCCATCGTTAATTAACTACCGGCACAATGAATGGCTGCTGAGTACCAAATGGAGAACGTTAGCACAGGAGGCTTGGGAAATTTCACCTAAGTTATACACGTCCTAACAGAGGGACTCATTTATTCTGGTGGTGGTGGTGGGAGGGGGTTATGCACAAGGCCAGCAGCTAGCACAGGGCCTGGCACTTTCTGAGGAGGGAATAGCTGGGGAGGAGTCAATGAATCATGGTGCTCTCGCTCTCTCTCTCTCTCTCTCTCTCCCTTTCTAAAGCAACTAAATCATTTTGGTTTATAAGAATAGCACTTCCTGAAATAGCCAGGATGTCTTTAGAAGACTGTACTGACCTGGTGCTGGGAGGCACAGAGTGGAAAGTGAGGAGGGGGCGGAGGGGAGGAGGTAGAGAAGGAGAAAAAAACGCATCCCCCTTTCAGGCCACATTCAAGCCGATGTCAAGGAGAAAAATTTATCTGTGAATGTAGAATGCAACCAACTCATTCAGTCAGATTCAAAGGAAAATAAACGAGGCAGGTGAAACCCAGAGCCAGGAAGAGTGGAAGCGATTTTTGGACTCAGAATTCACAATGAGGTAAGTCGAAAAGAACATGAAATTGCTGTCAGTTTCTTGTAGCAGAGCCAACTTCCTGCTTTTCTAATGGCTTGTATCATCAACTCGGGAAATGCGGGGATTTGAACCATATGATGAATCAATTACCTCAATGAGATGAAATACCCAAACTCTACGAATGCATCGGGAAGCAGCAAGAATAAAAAGCCACCACCGTCGGGTGTCTTCTGAAGAGCAGGTTAAGCAAAGGTGCTGACATTAGTCTCCTCAACAGAGCTCAGGGTTACAAGCTGTTCCCTCCCACTCCCAGCTCCCAGCAGGGCACCCCCGCCCCCCAAGGCTGTTGCATAACCCACGGGCAGGTACCCAACTGCCCTTGGGTGCATTAATAAAATTAAAAGAGATATTGGGGAGAAATGGAGAGAGGGAAAGGGGTCACTCAGGTAACCAAGGGCTAGACAGAACAACCTAGGACAAAAAAGAGAGGAAGGAACAGAGACACAAAGTAAGAAGACATTTGAGTGCAGAGAATTGGGGCTTCCGCTAGATGGGCTGCTGAAAGAAAAATCTTCATCCTAGGTGAGTCATTTGTTGACTACTGCCTTTAAAGGTGGTCCGTAATATCCCCAGCCAGCCCCTAGGGGAAAAGCTCTCAAGCAATTCAAGGAGCTGAAAACAGAACACCACTATTACAGGACAATAATTTCAGAAGAAGATAGCACCTACAGAAAGAGAAGAGATCTTTAGATTCTGACTCATAATGTTTGCGCCTTTAACACAGTTGGGTATATAAAACCAAATATGAGTTATATTACTACATCTATGAGCTGTATTGCTATATTAAGCATGTATACACAGGTACTGGTGTATGCAAGGCCATCTGCATGCTGTGTTTGGTTCCTAACTCTCCTGTTGGCCCCTATCCAGAGAGTTAGCCATTTAGATCCCTACCTACAAGCTAAGCCCTTACTTTTGTTAATATGACCCGTCATCGGGCGCCTGGGTGGCTCAGTCGGTTAAGCGTCCAACTTCAGCTCAGGTCATGATCTCGCAGTCCGTGAGTTCGAGCCCCGTGTCGGGCTCTGTGCTGACAGCTCAGAGCCTGGAGCCTGCTTCCGATTCTGTGTCTCCCTCTCTCTGACCCTCCCCTGTTCGCCCTCGCTCTCTCTCTCTCTCTCTCTCTCTCTCTCGAAAATAAATGAACATTTTTAAAAAGTTAAAAGAATATATGATCAGTCCTAACTCAGACAGTAGGTATTTCTGCAGCTACAATCTAGCTTTATGGAGTCAACCACCAAGTCATCTGACTATAAGACCACTTGGATAACTAGCATTTTGTATTATTTAAAACACCCATCATCTCCTTGTGCCCCAAGATTGCTAGTGGGTTGCTACCTCAGGAACTCCCTGCCAGAGCTATTCTTTAGATAACCTGCCTGCCACTCTAGCTTTTCTAGGACTTGAGTCCAAGAAGTCCCACTCACCGCATTCTGTCCCAGCCCCAAACAGGCAAGGCATGCAAGGCATCATGGTCCTCAGGAACCAGGAACAAAACCAGGAACCAAAACAAAAAGCAGGGAGGCAGCACCAAGCAACAGCTCCCAGGCACTCTGGGGAAAGAAGGCGCTGGACCGAGGAAGCAGGGGGTGAGTATTTAGAAGGAGGCTGGTGGCCCCGTCAGTGTCTTCAGGCCTCGTTTCAGAAGTCCCAGGGAATGTGGTGGGAATGGCATGTAGAAGAGGTAGAGAGGAAGGTGGTCGTTCTCACTCACATGCAACCTGCACCCCAGACAGCAGGCTGGGATCTCCGAGATGAGACCTAGTGCTAGAGAGGGGGTCTGGCAAGAGCTATACAAAGTCTCGGTCACTGGGGTTCTTGTCCTGGGAAGAAAAGCTAAACAACAAACAAACAAACAAAGAAGCCCTAAAAATAAGTTAAGACAACCTAGGCTGTGCACTTGAACACCAAGACCTGTAGATCAAGACCCATAAGGGTAAGTCTGGTGCAGTTGCCTTGTAGACTCTCCCCTGCCCCCCGTCTTGCCCTTTTCTAGTTGGCCTCATCTTCACATTCACGCCCGATTTGCTAAAACACAGCTTTTGTCAGGTCAGTCTCTGTTCAGGCTCTTGGTCAAATGCTCGGTTATTATGATGCATTTGTATCTTCAGCTCTCCAATCTAGCAGCCGTCACAGACTCCAGGACAGGGCAGTGTGGTGCCGCCAAAGCCAAGGTCAGGAGTATACCACAGAGAGGTTTCTGAAGTGAAAATTGAAAAATAAATACTTTTATTTTGTGTCTGGAAGTAGGAGACTTTTAAAAGTTGGAGACTTTGAAGTGAAGCATCTTTATTGTAATTTTGAGAATGGGTGACGGATTGTGAGACACTGAGAGAAGATAGTAGGGGCAGGGTTTTGAATAGCTGAAGAGAAAAAAATTAATGCTTAGCATTTGATGAAGTTACATGTGACCAATATTTCTTTTCACACCCTAATTTGTCTACTCAATATTTATTCACTTAGTCTACACGTTTGTTGAGTACCTACTACACGTCAGGCCCTGTAGGGGTCGAGAGGACATGGTGGTGAACAAGATAAACACAGTTCTGCCTTTAAGCAGTTACAAAGAACTGATAACTGGGGTGTCCGGGTGGCTCAGTCGGTTAAGAATCTGACTTTGGCTCAAGTCATGATCTCTCGGTTCGTGGGTTCGAGCCCTGCATTGGACTCTGCACCGACAGTGTAGAGCCTGCTTGGGATTCTCTCTCTCCCCCTCTCTCTTTCCCTCTGCCCCTCCCCTGCTTGTGTGAGCTCTCTCTCTCTCTCTCTCTTTCTGAAAAGAAAAAAAAAAAAGGATTGATAAGTGTAACACACAGCTTGTTACAGGAGCACATGCAAAGGACATGTAACCTCGGCTCTGGGATCACCTAGGTCTCCACTGCTATTGGTCTCTCTGGCCACATTGGTTTCCTCCCATTTCCCTACATGTGTTCTGCATATTCCTGACTTCAGGTCTGGGGTTATATTTGCACCGAGTCTACACAGGGCCTGTGAATTCTTTAAGGTCTATCTTGTGTCTCAAATCCCGTCAGAAGGGATTACTAGTGAAGATGGCATGTAAGTCAACACTTGTAGGTCCACCTCCTGTCCCAGGGCTCCAAACACATCACAGTAGGAGACAAGCCTCCTTGAAAAGAAACCCAAACACAAATGGCCATGCTCAAAAACAAAATTTAAAAAAAAATTTTTTTTTACAAAATAAAAAAAATTAAGTGTTGTTTTTATCATTTTGCATTTTTAAAAAGTTATTTGAGAGAGAGAGAGAGAGAGAGAGAGAGAGAGCGTGAGCTGGGGAGAGGGGCAGAGGGAAAGAGAGAGAGAATCTTAAGCAGGCTCCACGTTCAGTGTGGAGCCCGACTCAGGGCTCTATCCCACGACCCTTGGAACACGACTAGAACGAAATCAAGAACCAGATGCTCAATGTACTGAGCCGCACAGGTGCCCCTCATTCTGATTCTTATTTCAATGATTGCATTTATCAGGTCCAGGATTTTCAATTAGTTACGCTTTTATGTCCAACTGTTCTTTTTCGCCTGGCTATCTTGTTTCAGCTTTTCTTGTTCTTTATGAGACCTATTCTCCCCTTAATCTCTTTAAGGATCTTAAACATACCTTTAAAAAGACTTTTTCATACCAATCTCTTATTTCCATTTCCATTTCATCTGGATGAAATTTTATCTTCTATTTATATTTTTGTCTGTTTTCTCCATGTGTTTTAGAATTTTGGTTTGAAGGCTCATGATGGTTAGGAGGTTTTATTGTTTCTCTCTCTCTGTTCCCCCAGGCTCTGACAGTGTTGTGGTTACTTTATGCCAGCTTCCCAAGCCCCAGTGTAGATCTCTTTTTTCTCCTTCCTTCCTTCCTTCCTTCCTTCCTTCCTTCCTTCCTTCCACCTTCCCTCCCTCCCTTCTTTTCTTTCCTCCCTTCCTTCCTTCTTCCCTCCCTTCTTTTCTTCCCTTCCTTCCTTCCTTCCTTCCTCCCTTCCTTCCTTCCTTCCTCCTGCCCTTCTTTTCTTTGCTTTGCTTTCCTTCCTTCCTTCCTTCCTTCCTTCCTTCCTTCCTTCCTTCCTAGCAGTTCAGAAGTGCCTATCCTATTGAAATTGAAAAAGATTCTGTTGCCAACCCAGGGGGCTGCTTGACTCATGTCCTTGCCTCAAAATAGGATTCATTATTTCCAACCTTTCAAGACACTCAAGTTCAGAGCCTCCACTGCTCCAGGTGGGGGTTAAATGAATCCTTTCTATCATTTTCCTTTCATGGGTGGGGAAGGCCACAAAAGCACTGAATTCACTCAGTAAAACCAGCTCTGTCTCCCCCCCGCTCCATTGCAGGGCACATCTGATCCCCTTTACCACAGCAGATATTGACATCTCATAGCCTGTGCCTACGTTCACACCTGGGAGAAATGGCTTCAGCTTTGCTTACAGTATTGTGTTTGGACAAAAACAAACAAACAAACAAAAAAACACACACAAAAAAACAGAAAAAACCCTCTTGATTTCAGCTCAGGTGATGACCTCACAGTTCATGGGTTTGAGCCCCTGTGTCAGGATTCACACTGACAGTGCAGAGCCTGCTTGGGATTCTCTCTCTCCTTCTCTCTCTGCCCCTCCCTTCCAGCTCTCTCTCTCTTTCTCTCAAAATAAAGAAATCAACTTTAAAAAAGAAATCAGAATGAATAGGTATGTCCCAACCTGGTCATATTTGAACAGATAATTGAAGAACTAGAAAATACCATTAGGACACTCATGTAGGACACAGCACAGAATGGTAGAGATTGAAACCATGAAATGCCAAGGTCAACCAAGAAAAGACTCAAATGTGGAGAACAAACTGGTGATTGCCCGGGGAGGGGGGAGGGGATGGGTTACACAGGTGGTGGGGATTAAGGAGTGTGCTCGCCATGATGAGCGCCAAGTCTTGCACGGAAGCATTGAATCACTACATTGTACACCAGAAACTAATATTACGCTGTATGTTAACTAACTGGAATCTAAGTAAAAACTTAGAAAAAACTATGAGATGCCAGTTAGAAAACCCAGAAAGTAGATGGAAAAACTCTGGCATGGCCCTAATAGAAATTCCTGCAAAAGAAACTACAGAGGGTGGCAGATAAGAGATATTGGTGGAGACTGGCTGGTAATTTTCTGGACTTGAAGACGGATAACAGTGTACAACTACTGCTAAACAAGATCGGTTTTCTTGAAATGCCTTACATGACCTGGCTCCTTACTGGCTCTACGACTTTGCCTCTTCCTGCTTTCTTCCTCGCTCACTTTGCTTTCGCCATCCTGGCCTCCTTGCTAATCCTTGAACAAAAACAAGCCCATTCCTACCTTAGAGCCTCTGCACTTGCTCTTTCTCTGTTTGAAATGCTTTTCCCCAAGATGATCTGTATGGCTCATTCTTTCATTCTCTTTAGATTTCTCTTCAAATATTACTGTATCACAGAGAACTTCCCTGATGGAAGCAAGTAAATATTTGCTTAGGGAATGAATGACCAAATGGGTAGATGGATGAATACTATCCTTTCTCCATTGCCACCTTACCCGCCCACATGTACATGGTACTTGGTACAGTGCTTTAGGGGGCACCTGGGTGGCTCAGTGGGTTAAACGTCTGACTCTTGATTTTGGCTCAGGTCATGATATCACAAAGCATGAGACTGAGCCTCGCATTAGGCTTGAGATTCTCTTGAGAATCTGCTTGAGAATCTCTCTCTCCCGTTCTCCCTGCCCCTCCCCAGCTCTCTCTCTCTCTCTCTCTCTCTCAAAATAAATAAACATTTTTTTAAAAATCCATGTAAAGCCCCATCTACGTCCTAAAAGCTGACATCACTGTGTGCGCATGTGAATTAATATTTAGTGACAGATAGGTTTACTCCATTTTCCCTAAAAGTTTCACTCTTCATGATAGAGCAATTAAATCATAGAATTATAAAGTTAGAGCTCCTTAGCTAAGACTTCCATGTTTTTACATGTGAAAAAATGGTGGCCAAGAGAGGTAAAATGGACACACACCCAAGCAGTTTACCAGAACCAGAACTAGAAATCAGCCTCTTGACTCTAAGCCCCATGTCCTTTTTACCACACTTCATGTCTGCTTTATCCTCCTTGCATTCAGAGAAATTGGGTCACAAATAATCCCATTCCCCTAACGAACATCTTCTTAACCTCTGTGAACACATGCGCTGTTTCCAGGTAACAAGAGATTAGCCCTACTTGCTTTGGAGAAGTTGGGGCTTCCGGGTGCCAGTTCATTAAAAATGTAATTTTAACGTGTTTTTATTTCTATGGCTCCTTGTCATTAAGAGTCTATAATTAAAATAATTAGAAGAAGAATCTTGCCTGTTAATCAGTCTACATTTCAATAAAACATTTTAAAATTCACAGTCCAAAGCTGTTACCTTATTATTTAAGCATGAGTTCTATTATATAAATTGTCACCACAGCACAGCCAACCAGTTATTTATAGAAAAAAATCTGTTAGCTTTTCCTTGGTAAACCAATGTCACTCTACGCTGAAGTTATTGAAGAAATTATAGGGAGACGGAAGATGGGTGGGTTGGCATCCCCCCAGTGTAACTGGGCTCTGGAAGATTTCCAAAGCCTCTTTTGGATGCAGTGTACGTCAAGAGGGTTGAGAAGAAACACAGTTTCGCAGCAGCAGTGAGAATTCATGGTGCTAAATTTTGGGTGTCATGCATACATATATATATATATACACACAGACATATGTATGTGGTGATAGTGATGAAGAGGTTTTTTTAAGCTGCTATAATTCAGGAAGGCTATATTCCAATGGTACAACCGGGTTTGAGACACTAAAAAGCAATGATGATTACAATCGTATGACCGATTGCACATTGCATGTATTCTGTTCTCTGTTTACTGTAAGCCTGCACCCTTAGTCCTCCAGAAGCCTTGTGCTAGAGCGTGTCTGTAGGACTTCTCTGTTTGCATTGCCCACAGAGGTAACCTTTGCGTGACCTAGGAGGGTCTGGGCTGGAAGCCTGCCAGAGCTCACACACAGGGTTTAGAACTGATGCCATATATTTGTTTCCATGACCCTGCTGATCCCAGTAAATGCACGCTTCCCTGGGGTCTCATCTGGCTTCTTAGAAGCAAGGTGATAATGCAACTAATTAGAATTAAGGTCCATGTCTTAAGAAATAAATAATAACACACTTAACAACCAGCGTGAAATAAACATCGCAGGTGGGGTTTTAAAATATTTTTTAAAAATTATAAACCTTTCTGTGGTTCTGGATAAGGAGCTTTATGACAAGTTTGTGGAGTCGGTGGAGATAGAAAGGAAACCATGGGAGATCTGACACCTTTCTGTGGCTGATAGACTCTAAGATGTACCCCTCCTCCATACCTCCTATTCTCCACATCCCTGTGTAACCCCCTCCCCTTGAGTGTGGGCAGGACCACACTGTGACTTGCTTCTAAGCAACAGAATATGGCAAAGGTGCTAGAATGTCACCGTTGTGATTATGTTGTATAAGACTGCAACTTCCATCTTGCTAGCAGACTCTCTCTCTCAGTGGCTTTGATCAAGTATGCCACCACAGGAGAGGCCCATGTAGCAAGAAACTAAGGGCAGCCTCTGGTTGATAGAGGCCCTCAGGAGTTGAGACCTTCGGTCCAACAACCTGCAAGTAACTGAGTGCTGCCAACACCTATGTGAGCTTGGGCGCAGACCCTTCCCCAGTCGAGCCCCAGCTGAGACCCCAACCCTGGCTGAAACCCTGGTTGCAATCTTGCTGGAAACTTTGAAGCGGAGGGTCCAGCTAAGTCATGCCCAGGTTCCTGACTCACAGATAATGTGCATGTTGCCTTCAGCCACTGCAATGCTTCTAGTAATTTGTTATGTAGCAAAACGTAACTATTAATGCTTCTCAGTGATGAAAGGTGGGGGATGGTATTTTACATTCCAAAAGAGTTGTAGAAAGGAGACGTCGAAAATTGAAGAGAGTCTAGGCATAGACAGAGGGCCCTGGGTTTGTGTCCCTACCATCCCTACCGTGCCATTTAGTGTCTGTGTGACCTGAAGTTATTTCCATGCCTTCTTCAAACCTCAGTTTCTGTATCTCTAATATGAGGATGATATTTTCTACCTCATGGTCCTGTTTGCAGGAGTAAACCAGATATAGTGTTTAGATAGATATAGCAAAAGAGATATATGATATATATGACAGATACGAAATGTTTAATAAATGCTACTTGTCACCATACACTTCCCCTCTTGGAACAATTATGAACTTGTACCCAGGGGGCCTTTAGCATGATATAGCAAAGCCAGGTTGGTTTGCTAGCTTTTTTTGTTCCCTCCAGTTCCGGCTTCATGTTTCAGAGAGACTGAGTGGCCTTCCATTCGGTTCTGAAAAGGTTTTACTCTCGTGGGTATTATAAATGTTCTCTTCTCAGTGTGCAACATGATTATCTAATTCCTTTTGGTCTGAGGCAAAACTAGGGAGATATGGGAATGATGGGGTATTAAGAATCCTTTTTCAAATAAGGAAATAGATGACATTCCCTCAGTGCCACGAATATCTGACCTCAGCCTTGGTACACGAGATGGCTTTGCATGCAGGAGAGACTTCATTAACTCGCTAAGAGCATTGAGCTGTCAGTCACACATTTCCAGCCGTCTTTTGCTTTCTTTGTTGGCATTAACATATTAGACATTGCGAAATTTGTATCCTCTGCTTAAATGGTGTGAGTAAATGTAATAGTATATAATACCTCAGCCTGTAATGCAAAGATTTCTTAGGCTCTGCTCAGGCTACACCTATCCGGTAAAAAGAAGCTGTAATTTTGTTTGAGCGCCCTGCCTTTGTGACTCACGATCAGTGGAGCTCTATACTTAAAAGAAGTTTGGGAAACCCAGGGAAAAAGAGATCTGCTCTGCAACCACGTGATGGATATTTGGACCACAGGAGGGCTGGGATGACCCTTTTTCGAGAAGAACCCATCCTTCACCTTCACTGAGAATTATACAAAGGTGCTCTTTTCTGGTCCTCCCCTCCCCCACCCCGGAACTTGTCTTCCCTTTTCTTACAACAGAACAAAACAAAACTGTATCCCTGCTGTCACTCTGTGTATAAATTGATTGAAAGACCTGGGTTCAAATCTTGGCTCTGTTGCCTAGTTAGTTTTGGGCTCTTGGGCAAATCGTTTCGTCTCTCAAGGGTGTGGCTTCCTCATATTTATGCTAAAATGGAGAGAATAGGGGCTCCTGGGTGACTCAGTTGGTTAAGCAACCAAGTTTGGCTCAGGTCATTATCTCACGGCTCATGGGTTCGAGTCCCGTGTCAGGCTCTGTGCTGACAGCTCAGAGCCTGGAGGCTGCTTTGGAATCTGTGTCTCCCTCTCTCCCTCTTCCCTTCCCCCGCTCACACTCTGTCTCTGTCTCTCAAAAATAAATGTTAAAAAAAATTAAATAGAATAACTAGAACCTTGAATGATGGATATAAAGATGCAATGAGATATGTGAAAAGGTCAAACTCAATCATTTTCTTCTGCATACACACACTAGGGTACAGAATCAGTTTCAGGAAGAACATTTTAACACTCCTCTTTTTCTTTATATGTTACATTTTCCTCCTATCTGAGCAATAAGCTATCTAGTACAGCGTTCAGAGATGTCTTCTCTGTTCTTAGGTATTATTGTAATTCAAAAGGTTTGCTTCTGATTCTTATTGATGGAGATAATAAACCTGACACTTAACAGAGCACTTGCTATCAGTAAGTGCTTCACATATATTTCTTCATTCAATCTTCACGGTAACTCCATGGAGAAACTGAAGCCCAGAGATGTCGTATAACTGGCTAGGGCCATGAAGCTCTATGGACTCAGGAACCAGATCCGGTTATCTGAATTCAGAGTCCACACCACAGCTTCCCGCGAAGCATGGCTATGCGCCTTCTGCAAATGCTTATTCTCGGATACTAACTGTCTAGAGCAGAACTATGGAAACGTAGTTTGCAAAACGTAGTTTGCAAAAAGTTCTGCAAGTGGGTCATTAGATGCAGCTGCTGCCGATGGCGTAGATTGCACACCTTGGTTCGCTGAGACACGTATCCCAACTTTGGGGGAAAGAGCCCCAGGAATCGGTCCCTGGCTGGCACACACTTGCAGTCAACATGACGCTGAGTCTTTGTTCTTGCGGCGTGACCAGAACCTTCAAAGGTGAGTGTGTTCTCGGTAGAAAGTGATAACTTTAACCGCCACTTATTATAAATATATTCTTATGAGAAATAAATTATCAACGATAAAGGAAACCATTTAAATGGCATTGCTGCTGAATAGCTGTGCCCCCACCAGCTTCTGAAAAATTGCATAACCCATGTGAGAGGCATCGTCAATAAACAGCTTTAATATAGTTTTTATTTTCTTATTTTCCTTTAGAATTACTGTGATCCACGAGCCTTCCAAAGCCTAATCTATCCAAAGCATCAGTAATAAATCATAAATATTTATAGCATTTAATCATGAGGCAGCCAAAGAACTAAAGAAGTGTTATATTATTCAGCAGTTCATTAAGCACCCAGCATGCTTATAATCCAATGGCGAGGTCTGTGAGTGGTGTCTTCCCTCTCTTCCATAGGAAAAGAAATCATTAATGCTCACATTCACTTTAAGTTGTAGCAGGTGTGGACCGAAGTCAATTAGACAACACCATCCCTGATGCCCTGGAAATGTATAATTTAACAGAACAACAAAACGTATTGTCTTACCCATCCCATTATAGAGGGAAGAAGGGAATGGTGGAGTGGGGTAGGGGTTGGGGGAGGGAGACAATTACTGAGCCCTCCTGTGAGCTAGGCAATAATAGTTGGAACATCACATTTGCATTATTAATGACTCTATTTCACTTCCATTCCCATATTCCCTTTGTTTTATTCTTCCTGAAAAGAAAATATCAGATATGTTATTCAGTACACAAGCAGGGCTAATAATAAGATCCATTCAAATGTGGAGTGGGGACTCCCTTTGGAGATAAGAGTCATCACCGGCAGTGCCCAAGCAGAGGCGGGATGCCCCTCTGTTGGGGGTTTTGAAAAGGGGATTTCCTATCAGAAAAGATGACCAGGACCACTTCCAAAGCAGACAGAGATGCAAACTTCCTTTTCCTTCTCTACAGTGGAGGCTGGAATGCCCGATTTCCCACGCTCAGTTGAAGATGGGCAGGGCCACATGACCCAGTTCTGGTCAGTGAGACGTTTGCAGAAAGGGAGTGTGAGGGAGGCTTTTGAGACAGGTTTTAAAAGAGAAAGACTCGGGGAAACTGGGTGGCTCAGTCGGTTAAGTGTCTCACTTTGGCTCAGGTCATGATCTTGCAGTTCGTGGGTTCGAGCCCCACATCAGGCTCTGTGCTGACAGCTCAGAGCCTGGAGCCTGCTTCAGATTCTGTGTCTCCCTCTCTCTCTGCTCTTCCCCTGCTCACACTGTGTCTCTCCCTCTCAAAAATAAATAAAAAACGTTAAGAAAAATAAAAATAAAAGAGAAAGACTCATTGGAACCCTTGTACGCTGCTGCTGGGAATGTAAAATGGTGCAGCCACTTTGGAAAACAGTTCGGCAAGTCCTCAAAAAGCTAAAACACAGAGTTACCATGAGTTGACATAAAAACTTGTACACAAAATATTCATAGCAGCATTATTCATAATAGCTCACAATGGAAACAACCCAAATGTCCACATATCACTCTGTTATATCCATACAGTGGAATATTATTCGATCATAAGTGAGAATGGAGTCCTGATACTTCCCTTCAGTGGATGAACCTTGAAAATATGATGCTAAGCATAATTCACAAAAGGCCACATACTGTATGGTTCGATTTATATGAAATGTCCAGAAGAGGCAGAGAGAAAGAAAGGGGATAGTGGTTGCCAGGGGCGTGGGGAAGGGGTGGGGAGTGGGTACTAGCTGCTAATGGGTACGGGTTTCTTCTGGAAATGATGGAAACATTCTAGAATCTAATGATTGCACAACCTTCTGAATATACTAAAAGCTACTGATTTATACACTTTAAAGGGATGAATTTTATGGAATGTGAATTAAAGCTCTACAAAAAAAGAAAAAAGAGTCAGCTGGCCTACCAGTAAGGCCTCTCACCTGTTGTCCTTCAATCATCCCTTCTCTCCCATCATGCAACGAAAATGGGAAGCCCAACGGGGATCAATGATAATGAAAACAAAGGCCATTTGCTAAAGAGGATGGACAGAAGGTGTCAGGGCCCAGTAAATGCCCTCTTTGTTGAAGCTACCGTTGGTCAAATTTTCTGCAGCTGGTTTAGCTGAACGCAACCCTTCCAACTAACAGACTTCCTAACTTTTAAGATTTTATGAAAAGCCAAATTACTGTTAAAATGAAAAAGAATTGAGTTATGCAAGGTGGTATGTAGAGAGGCGTAGGAAAATAGTTCTTCACAAAGTGTAATTTAAAGAAGACTTCCCGTTTTATGGAGATATTTAGCGCTCGTGCTATATAATAAGTGTTTCCGTTTATGATGCTATGCTGTGACGTGGAGTAATGAAATGTGAAATATGTATTGAAAGCACTTTCAGGAAAATACAATAAATAAAAATAATTACCACTATAACCATTCCATGAAGACATTCTATGCGGTCAAAGATGAAGACTCTATTTGGGGCTTGTTTCCTAAATGCCTGCAAGGAAACTCATAATGGTAGATCCTTGTTATATCGCTAGATAAGACCGAAGACATTTCAAAACTACAAGTTGTTAAGCATTAAATAGCCATAATTTGAGTATAAGGGGAGCTATTATGAGTGAAGACAGTGTAAAATATGTTGACATTTAAGTCGTCTCTGAGATATTAGTGGGTTCCTGTGCCATTTTAAGCCAAACTTTCTGAAATCTGTGCTCATAAATTCTCTGTCTAGTTTTGCACATTTTTATTGAATAGGCAGATAGCTTAACATCCTCCAGTTACTGATTTTCCACTCTGTCCCAATATTACAAAATTCTGGAGTTCTGAATGTTGAAATTGTTGCCCAAATGAATGCATTGTGTTTAGATGTACTTACATTGGCTCTGGCAAACCAAGTTTGGTTCCGGTGCATGATTATTCTCAGAAATAATTCACGTGAAAAGAGAGGTGGTCCCCCAAATCTTTCACTCATTACGCATTTTAAACTGCCAAAGATTTTGTTCAAAGCCTGAAAAATAAAATTAATCACATATTTGCTTGAGTGAATAACAGACAATAATACCATGAGTTCAAACAACGTGGATGAATTCCACAACATGAGCTCAAACAGCACAGACAGGCCAAGACAGTTGTTTGCTTTTTTTTTTTTTTTTTTTCTTAATTAAAATTTGGGGAAGAAATAGAAAGAGACAGAATCTGCCAATCTGGTTGATATGCCCCTGATCTCTTCTTTTTTTTTTTTTCTTCTTTTAATTTTCTTGTAACATTTATTTATTTTTGAGAGACAGAAAGAGACAGAGCACAAGCAGGGGAGGCACAGAGAGAGAGGAAGACACAGAATCCAAAGCAGGATCCAGGCTCTGAGCTGTCAGCACAGAGACTGACACAGGGCTCAAACTCACGAACTGCGAGAGCATGACCTGAGCCGAAGTTGGAAGCTCAACCGACTGAGCCACCCAGCAGCCCCCACACACCCCATCTTTTCTTTATTTTGCTCCCGAAGGCTCAATCTTCGTGTTTGTCTTTGTGGTAATGCAGATGGCTCACAATTAGGAAAACTACACCGTTCTTCAGGGGTCATGTCTTGAGTAGCATGTTTTTCAGCTATCCTCATTTGGTTTCAAATTCAATAGGTGCATCACCTCCAGGTAGACAAAGAGCAGACACAAGTATGTGTGGAGCCCCACTGAAAAGTTTAAGAAATTATAGGAATTTAGGCAATTATTTTGGTGATGGGGTAACGAGTGATATTTTATATCTAATGATTCTATGAGTCTCTCATTCTTCCTATCCCTACACCCTTGGGGGTGTGTCAGCTCCCAAACCACTCTCTTCTGCAAGTTCTTTTGATAAATGCTCATTTGATGTAAGACTATGAAACTGCAGACAATAATTTCTCAGGGACTAAACATAATTTCGAAAAGACCCTCCTATTTCCACACTTACCACTTCTTTCTATTGAAATGATGTCAGCTCATCACACTAAATGATAGCTGACTGGCCAAGGCTGTGTGCACAGTTATTTGACAGGAGTCCTCGAAGGGTGGGTGAGGATATTGTCAAGTCAAGTGCTGTTTTCATTAAGCTCCAGTTGGCTTTTTAGAGCAGGTACAAAGAAGAGAGAAATACTTTGTCACAGACAGAAGAGTGGGGGGGAGGAAAGGTATCTCGTCATTTGTGGAGGCATCCAAGAGCATGCTTCCTAAGTATAGGTAGAATTCCTCCAAGGCTTGAAATACTTTTTAGGGATGAAAAGAGAAAATGAATATGTTTGGCTCTAAAGGAGCCTTGGCTGATGAAAATAATCACAATAATTAGTCATTGCATCAAAAATACATTGTGGAGAGTTGCTCAGCTGGAACAATTACTATTCTCCACCCCACTGACCTTTTAAGAAGCTTCATCTTGTAGTTGAAGTTCATGTTCATCCCCCACACCATAACCTCGACTCCTTTCCAGGGATCAGTTGTGACGCATGTTTCTGTGCTGAGATGGGCTTATAAATACACACAGATGTGCTAACACGAAAAGTCATTAGATTCACAACCAAATGCTACAGCTACCTTAAAATAGCAGCGCATTTCTATTACATACTCTTTAATGAGTCTGATGCGTTTTTACTTTATTTATTTATTTTTGCATGATTTGTTTTTAGCTTTTCTAAGAAGCACTGATGTGGTAAAGAAGGCTTCTCGAGGAACTCAGTATGGGTTCCACATTCATGCCTGTGGAAAGCTGGTGACTTCCATTTGGTGGTAGGAGTCAGGATCTGATCCCTGAGAGACTTGGGGACAGAACACTGTTCCTTCACCTTTGTGTCCTCCAGGCCTCACACAGTCCAGTCCTCAAGTCAACCTGAGTGATCTTGAGAGGAAGCAGAAGACTAATTCTTCTTACTGAGGACGTCTGATCTCTCAGACAGAAAGGTCACCAAAGTGATATTAGCAAAATCCAGGATGATAACGGCTACTTTAATGACAAGTCAAATTTTAATATTTTACAGAATTACCCTAATATTAAGACTATTAAGATATAGAGCCACATTAAGGGAACAGAACTATTATGAACTTCTGAAAGGAATGAATCTTTAGAAGAAAAATAAAACAACTTTGGCCAATCCATGTGACTTCCATACTGTTTTTTTCATTAGTTATGGAAGGTTACTATTTTTGTGTTTGTCATGAAAAAAAAAAGATTTTTTTCTCCTCCTTTTAAAATATTACTGAATTAGTCAACTCTATTTCCAGAGCTTTTAGGGAACATCTAAAGCGTACAGTGGTGTAATTTGGAAAGTGATTTCCTAATATGCTAACTTCAAAGGAACTTTGAAATCTCAGAATGTAAGATCCAGCCCAACGTCAATCTACCAAAGCACCATTCAGTGGCCTGTTTGGGCTTTGTTTGGATAGGTCTTTAATAAGCAGTCAAGCACTGAAGGTAGCATTCTGAGAAACACATTCCTCTATGCCATCACCCTAATCTTTCTCTCTATGAAGGTGTCATGCTTTAATAACACCCAGAGCCCACTGAACTTACAACTTTCATCTATAGCTGCCAGCATATCTCATGTTTAGTTCACTCTTCTGCTCCCTTACGATCACAGCATAGAGATCCAGACCTTTCCTTCAGGTCAAGGACTCCAGCCACAAACCATGATGGGTAGAAGTAATGATACGAGCACCTTTCTTCCCGAGCTTTTATTTTTATTTATTTATTTTTTAACTTCCCAATAGAAGGAAGAGTGGCAGAACAGACAGCAAAACAAAACAGCGGCTACAAATCCCACTTCCAAGATGTAGGCTGCTGGCACAGCATGATCACCTCGCTGGAGAGCCATGAGTGATGGTGCAGTTGTGATTTCTTTGCGGCCATGCCCGTGTGGGCCACATACTCTTTGAAGGCATGTGTGAGTGGACGAGGCTGGAGGTGTCTGCTCATGGGGGGTTGGTGTGAGAGAGAGATAAAAGTTCTGTCTTTCCTATCCGGCACGAAAGAGCATTTCTCTAACAGCTCAGCTCTCATACATATGCAAAATCTCCTAACTGGAAAATATCATCCATTAAATTGTTCAAGGTCCTTTATACAAAAACCTCTGTGACAAATTATTTTCAGAGCTCGGTGTCAGAAAAGGTTTGTCTCTCCTGAATAATTGGCCTGTTCGCTTCTACTAGAAAAGAAGAGGTTGCATAACTCATCATATTTTCCTCTTTGCCTTGGTTACTTGGAAACTAAATTTTGCATGCAAACACTGTAGCTTTTTCCTTCCATGTGTTTGCTAAAATATAATTTTCACCTCTTTCCCCTCCCCACCTTGACCCCTCCTAAATCCGATAGGCCCGAATGCTATTCGAAACCAAACTTTGCAAAGTTTATAACAAACTGAGGAAAGCAGTAATGCCACTCATTACATGTTCTAGAATTTTCGGTAGATGTAGTTTGCCATCCAAGCTTCTTACTTTTTCAGATTTCTTCCCTGTACCCTCTCTACCTCCCACCCCAGACCCCCTTTTTCCAGAAACTGCAGCAAATCAGAAAGGAAAGTAATGCCTTTGTTGGGTCACAGGATTCAGAAGGGTTACTTTGACAGAAATTCTGAGAGAACCGTTTGATGATAAAGGGAGTGTTTGCTTTACTGCCTTTTTTTTTTTTTTGGCAATTTAATTTGCTAGCTAGAAAGCACATCTGTCTCATTGAAATTAGTATTAACCTAGATACAGCTGATTTTTCTGCATTTAAAATTGAACCCTAGAGCCTGGGTGTCTCAGTCGGTTAAGCGTCCGACTTCAGCTCAGGTCTGATCTCACCGTTCGTAGGTTCAAGCCCCGCATTGTGCTCTGTGCTGACAGCTCAGAGCCTGGAGCCTGCTTCAGATTCTGTGTCTCCCTCTCTCTCTGCCCCTCCCCTGCTCTGTGCTCTGTGTGTCTCTTTCTCAAATATAAATAAACATTAAAAAAATAAAAAATAAAAATAAAGTTGAACCCTACCTCTCAAAATTGGGCATTTGTGGACTGTTTCTGAGTATCATGTCCATAAATCCTTGATTATCAGGAACTTTCTAGATTTCAAATATTCTGATTCTTTCCCATGGGAAAAAAAAAAGTCCCAGAAATTCCAGTAAGTTTGGTGCCCAAAATGTATCTCACACAATGTCTCTTACGCTTGGTCACAGGACAAAAATCCTAGGTCAAATTATATATCCTGACTTGGAATTTAGAGAATGTGGCCACTATAACCCCAAATTTTAAAAGAGGTATAATTAGAGGAGTTTGCTATTATAGTTTTCTGTAAGAGAATGGTTCTGACCTGTTGCAGAGTCTCTTATATTAGTAATGAAATCTTGCCATTCATAATTACTGACGCTTAATATTTTCTTACCAAGATCATAACTGATAATGACCACATTCTTCCCCAGACATAGAATCATTCCAAGGAAGTCTGGGATCTGATCTCAGACATAGTATTTTATGATAATAATCCTCTCTGAGCCATCCATTCATAACTAGTCCATTCACAATTGTGATGCTGAAATAATCTGTTCTAGTGATGTACCTGTGTATATTAGTATTTCCATTTTATAGATGGAAAAAACAGAAGCTCTGAGATGTCCAGAGGCTTGTCCCAAGCTGCCTGGTGAAGTTGTACAACTCCTTCACCAGCGCTCTGCCTCTCCTACGTACAAAGGCGTAAGGTGGCATTGGTATTATCCCTTGCTATGCAGCCTGTAGAGGTTAGCGAGATTAATCTGCCTCAAGCGATACATGAGCACTGAGTAAGCATGGGTGTGTATACATAAATGGTCACATGCCAAATAGCTATGAGCCTAGATATGTTTGAAGAAGGGTGCCCTAGGAAGAATTTATAAGGCTAGTCTCCAGAAGTAAGTTTTTATGCAATAGTCCTATTAACACTCTACAAAACTGTTCAAAATCAAGGAGGTCACTCTAATGTATCACTAAACATACAAGGCAAAGCGATAATTTTGCAGTGATTGCTACTGCCCAAATGAAGGGCCCAGGCAATTGCAGAGGCACACAATTGCTTTAGGGTTTTCATATAATCATTAATATATCTACACAAAGAATGGAAAACAGCAGGTTTTGGAATTTTTGTTGTTTGAATTGTCTGAATAATTACCTCTAAGTTAATTTTTTGGTATGTCTATTAGATGGAGAACTGAAAATGATTTAAAGCACTTAAATTAAAAAAAAATCTATTCCTGGGGTGCCTGGGTGGCTCAGTCAGTTAAGCATCTGACTCTTGATTTCAGCCCAGGTCATGATCATGGTTTGTGAATTCGAGCCCCGCATTAGGCTCTGCGCCTGCCTGGGATTCTCTCTGTCTCCCTCTCTCTCTGCCCCTCCCCAGCTTGTTCTCTCTGTTTCTGTCTCTCAAAATAAATAAAATAATTTTTTAAAAACATATTCCTCAAATTCATCCTAATGATGCATTAAAAAAAAATTTAGGGGCATCTGGGTGGCTCAATCGGTTAAGTGTTAAACTTTGGCTCAGGTCACGATCTCATGGTCTGTGAGTTTGAGCCCCGCGTCAGGTTCTGTGCTGACAGCTCAGAGCCTGGATCCTGCTTTGGATCCTGTGTCTCCCTCTCTCTCTGCCCCTCCTCCACCTGCACTCTGTCTTTCTCTCTCCCTCTCTCAAAAATAAATAAACATTAAAAATTTGTTTTTTAAATTTTCCGTATAGTTGACACCCAACATTGTATTAGTTTCAGGTGTAGAACTTGGCAATTCAACTTCCCTGTATCTTCTGCTAAGTGTAGCTACCATCTATCACCATACAACGCTATTACAATATCACTGACTATGTTCCTTGTGCCGCGCCTTTTATCTCCGTGACTTATTCGTTCCATAACTGGAAAGCTGTATCGCCCTCTCCCCTTCACCCACTTTGCCCGTTCCCCACCCTTCTTAATAGAAGCCCATCTGATGTTTCTGTTGGTGGAGGCAAAGAAGAGAGGCAAGCCTGCCTTCTGGAGAGCCAGCAGCATTGACTTTGTCCATAAGTATCAATAAGTATCAACACTGCTCATCCCTTGTCCCCCTGTTCTCTCATCCTTTTCAAGATCTTGAACCTATTGTTAAGGTTCCTTTGAAGAATTTCTGCTTTTGTTCAGACCTGTTGTTCTTTCAAAGCCCTATTCCTTGTGTGAGAAAATAAAGATTGGTTTGTGTTTCCAATTCCAGAGGTTTGCGTGGTAGAGATGAAACTCATGCTGGGGTGTTTTTCTTTGTTTGTTTTTGTTTTTGTTTTTGTTTTCTTGATAATTAAGATTGTTCTTGGGGGCGTCTGGGTGGCCCAGTCTGTTGAGCATTCAACTCTTGATTTCAGCTCAGGTCATGATCTCATGGTGCTGAGATCGAGCCCTGCATCTGGCCCCCACACTGGGCATGGAGCCTGCTTGTGATTCTCTCTTTCCTTTTCCCTCTGCTCCTCCCCTGCTCCCACGTTCGTTCTCTAAATAAATAAATAAATAAATAAATAAATAAATACTTAAAAAAAAAAGAAAGGTTGGTTTGTATCTTGTGCAAACATTCTTCTCATTCATTAAAAGAAATGTATTCGACTACTCAGGCATGGCATTCCTTCAGTTCTCCAAACGCATGGCCTGTTTACATCTTCAGAAGCCCTAGAACTGGATCACCCTCTCTGGCTGGTGAGTTACTCGTTTCCATTACTCTTGGCCTAGATGTATTATCAGGGGAAGGTTCAGACCTCAAACATTTGGTCCTTAATCCCATGTATCATTTCTTAAAATTAGCAAGATGACTTTATTAAGCAACTACTGAGCTACCTCATGGATATTGCCAGTGGCATAGACTTTAGAGGGAAAAAGTAGTTTTACCCTTGGGAGGTTGGAACATTTTTTTGTTCTTGCACAAAGGTAAGATGATTTTATACTTGAGCTCCCAAGCAAGACCATATTTTAAGGAAACTGCTGAGTGTTTATACTTAGGTAATAGAAAGAAATATTTGAGAAGCAGAAATGATTCTTCATACCCATGCAGAGTTTATTAACTAGATGAGACAAAGACAACATAAAAGTGTTAAGTGAATGGGGCTCCTGGGTGGCTCAGTTGGTTGAGCATCTGACCCACAGTTCATGAGTTCAAGCCCCACATTGAGCCCTGCATTGGGCTCCACGCTGATGGTGCAGAACCTGCTTATGATTCTCTCTCTCATTCCCTCCCTCTCCACGCCTTCAGCTCTCTCTCTCTGTCTCAAAGTAAATAAATAAACTTAAAAAAAAAAGTGTTAAGCAAACAATTACATATAGAATCATAGAAACTCTGGAAGGGATTAAGCACCTGAGAAGTTCATGTAGACCAAGGAGCAGCAAACTTTTTCTGTAAAGGGTTAGACAGTAAATACTGTAGGTTTTGCTGGCCATGTGGTTTTTGTTGCAGCTATTCAGCTCTGCTGTTATAGTGCCAAAGCAGCCATTGACAATGGACACATTGAGATTGTGTTCCAATAAAACTTTATTCATAAAAACAGGCCCTGGACCAGATTTGGCCAGATTCGCTGACCCCTGCTTTAGACCAAACTCCTCCTAATGCAGAAGCCTCTTTTGTAGCACCCAGAGCATTCTATATTTGGATAGTTATAATACCAGGAGGTTTTCTTTATACAGAGTTACGCTGTATCTCTCTGAAACTCCCACCCACTGTCACCACCACCGTCTCTGTCCTGGACCACAGCAGCAGCCTCCTGATTGGTCTCTGGGGTTCTATACTTGTCCTTCCTATAATCTATTCTCCACCCAGAAACTGTTTGAATGATCCCTATCAAATGTAAGTCAAATCATGTCATTCTCCAGCCCAAAGAGTTCTGATGGTTTCCCATAGCATTTAGAACAAGATGTTGGGGCTTCTGGGTGCCTCAGTCAGTTAAGCATCCGACTTCAGCTCAGGTCACGATCTCACAGTCCGTGAGTTCGAACCCTGCATCGAGCTCTGTGCCGACAACTCAGAGCCTGGAGCCTGCTTTGGATTCTGTGCCTCCCTCTCTCTCTGCCCCTCCCCCACTCAAACTTTCTCTCTCTCTCTCTCTCACTCTCTCTCTCAAAATAACAAATAAACATTTAAAAAAATGTTTTTAAAACAAGATGTATTACCTTGGCCTATGAGGCTCTAAATACCTGGTTGACGATGGTGTCTCCAACCTCATTTCCTACTACTCATTGACTTCTGACTCCACTAGTCTCTCAGTATCTTTCATATATGCTCTATGCATTCCCAGCCTAGGGCCTTTGCATTTGTTTTTATTACTGCCTGGAATTTCTTCTCCCAGACATCTGTTGGTCTTGCTCCCTCCCTTCATTCAAGTCTCTGCTCAAATGTCACCATCTCAGAGAGACCTTCTCCCACTGTTTTATCCATTGTACTGTTTTTTTCCTTCCTTTTTTTCCCCCTTTTATTTTTTTTAACTCTGTTATTTTATTTCAGAGCAACTAGCACTATCTAACATTAGATAATGTGTCTGGTTCTTTTTATCATTTCCTTCCCCAGTGCATGTCAGTTTTAAATTAGTAGGAATTTATGAACCTTGTTCACTATTCTATCCCCAGTGCTTAGACCAGTGACTGGTATATATAAGGCTCTCACTAAATTTTTTTTTTTAATTTTTTTTTTCAACGTTTATTTATTTTTGGGACAGAGAGAGACAGAGCATGAATGGGGGAGGGGCAGAGAGAGAGGGAGACACAGAATCGGAAACAGGCTCCAGGCTCTGAGCCATCAGCCCAGAGCCCGACGCGGGGCTCGAACCCATGGACTGCGAGATCGTGACCTGGCTGAAATCGGACGCTTAACCGACTGCGCCACCCAGGCGCCCCAGTATTTTTTGAATACATGATGAATGTAGCTTTGCCCCCTGCAGTTTCCAAAAATACATATGACCCACATACACTCACTCTTCCATATGACAACCCTTCTACACATGAAGGTCAGCTCTGTATTTCCCCTAAATTTCCTAATGTCCAGGGCTATGTAGCTTTCACATCTGTGACATTTTGCATTATTCCCTTAGGCCCAATGACAGACCATGCTCCTTAAGTTTTGACCTTGGCTTTTGCCTGCACCTGCCCATCCGATTACATAAATCTGCCTCTGGCCATTCTTGGTACCTACTTTCCCAGGTCCAGTTTGATTTGGGGGGACTTTATTCCCTGAGGTTTGCCCAGGTTACTTGTGAAGGGGAATCAAGCACCTAGCATGTGGACATGTGTCCTTCCTTTTGGCTGCTCAGCTTCTGTGTTTGAGGAATCCCCCACCTTATGAGACAGAGCTCGCTATTCATCCCAGAATCTGCAATTTCCATATGCTCACTTTCCCAGACGTCCTTATAGCAAGATGCTGTCACGTGATCTAGGCTTTGCCAATCAGATACTTGAGTGCCAAGCTTACAGCCAAAACTAGGGAGCCTACAAAGCAGTGGCTGCCCAAAACCCATTCTGGTGACCCTGTGACAAAGGCAGCCATGACAACCCATTTCAAAGGCAGAGATGCTGGAGCACCCAACACCTTCTAACTCACTGGATCGTTTGCTTGTGCATTCTGCTTATTATGTATGGTACTCCACAGGGTCAGGGATCTTTGTTTTGTTCATTTATGCATCTAAAACAGGACCTGGCACATAGTAGGAACTCAATAAATATTTATGAGTGAATGCTCACTGAAATGACATTCTTTAATCTATCAAATCAACAGAAACTATGTCTGATAATTCAAGGTTTATCAGTGCAAGTATGGGAAATAGACATTTGCATATTGTTGGTGAGATCCTAAATCACCTTAAACATCTTTTAGATCTAAAATTTTCTACAGTTCCACATCTACAAATTTATTCTACGAAAGCTTATCAAGATCTTAATTCAAAGATGTTCATTGCAGCATTATTTGCAACAGCAGACTATTGAAAACACCCTAAATGTCAATCAATAGGGTACTGGTTAAATACATTATCATATATTCATGGAGTAGAGCTATGTGCATTGACAAGGTTTTCAAGATCCAGAACAGTCTGATGTAAATAGTCCCTAGTACTAGTTTGCAGAGACGAATTTTTTTAAAAATTCAGAAGAAGATAGACGATAAAGCTTTTACAGTGGTTGCTCTGGGGAAGCAGGGATGTTTGGGATTGGCAGAAAGAGGGAGATTTTTGCTTTCTTATTTTACGCTCTTCTGTACCATTTGGCTTCTTTGTATGCATGTATTATTCATGTTTTTAAGAACAAAGAAAAGTAAGATGTCATTTTTACTAATTGCATTAGCCAAGTGTTTGGGTTTTGTTTATTTTATTTTATTTTTGTAATGATAACACTCTATGCAGGAAAAGATGTGAAATTGATTCCCTACATGACCAGCGGCATTGTAAATTGCTACAGTGCTTTTGGAAAGTGTTTGATAACATGCAACAAAAGCCTTAATCATACCTTTTAATGCTGTACAATTTCTTAGAAATATAACTAAAGGGAATCTGTCCCACATGTGCAAAGTGCTTTATATATAAAGGTATCAATCAAACTGTTATTTTAAATATTTCCAAATTAGAAATGATTTAAATATCCAATAATATATTAATTAAAGAACATTGATAGAAAGTTAATATCTAATTATTTAAAGTGATATTTACAGACAAAATAAACATGTTTAAGGTATGTGAAAAGAAAAATATCTATCTATATATCTATATATCTAGTTTGATATATATTGAGATATATCAACTGTTTGATACAATGTATAGAATTATTACAATCACATTAAAAAATATTCCTAGAAAAAAATACTAACAATAAAATGTTACTAGTTGGGGACAGAACTTTTTCCTACCCTGGTATTCTATATTTTCCAGGTCTTCTGTAACAAGCATTTCTTATAATAGAAAAATTAACTGTTCTATAAAGAAGGAGGTGATATACCTTTGATATGATTTATTCATAGTCGATCAGTTTGTTAAATTGATCTACTAGTTTAATTTCTAATTTAAATACCATTGGCCATTTCTAAAAATTGACTATAGCATTTTTCCAAGGACCAATCATCAAACCTGTCAATTTTTATTATCCAAGGATATTAATTACTTATTACCAAGTGCCACCAAAATTTTGTCTTCTAAATGTTTGTTGACATCACCCCTCCCTTTCTTACCTCCTCCCCTGCACTGCTGGCCCTGGCTGAAGCCTTTATCCTGACCACTCTCTCAGATTCATTCTTGTTTTCTCCCATTTTATCCTGCACTCTGCCGTGAAAGTAATCTTCTTACAACATTGCCCTACCACATGGTTCATTTGCTTAAGCCCCTCCAGAGCTCTTACAGCTCAAGAGCCATATGAGTTCAAGTTCCTTGGTGACCTTACAAGGTCCCCCTGTCTTGACCCTTGTCTATATGTCCCCATGTCACTTCCAGCTCTAAGAATACATAAGTCCTCAAAATTCTCTAAGGTCACACTGCCCTTTCACACCTCTTTGACTTTGTTCATACCATTGCTTCAGTCGGAACCCTCTTCACCTGCTAATACTCCACTTTCCTCAAGTGTCAGTTCTGACATCATCTCCTCCAAGGAGACTTTTCTGACCCACCAGGCTGGGTAGCCTCCTTCCCGCTATGCGCGCGCACACACACACACACACACACACACACATGAGCGCAATAGCTTCCTAAGAGTAAACAGGTTAATAACACTTGTATGTTTCTAAAGGGCTTTCATATGTAATAACACATGTAACCATCATAATAACCCTGTGAAATAGGCAAGAAATACCTAATCCCCATTTTATGGACAAAAAAATGCAAGAATCAAAGAAAATATACTTGGCTGTGTTGACACAGTGCATGGGGTGTAACCAAGACCGGTACCTAGGTGTTCAGACCCCTAATGCCATACTCTCTTTTCCTTCAACCTTGCTTCCTGGGCTGCTAAGATTAGAGAGGTGTACATGGAGAGGCTGAGCAGTTAGCAGGAGGAAGGAGGATCTACTGATGGAGAATCTGGAAAACTGGTCTATGGAGGTATTTTGGCTATTTAACCACCACTTATTGAGTACTTACTCCATTCCAGACTTGGTGCTAGGCATTTAATGCCAGTTGCCTTGCAGAGGGGTTAAGAGACAGACTCCAGAGTTCAATGCCTGGTTTGAAACCCAGCTCTGCTACATCATCCAATTCTCAAAACGCTCACATTTTATATGCGAAAAAAAAACTGAGGTCTACATAGGCTGAGTTGCCCACTGCCACCTAAGCTAGTAGATGGTAGAGATAGTGCAAGGTCAAGCCTGTCTGATGCCCCTTCTGCTACACAGAAGGCCCAAGTGGTAAAGAGAAAAGCTTAAACTTTGTGGTCAGAAAGTCATTGGTCCACACTTTCTGGTGATGAGATCTTGAGCCGGTCGCTTAACCTTCTCAGTAGCACTTCCTATATCTCAAAAAGGTCGAGCCAACTTGCTAGCCCCACGTGCTTGTAGAGCAGCGCAGTACCGGGCATGTGTGAAGTGATCCCATATGTTGATTCTGTTTATTAGGCCACCGCCTTGCTGAGGCCTTGAAGAGCATAATGGAAAGGATGTTTGCAGAAACGCTTCTTGGCAGCTGTGCAGAAGGGCTGGGGTAAAGGAGGCAAGGGAGTGTCGCAGCAACCTAGGTGTGAAGTTGTGGGAACTTGGCCGAGGATGCTGGCTTTGGCAGGAGTACAGGGGAAGAAAGCGAACACTGAGCTCACAGGTGCAAGAATAGGAATTGTAAGTGTGGCAGCTAGAAGCTTTGGAGTCCTACACATACTATGTCTTACATTCTATTTTAGTTGATTCTATTTGATTCTATAAATGATACGTGTTTTTAGAGAAATATATGTTCCATCAAGCATTTTAACACCGTATTTTTAAATGCTATCAATAAATCTCAGTAACGACAATGATTTCTACTAACTTTATTTCATGATCCAGGTCTTGAACTTTTAATCTATGTTATTGATGAAGTTAATATGAATTATGGATATTTTTTAACCTGATCGAAGAAGGGGTGATCTCTACTAATTCAGCTAAGATTTAAAAACCCATCAAATACCATTATAACAACCTTCAACCAGAAATCCACATCTGTCAAGTGGAATCATGGTGTAACAAAAACTCTGTCAGACATATTCTTAGTCTACAAGGTCCAAACGGGGGAAGTAATGCCCAGTTACTGTTAAGGATTGGTAGCTAAAAGCATTATATCCCAAACATATGCCGGACTTGCCCCTTTTCCTCTTTTAAGGTCGGGAATCATTTCATGGAGGCTTAGATAAGGTGGCAGTTTAGAAAAAAATTAAGGGGTACATATTATTTTCACTTAAGCAGAACAAAAGAATCATTAAATCAAGTTGGTTTCTTCTAACGTGTAAACTCTCCAAATGAATCAACTAATAAGGTCTGTTCAGTAAGACTACATAAACAATACATTACCTGGCACATTTATTATGAAAAGTGATTGTTACCTAGACTAGCAGGGAAGAAAACATGTTATGAAGGGATCATCTGACACAGAGAATTGGTTGTAACCAGACGAATAAAGCCCTGTTATTAAGAGGTATCTTGTGACAGACTGAACATATGGAAGGACAAGGGCCAGACCATATACAAAGATAGAGCTCTGACCCACAGGATACCAACTACTTATCTACAATAAACCACCCAAGAATCCAGCCTGTTGTAAGTCATACCCACAGGACGCCAGATTGCTATCTCTAGTAACAATCCAGGATGCCAAATAATAACTTCTGTAACAACTGGCTCCAAATGGTCAGGACATGATTAATGACTGACGACTTCCCTACGTTTTGTTTCTGCTTCTAATATAGGACTCTATCAAGAGAAAGCCAAATAAGTACCCCAAACCAATAGATGTTCCCTTTCTAGTTAGCCTGCCTACAGCTTCCCTAAGCCAACAGCCTCTGGTCAGAGCATACCGGAAGCCTTCTTTTTCTCCGCTCTAAAGCCTTCCCACCCCACCACCTGCCTTTGCATTTCTGCCAACATGCAAGTGACAGTGGCTGACTCCCTGGCTATAGAAAGCTCAGAAGAAACAGCTTTTGCTTTTTTTATTTAGTTAATCTTCATTTATTTTCACACTTGAGAACATAGAAATAATGGTAAAACTCTTGGTTTTAATAGTGCTAAAAACCAAAATTCAACAGAGTAAAGTTTAAAGACCTTCTTGGCTCTAGTCAACAATTTGTGACTTGAGCAGCGTTCCATCTAGCAGATAGAAAGGAGGTCCAAAGACCTGTACAAAATGGAAGTGTTTGCTAGGCAGAAGGAGGTGGGACAAGCAAGTTCCTGATTGTTTCAGGAAAGATGACTTTCCCTTGGGGAATGGCAGGGGTCTATCAGGTGGATTACCTCACTGGTGCTGACCAGCCCATTCCAGACTGAGTGGTGAAGATTACATTCCTGGGAGAGGCTGAAACTGCAATTAGATTAGGTATTAAGTCTCGGTTTTGTGACAAGGGCTTAGCACGAGTGACTGTATTTGGAGTCTCTTTTTTAACAATAGGATCAACATAAGATACTTTGCCTTTGACATCAGTAGCAACTGTGGATTACACAAAGCTACAGACATGTCCAAATGACCGTTAGCACAGTGCAGGGTAGGTACAGAGAGGATATAAACAAGGAGTATAGAATTTGGATAAAAAGTAGCCATGTGGGAAGAGGTATCAAATACACATTTTCTCTTTCCAACCACATTTCTCTTTTTCCCTTCAGGACAAGCTGCGTGTATATCCCTGTTAGTCATGAACAGTTACACTATCATTGTGGCTTTCCTTTGTTGACTTCTCCCTCTACTTCTTTTGGTTCCTAGTGTTGCCTTTTTTCCCCCGATAGCCGGCTTGATATTAAGCCTTCTGCTTTGAGCAAAATGAGCATCTTTTTCATCATCTACTTCACTAGGCTTCAGGACCAGCTACATAACTTGCGGGGCCTAACGCACAGTGAAAATGTGAGGCCAGGCCCCTAGTTCAAAAATTATTAGGGGGCGCTTGGGTGCCCCAGTCGGTTAAGCATCCGACTTCGGCTCAGGTCATGATCTCACACTTCGTGAGTTCAAGCCCCACGTGGGGCTCTGTGCTGACAGCTCAGAGCCTGGAGCCTGCTTCAGATTCTGTGTCTCCCTTTCTCTCTGTGCCCCTCCCCTGCTGGTGCTCTGTCTCTCAAAAATGAATAAATGTGACAAAAAAATGTTTTAATTATTAAGAATTTCTAAACAGTGACAGCAGAGCATTCAACCAACATGAGGCCCTTCTGAATGCAGGACGTTGCATGACCACACAGGTCGCACACCTGGGAATCCAACCCTGCCGGGCCCAAAGGTAAACACATTTTTAGGGAACATTTTCCCACTTTCTCTTCCTCATTTTCTCTTTCCTTTGCCAAGAGAATAACTTCTGAAAAATGCCATCCTTTTCATAACAGTAAGACAGAAGTTGAGTAGAACTTTCCCCCTGAGATCTCTATTCCTGTTAACCCCAGTTTGGATTTTGGAGGGACTATCCTCCTGGGGGGTGGGGGGAGACTGTCTCTACACTCTCCCTGGTCTGCATTAACTGCACTTTGCCAACTGTGAGACCTGCATCCTAAAACCCAGGCACCTGCGGCCAGCAAATGGGCTTTTCCAGGAGGCCGGAAGGCCACAGAAAGGCCAGGCTAATGTGTTCTTGTTCAGAAAAAGCAGAAAGCTGCTGGTGAGAGATAAAAATTAGATACTTGGAGTTTGTAAACCGGGCTAAATTCATCATTAGACAGTGTGGTATTTGCTGAAAATAATAAAAACACACAATGAATGGCAGGTGGCCACAAGTATTTAAGTGCCACATTCCTTATTTACGTGCAATGTTGTTGCAGCCGTTCTAACGTACAATGACAGAGTAATGGGAAAGCGGTGCAGACAAAAAGGGGAGTTTTGTTCCCTTGTTACAGTAGAGTCAGGTTTTGTTTTTAATTAGAAAAAAGTGAACTTGTGTCGTCCCCTGGTTTCAAAATACCAGTCTTCAGTAACTGAGATCAGGCGATACCTGTAATTATCAGACCAAAGCAATAAAAATCCATTATCCACCCTCTTCTGGAAAACTTACCGGCATAATAAAGTTTAGGGCAGACAGTTCCGTTGAAGACCTGAAAGTTTTTCAGATCAATATTTAACTAGGACTACATTCCATAAAACTAAACTAAAATGTTACGTTAAGTTACGTAACTTGTAAAACCCGGGCACCCTTGAACTACAGCCTGATTTTCTATTGTCATAAACTGGAAATTCATGACTCTTGTGACTTCAGGGAGTTAGGGCATGTTTGTACTTATTTCATCTATGTTTAGGATGTCAGGCCACTAGAGGCTAAGGCACTCACAGGAACACTCACCATGTCTGGTGACATCTTCCTTGTCACCTGCACATATTCACATAAAACCGAGTGCAAGTCCCCCTGTAAGAAATTTAAAGGAACTAGTATACAGGAAGGAGCGCACAGACTTGGGTTTGAATCCTGGTGCCGTCCCCAACTACTCTTATGACCTTGAAAAAAATCACATCATCCACCTGAGCCTGGTTTCTCCTTTATGAAGCCGGGAAGTAATAGAGTTTTGAAAGAATCCAAGAAGATACATGCAGGGCCTGGCACATAAGAGGAACTCAGTAAGACTCAGTCCCCTTCCCTGTGCCTTCCCACCCCCCAAATCTGTTCCAGTCTAATTTTCCATGGCATGGCCCTCCACTTCAGCCAAGCCATTTCCACCCTTTGTACCTTGTTATGCAATCCTACCTTTTCTTAAATGGTCTCCTCAGCCTAGAGGACCCTCCCTGGCAGTCCGCATCTAGCAAAATCCTAGACGATCCTACTCTAGCAAAAGACGTTCCCAACACACTCGTGAAGCACTATCGTCCCCGTGACAGGGTCAGCGCTCTACACTGTTACTAAGCTCGCCCGTGCTGCCTTATCTTCCCAAAGGTGAGGTAAGGTGCTTGAGGGCAAAAATAGGCCCTTGGTTTTCCTTTGTATCGCCCACAGAGATGATTCCAGTGTGACACCCACAACAAATGGTCAATAATTACACGCCCAGCGTATGAATGAGTGCCGCGTCATGTTGAGTTTCGTTAAATTATGCGTATGTGCCTGAGGGTTGAAATGTGAGCAAATGACATGTCTATTCCTCTTCCTCCTGATGTAGATTGCTTTTTAAAATATTATCCGTCCAACTTTCTTTTTACATATGGTATTTCTTCTCCAATTATTTCAATATACCACTTAAAATCCGACCTGGGGAAAAAAAAAACATATTAAAGTGTGTGTTTTCAATGGAAGAAAAACACACCAGCTGTGACTAATGTCTTCAATTTATAGTATGTCCAATTTGGAGAAGACCATGCTTTTTCATAAGGCTGCGTAACTGCTAACAGAACATTTTCAGTCACGGGATGTGTTTTGGAAGAATTTAGCCCTTTATTAGACCAGGAAAAATGTAAAAAACCAGGAACACAGCTTTCCTTGATACACATCTTACCCTATGGGGAGAAGACGCTCAAATATTTGTCAGATTGAATGGTCCGTCCTCATAGAATTGTGGTGGTAGGCAGAAAGTAGATGGGAGCATTCTCAATAAAAATGATTCATCCTAAGTCTGGGTATTGCATCCTTGTTAACTACTTAGATTTGGCCGGCTACTGAGTATCACCACCCTGCTTATAGGGAACGAGTGAGAAATGACATGTATTTCTACTTCCACTATCCTGGATTAAATAATCAAAACAAAGAGGCCTGTAAATCACCCACTTCCTAACACTTGTTATAGAGGTGGAATAATGGTGACGAGTCCTCTAAATGAATCCTGAGCACTGGAACTCCAGGTAATTTGATGACTGCAGACATGCAAAGAAGAAAGGTGGATAATAGGTTACCGCAGTGAATGTCTCAAATTTACAACTGTGGGCCAGCAGCCTTTTCTACTCTTGAATATGACAATGTAAAACCTGGCCCAGGTCAAGATGTTGTGTGAGTCTAAGTTAAAAATGAAATGTATATGTTCTCTTTATACAAAAATTACACTTTAAAATTTAAGAACTGTAGGGGCACCTGAGTGGCCCAGTCGGTTGAGTATCTAACTGCGGCTCAAGTCATGATCTCACAGTTTGTGAGTTCCATCCCCACATCGGGCTCTCTGCTGTTAGTGTAGAGTCCACTTTGGATCCTCTGTCCCCCTCTCACTCTGCCTCTCCCCCACTCATGTTCTCTGTCTCCCCCCCCTCAAAAATAAATAAACATTTAAAAATAAAATAGGGGCACCTGGGTGGCTCAGTTAATCGTCTGACTTCAGCTCAGGTCATGATCCCGTGGTTTGTGGGTTCGAGGCCTGTGGTAGGCTCTGTGCTGACAGCTCAGAGTCTGGAGCCTGCTTCACATTCTGTGTCTCCGTCTCTCTCTGCCCTTACCCTGCTCATGCTCTGTCTCTGTCAAAAATAAACATTAAAAAAATTTTATATAAAATAAAATAAAATTTAGAATCTATAACTTATCAAATAGTTCAATAGAAAAATTTAAACTCCGTTACACAACAATTCAAATTTTTATTTTTAAATGGGGTGGGGGGGGCGGGGAGAGGCTCCTGGGTGGCTCAGTCAGCTAAGCCACTCTGACTCTTGGTTTCGGTTCAAGTCATGATCTCGCAGTTAGTGAGCTTGGGATTCTCTCTCTCCTTCTCTTTCTGCCCCTTCCCTGCTCATTCTCTGTCTTTCTCAAAATAAATAAACATTAAAAAATTTTTTAAATAATAAAAAAGTAATAAATGTGGGGGGGGGGCTTGAGAGAAGCTAAAAAGACAGCTTTGTTTTCTATGTCAGCCTAATAAGAACAGATTTTAAATTCTAAACTCTTATTTTGTACCTTACCTCGAACATTCATTTTGCAGCTAAATAGACGACGTGAGAATTAAGATCTATAAAACAAAGTTTTGAGTCAGTCATCAGAAGCAAACCATTGTTTTCAAGGACAGGAATGAATTCTGACATTTTAATTACAAGCTCAGGGGAAAGTTTGGAGGTAGAATGTGAGCTCCAAAAATTATTATTATGTTGTCATTAGGAATTAATAACTATGAAAGATGTCAGTTTTGAGCGGTAACAGTAAATTACAAGGAAAAACTTACGGAACTCCTTTTTATTTCCTGATGTACCAAGAGTACTCATCATAATTTACTTGACTAAAAATATCCAAACAGTGGAAAAATACAGAGACATAGATTCTTTAAAGGATTATGTAAACATAAGGCAGCTTTTTCTTAGCAATTCAGAAGATGCTTATCACGACACCATTTGTAGTATCAAAAAACTGGAAGCAAACTAAACGTTTAACAATATGAGAATGAGTAAGGAAATTCCAGCACATTCGAGTAGTGGACTATGCAATTATTAAAAGTTACACACACATGAAGATTAGCTCACAAATTTAAAAATACAAATGATGTAAGGTTTTTAGTTTTATGTATGCAAACATTGATGTATGCTAGGACTACAATCATGTAAGCATGCACAAGAGAAAATAATGGAGGGAAAGGTACAGGAATGATTATAGAGTTTATAGTCAGGTGGTGAAATTATGGATTTTTCTTTATTTTTCCAAATCTTGGGTAATGTTTTAAATTCTATTTATGATTTTTTAATTAATTTCTATTTTTAAAAAAAAATTTTAATGTTTATTTTTGAGAGAGAGAGACAGAGTGTGAGCAGGGGAGGGACAGAGAGAGAGGGAGACACAGAATCCGAAGCAGGCTCCGGGCTCTGAGATGTCAGCAGAGAGCCCGACGCAGGGTTCAAACTCACAGACCGTGAGATCATGACCTGAGCCGAAGTTGGACACTCAACTGACTGAGTCACTCAGGCGCCCCATTAAAATTAATTTCTATTTTTATTTATTTTTTTTTTTTTATTTTTTTTCAACGTTTATTTATTTTTGGGACAGAGAGAGACAGAGCATGAACGGGCGAGGGGCAGAGAGAGAGGGAGACACAGAATCGGAAACAGGCTCTAGGCCCCGAGCCATCAGCCCAGAGCCTGACGCGGGGCTCGAACTCACGGACCGCGAGATCGTGACCTGGCTAAAGTCGGACGCTTAACCGACTGCACCACCCAGGCGCCCCTTTAATTTCTATTTTTAAAGACCAATCATCTACAGTGATAAATTCTTTAAACTGTATGAAATTGCCAATTTTCAATCACTTTTTTACTTACAAAAATAGCAACATATAGTTCAACCTAATACTGTGTAGTCATTTTCCAACGAAGAAAACAAATCCTTTTTTGAAATAAGAGTTGCTAATTTCTATATTAAACTGCTCCTTAAGCTTCAAAATGGAGTCTAACTTTTTGAAGATTTTTTGTAAAATAAATGACTTGAAAATCATGTTTGAAACTGCAACTCCAAAATAACAAGTGTTTTATTTTTGAGAAAATGAACTCAGTTCAGGTTGTTCTGAGTTGATGCACAGCTATTGCCATTATTTCTATTTTTTCATCTCTGAAATAAGTGTCATGTTCATTTTTAAATTATTCAGTGGCCAGTATAAAGTAAAACATTCATAATTTAATAAGTAAATTTGCTTCTAACCTGTGCTGGGAATGACATTTAAATTGCTTAATACTCTGATTACTCAGAGATAATTAGTCCTCTAAATATTACTGTAATGAAAACCATGGGTTTAATGAACCATACATATTCAAGCCAAACAAAATCTTTAATTCTTTACTGAATATATAAGTTCAGCATAAAAATTGTTTAATGATCGGTTAGAATTTTAAAAATAGGTTGGGGCAAGCCAGGCCGTAAAAATGTGAAGCAAAATTAAATGTATTCAGAGGAATTTGTAATAGCAGTCATAGAGAAAAGTTGAGCAGCCTAGATTTGAGGAGAAGACAGATTTCACCTTTACTATAACAGTTCCCATTGTAAATGTTTAATATTAGGGGTCACTGTTTCTGAACTTCAGAGAAGCATTTTATAATCTTTTATGGTATATTTGTTAATAAAGTACAGAAACATGGACTCCTTGAATGAAGAAACAGTAGAGTCTGTGTGTGTGTGTGTGTGTGTGTGTGTGTGTGTGGTATTCATATTTATATCACCAGCACCAAGCACAATGCCTGACACATGGTAGTTAACCAATAATTGATGAATAAATACTTGGTTGGTTAAATAGGTATATTAAAATGAAAAAGCACAGATAAAGTGCTTGAAGAGAGGTCACTTGTGGACCTTCACCTTGGCTGTTAGGTCCTGTCTTCAGTGACTTGGACAGAGATATATGGGGCATATTAAACAAAAGCTTCAGGGGCACCTGGGTGGCGCAGTCGGTTAAGCGTCCGACTTCAGCCAGGTCACGATCTCGCGCTCCGTGAGTTCGAGCCCCGCGTCAGGCTCTGGGCTGATGGCTCGGAGCCTGGAGCCTGTTTCCGATTCTGTGTCTCCCTCTCTCTCTGCCCCTCCCCCGTTCATGCTCTGTCTCTCTCTATCCCAAAAATAAATAAACGTTGAAAAAAAAAAAAAAGCTTCAAGTAACACATGTTGGTGGGACTAGGCAATGATATCAAGATACTAAGTTATCTTACACTTGGAACGATGAGTTAAAGCCTGTATGATGAAAGTCTGAAGCAAGAATTGCAAAGTCCTCTGTGTAAGTGTTTTGGAAAAAAAAATCAATTTCATGGGGATAGGATGACAGAGACTGAACGTAATGGTGACTAGTGTATTAAGAGCTGGGGAATCCACGTGACCATAAGCTTAACCTGAGCCAACAGTACTTTTTTTAAAATTGTAAAAAACACATAAAATTACCATCTTATCCATTTTTAAGTGGACAATACAGTAGTGTTAGCTATACGTACATTGCTGTGAGACAGATCCCTAGAACTTTTTCATCTTTCAAAAACCAAAATTCTGTACCCATTGAACAACAACTCCTCACTTCCCCCTCTTTCTTCAGCACCTGGCAGCCACTGTTTTGCCTCCTGTTTCCAAGAGCGTGACTACTTTAGATACCTCACATAAGCGGAATCACATAGTATTTGTCTTTTTTTGTGTGACTGGCTTACTGTCCTCAAGGTCCATCCATGTTGTAGTGTGTGACAGGATTTGCTTCTTTTTTAATGCTGGATAATATTCCACCGTAAGTATCTAGCACATTTTGTTGAGCTAGTTACCAAGCGATGGACATCTGGGTTGCTTCTGCCTCTTGGCTGTTGTGAATAATGCTGCAATAAACATGGCTGTACAGATATCTCTTCAAGATTCTGTTTTCAGTTCTTTTGGATATATACCCAGAACTAACGTTGCTGTATCTTATGATAACTCTGCGTTTAGTTTTTTGAGGAATCATCATACTGTTTTTTTTCCACCGTGGCTGTATCATTTTACGTTCTCAACAACAGTGCGTACAAATTCCAATTTCTCCACATCCTTGTCAGCAGTTGTTATTTTCCGGTTTTTTGGTGGTGGCCATCCTAACAAATGTGAGGTGGCATTCCATTGTGGTTTTGCTTTGCCTTTCCCTAATGATTAGTGACATTGAGCATCTTTTCATTTGTTTGTTGACCATTTGTGTATCTTCTTTGGAGAAATGTCTATTCAAGTCCTTTGACTATTTTTTAATCAAGTTATTTATTTTTTGTTGTTGTTAAGTTGTAGGAGTTCTTTATAAATTCTGGATATAGACCCCTAGTCAGATATATGATTTGTAAATATTTTCTCCTTTTTTGGAGAAATAATGGGTTTTGATTGTTTCCTTGGATGCACAGAAGTTTCTAAGTTTGATTTCGTACCATTTGTCGATTTTTGCCTGAAGTTTGGTGTCATAGCTAAGAAATCATTGCCAAATCCAATGTCATGAAACTTTCCCCCTGTTTTCCATTAAGACTATTATAGTTTTAGTTCTTACACTTAGGTCTTTAATCCATTTTGACTTAATTTTTGTATGTAGTGTAAGGCAAGAGTCCTAAGATTAATTTTTGTTGAGAATTTTTTAGTTTAGATGTCTTTTATAGCCTTAACAATATTACCACTAAAATAGAAATAGGCCGACTTAAATTAACTTGAACTGTAGAACAACACCCAAACTAACAAAAGAACATATAATTAATTTTTCTGTAGCAAAGATGTTAGGAGGTTTCAGTGCCTATTTGTTACAAACATCGCCTTCGGAGTCATACCAGCCTGGGTTTGAATCGGTAGCATTACGTACAGTGGGCGTTTTGAGAAGTTTCCTGACTACTCCAAATCTTACACTTTCCCGTTTGTAAGAGAAACTGGAGTTTCTACCTCATAGGAACGTAGAGCGGCCTCACCAATTCTTTACATGTTTAAGTGAGATAATATCATTCATAGTGTCTGGAGCACAACGGGTGCATCACAAAGAGTAGTTGTCCAGCTGCTAATTATTATCATCAAATACTGATTTATTTATTTAAGAATTTCTGTTCCTTCTGACTTACCCTAAGATTGAGAATTTATTTAAGAAGACAAAAGTTAAGCTTCAAGAAGCTGATCATTCTCATTTTGCTTTTGTCCAGATGTGATGGGAAGGATTTTACAGAACCTCCCCGCCCCCCGCGAAAGTCTCTGTTGAGATGTTACTTGCTCCAGAAACTTAAGTGAAACCCTCCATAAGTTGGTTAGGGCTAGGCTGTCACGATCCTGGCTTGGTGGGTCTTCTAGCACCTCTCACGGGGATGTCCACATTTTGTGTCTGCCCTTAGTCTAGAACCAAAACTTCATTTTCCTTCTGGGGAATTGTCCATCCCTGCTGCATGCAGTCTTGGTGGGACGGTCAGTGAAGCTGTCGGGCACTCCCTGGCCAAGGGATGGCATGTGATCCACCTGGAGCAATCAGACTCTTCTGGAATCTGCATTGCATGAGAGTGACTGATACACTGTTGGGAAACGATGGAGCTGATTTGTTTCGACTATGGAGCCTTGAATGGGCTCTCAATTCTTTCCTGTCCTCTAGATCCTTGGTGCTATTCAAGCTTCTGTTGTTTGGAGGACCTGGTTCTTCATCTTTTTCTTAAGCTTTATGAGCTGTCTCAAATCCTTCCATAAGACTTTTTTTCTTTTTTTGGCCTGAGACCGCAGATTAGCATATGTTACTTGCACCCTGAGGATCTAAATGGATTCAGCACTTGTCACTCTGTGCTATAATCAACAGTTTACTTGTCCATTCTCCCCTAACTTCATTGGGAACAGAAACTGTGACCTCTGCAACATTGCATTGCCAGTGTAGTGACCAACAAATTGTTTTGTTAGGAGCAGAAATCAATCAGAATCTTATATTTGTAATAGGAAGTTCTGTGTTCAGCTATTTTTTTTTTTTTTTTGGTCATTTTCACGATACTTATCATTGTTGGGACAATTGAAAAGCATTTAAAAGTATGTGACTTCTGCCCAACTGCAGATAGATTCTCCCCCACCCCCACATTCATGTTCCACTCACTAGTACATATTCAGAAAGATATCAAAAGTAAGGAACCAAATAGTTGCAAAGCCTCCAAAGTTCTTACATTAGCTGTCCCTAGTCTATAGCTTTTTCAAGCTCCTATTGTCTTAGAAGAGAGCATCACCAGAGTTCTCTCCTTCTTTCCCTACAGTTGGCCAAAGCCAAGTAGGTTTTTTTCCTCTGTAATGGCCCCTTTTTGCAATCTAAAGAAGCTATTCTTATTTTTAAATCCAATAAAGTATTCGGTTTCACCTTGCTACAAGTGGATAATGTGTCTTTGTCAAAGGAGGTTCCTCTTGAGGCATTACTTCACAAAGATTATGGGGAATGTTTGGGCTTCAGGTCCTTCTGTTTATGTATCTGTTCATTAATTCAACAAATATTTATTGAGATCCCCCATCACTTCTGCACGCTGTGCTAGGAACAAGGGATGAAATGGTGAGCAAAAGCAAAGGAGAATTGGCCTCTCATGGAGTTGTCTGCTTGTCAAAGGACAATGATAATCTGTACTAAAGACCATAAGGGAAACGTACACAGTGCTGTGAGAGCATCTTAAAAGGTGACCCTCCTAGTCTGAGTGGTCAAGGAATGTATACCTAAGGAAAAAAACTTGATGAGTATGCTAACCTCCAAATGCCTGGGTTCTAGAGTCTACTAGGATAATAGCTGCCTTTAGGACCGCAGGGATATCACTGACTTCATCTTGACCTCATTTAGGTCATCTATAACATGAGAAGTTTAGACGAGGTGATCTCTAAGATCCTTTCCATTTCTAACAGCTTTTTAAAATTATTATTTTGGGAAGCAGATTTTTTTTTAGCTTTTTACATACTGTAAAATCCATCCATTTAAATGTATGATTAAATGACTTTTAGTATATCGCCACAATCAGATTTTAGAATATTTCCATCACTATAAAAAGAATCTCATGGCCATTTAGTCACTTCTCATTCCTACCTCCAGCTGTGGGCAATCACTAATGTACTTTCTGTCTCTATTGATTTGCCTTTTGGGACATTCTATATAAATGGAATCTCATAATATGTGTTCTTTTGTGTCTGATGTCTTTTACTGAACAAGAGATTTTTGAGATTCACTCATGTTATAAAGATTATTCATGTTCAAGTGTGTATCCGTACTTTGTTCCTTTTTATTGGTGAATTATATTCTATAATTCCATTTTTTAATTCATTCACCCTTGATGGAGATATGTGTTATTTCCACCTTTTGACTCTTGTGAATAATGCTGCTCTGAACATTTGCACACAAGTCTTTGTGAGGACATTTGTTTTCAGTTTTCCTTGGTAGATAACCCAGCAATGAAATGGTTATATGGTAACATTATGTTTAACATTTTGAGAAACTGCCAAATTGTCTCCCAAAGTGCCTAAGCTATTTTATATTCACACCACAACATATTAGGGGCATAATTTCTCCAGTCCTCACCAACTCTTGTCATTGTCTGTCTTATTGATTATAGTATTTCTGCTGAATGTGAAGTATCTCACTGTGGTTTTGATTCGCATTTCCTCAATGAATAATGATATTGATCACCTTTTCATGTGCTTAGTAGTCACTTGTATATCTTCTTTAGAAAAGTGCCTATTCAAATCCTTTGCTCACTTCTAAATTTGGGTATTATTATTATTATTATTATTATTATTGAGTTGTAAGAGATCTATATATATTATAGATGCATATTTTTTACTGGATATGATTTGCAAATACTTTGTCCAACTCCATAGGTTATCTTTTCACTTTCTTGATAATGTGTTTTAAAGTTGTTTATTTTGATTAAATCTGATTTATCAATTTTTTCTTTTATTATTTGCCTAATCCAAGCTCACAAAGATTTTCTTGTTTTCTTCCTAAAGATTTTATAGTTTTATCTCTTACATTTAGATTTTTTGTGTATTTTGAGCTAAATTTTGTGTATGGTATAAGAGGTTCATGTTTATATTTTTCCTTGTGCATACCCATTGTCCCAGTACATTTTGTTGAAAAGACCATTCTTTTCCTATTTTTTGACACAGTTGTCAAAACCCAATTGACCATAAATGTAAGGGCTTATTTATGGGGTGTCAATTTTATGCCATTGATCTTTATGTTTGTCTTTATGGAAGTACCACACAATCTTGATTACTGTAGCTTTGTAATATGTTTTAAGTTGGGATGTGTAAATTCTCCAGCTTAGTTCTTCTTTGTCAAGATTATCTTGGCTATTCTGAGTCATTGCATTTCCATATAAATTTGGGATCAGTTTGTCAATTTCTGCAAAAAAAAAAAAAAAGCCAGAGATCTTTTTTTTAATCTAAATATATTTTTGTCAACATTGTTTAGGCATGTTTTTGCATACTAAAAAATTCACCCTTTTCAAATGTCCCATTTGATGATTTTTAAAGTCGTGCAACCATCACTATGAGTCAATTTTAGAACACTTTCATCACCCCAATGAGATCTCGTATGCAAATTGCAAATTTACTGTTAATCTGGTTCCTCCTTACTCCTGCTCCAAGTAATCACTACTCTACTTTTTGTCTGTATAGCTTTGTCCTTTCTGAATATTTCATATAGATGGAATAATACAGTGTTTAGTCTTTGTGCCTGGCTTTTTCTTTTTTTCTTTTTTCTTTTTTCTTTTTTTCTTTCTTTTTTTTTTTTGGTGAGAATAGCATTTTTGAGGTGCATCCATGTGGAAGCATATGTCTGTAGTTTGTTCCCTTTTTATTGCTGACTACTATTCCCTTTTGTGGATATACCACAATTTATACATCCATTCACCAATTGATGGGCATTTAGATTTTTTCCAATTTTTGACTCTTTTGAATAATGCTGCTAAGAGCATAATCATGGACCAGTCTGTGTGTAGATATATGGTTTCATCTCTCTTGGGTAGATGCCTAAGAATGTAATTGTTAATCCATATAGTAAATTTATGTTTAGATTTTTAAGATATTGCCACACTACTTTGTAAAGTGGCTGTACCATTTTATATTCCTGTTAGCAGTGTATGAAGATTTCTGTCTTTCCAACATTAGTTGTTGTCTTTCTTATATATTATATGTATATGTATTTATTATAAATATATATTCATCTACCTATATGTTTATCTCTCTCTCTCTCTATATGTGTGTGTGTGTGTATACAGTACATATCTTTTTTGTTATAGCCATTACAGTTGATATAAAATACTATCTCATTGTGATTTTAATTTGCTTTTCCCTAATGACAAATGATGTTAAACATCTTTTCATGTGCTTATTAACTATTCATATATCTTCTGTGCTGAATTTTTTTTAAAGAAAACACATTTTATTATAAGTCCTTATGAAGTTAAAAACAGGCAGATCCTTCAAAGGGATCATAAAACAACAAAAGGCCATTCCATTAAAAATCATGTCCTCTAAAACATTTAAAAATCATGCCCTCTAAAACATCACAGCTATAGGGATTTATGTCCACTTCCAACTTCTCAGATGGGACAACTTGAATAGTTGCTCTTGACCAATTTTTGGTGGGTTGTTTGTCTTTTTTATTATTGAGTTGTAAACATTCTTTGTATATCCTGGATACAAGTCCTTTATTGGATATGAGTTTTGCAAACATTTTGTCCAAATCTGTTGCTTGTCTTTCCTTGTCTTAATGGTGTCTTTTGAAACCTAGCAAGGGTTTTGATATGGGTTGTGTTGCATCTGTAGACCAATACATTGCTTAATTTTTAGGCTAAGCCAAGACAAAAGCATTAATGTGGCATTTTTAATTGCAGGATAAGATCCATTCATAAGCATTCATTCCAGACTTATAGATGAGTTAGTTTCCTTTCCTATTCCATAAGATTGTTGGTCTACCTCCATTGGAAGTAAGGATGGAGGAGACAGGCAAAATACCAGACATGAGCCAGAAGTCAGAATGCCGGGTACATAGTAGGAATTCACTGAATATTTTTAAAACAAATTAATGAATAAATGTTAAAATGAATAGTTAAAGATGGCTATAGTGGTTTCCTTTCCTTTCTCTTTTTTAGTTTAAATATTTCATATTACTTCAGGTGTTATTTATATGAAATAATTTCTGCCCTTTTCCTTTCTAGTTACTTTATAAAAAGAACACAACGTTTCTCATAGAATGTGGAGACAGAATTTAACACAGTGAGCTGTTGTAAGTGTGGTATGATAAGCTCAGAAGAGAGTAGACTCTTATTTTCCAACATTTGGACGCCATATTGTCCTTAATATAGCCCAACATTGCACACTTTTAAAAGGCACTACTGTAGCTGAAACAATCTTGAGAAAGAAAAAGAGAGCTGAAGGACTCATACTTCCTGATTTCAAAACATATTACAAAATGACATTAATACAAACATTATGGTACTGGCATAAACCCAGACATATGGACCAAGGAAGCAGAATAGAGATCCCCAAAATAAACCATTATGTATATGGTCAGAGGATCTTGAGCAAAGTTGCCAAGGCTGCGCTGGGAAAAAGATAGTCTCTTCAACAAATGGAGTTGGGAAAGCTTGGATATCCACATGCAAAAGAATGAAGTTGGACCCTGACTTTACATCATATACAAAAATTAACTCAAAATAGATAAAAGACATAAATATAAGGCCTAAAACTGTAAAACTACTAGAAGAAAACATACGAAGAAAGCTTCACACTATTGGATTTGGCAATGGTTTCTTGGATATGACACCAAAGACACAGGCAATAAAAAGACAAAAATATATAAATTGGACTTCAACAAGAAAACAAACAACCCAATTTAAAAATGGGCTAATGATTTGAGTAGACATTTCTCTGAAGAAGATATATAGATGGCCAGTAAGCACAAGAAAAGATGCTCAACATTACTGATGTGAAGGAAATGCAAATCAAAACTATGATGAGATACTACCTCACACTCATTACGATGGTTAGTATCAAAACAAGAAAACAAATGTTGGTGAGGAGGTAGAGAAATTGGAACTCAGAAGCACTGTTGGCGGAGGTGTAAAATGGTACAGACATTGTGGAAAACAGCTCCTCAAAAAATTAAAAACTGAACTACCATATGATCCAGCAATTCCACTTCTGGGTTTATATCCAAAAGAATGGAAAACTGAATTCTTGAAGGGGAGACGTGTCCACCCATGTTCACGGCAGCATTACTCACAACAGCCAAGAGGTAGAAGCAACCCAGGTGTCCATCGATGTCTGAATAGATACACAAAATGTAATATATAAACACAAAGGAATAGTATTCAGCCTTGTAAAGGAAAGAAATTTTGCAATATGCTACAACATGAATGAATCTTGACGTGTGTGTGTGTGTGTGTGTGTGTGTGTGTGTGTGTGTATAATTTATTATTGAAGTAGAATTGACATACCATGTTCTATCAGTTTCAGGTGTATAATATATTGATTCGACAATTCTGTGTATTACTCAGTGTTCACCATAAGTGTAGTTACTATCTGCCACCATACAAAATTATTACAATATTATTGACTATATTCCCTGTGCTGTATTTGTCATCTCTGTGACTTACTGTTTTAGAACTGGAAGTTTATTCTTCTTAATCTCCTTCATCTATTTTGCCCATTCCACCTCCCCTTCTCTGAACCATCAATTTGTTCTCTGGTTTAAAAGTCTGTGTGAATGTGTTTGTTCATTTCTTTTGGTTTTTTTGGATTTCATATATAAGTGAAATTATATGGTGTTTGACTTTCTTTGTCTGACATTTCACTTGGCATAATAGCTTCTAGGTCCATCCCTGTTGTTGCAAATGGCAAGATTTCATTTTTTTTATGGCAGAGTAATGGTCCATTGTTTATACATATCTTATTTAACTTTTCGTCTATGATGGACACTTGGGTTGTTTCCACATGTTGGCTATTGTAAACAATGCTGCAATAGATATAAAGGTACATAGATCTTTTTGGATTAGTGTTTTTATTTTCTTTGGGTAAATATCCAGTAGTAGAGTTACTGGATCATATGGCATTTCTATTTTTAATTTTTTGAGAAACTCCATATTGTTTGTACCGATTTGCATTCCCACCAACAGTGTACAAAGGTTCCTTTTCTTTACATCCTCACCCATATGTGTTGTTTTTTGTCTTTACCAGCCATTCTGACTGGTGTGAGGTGATATCTCATTGTGGTTTTGATTTGCATTTCCCTCATGATTAGTGATGTTGAGCATCTTTCCGTGTGCCTGCTGGCCATCTGTATATGTTCTTCGGAAAGATATCTATTCAAGTCCTCTATGTTTTAATTGGATTGTTCGTATTTTTGGAAATGAATTGTATGAGTTCTTTATATATTTGGGGTATTAACCCTTTATCAAGTATTTCATTTGCAAATATCTTCTCCCATTCAGAAGGTTGCCTTTTTGTTTTGTTGATGGTTTCCTTCGCTGTGCAAAAGCTTTTTATTTTGATATAGTCCCAATAGTTTACTTTTATTTTTGTTTCCCTTGCCTGAGGAGACATATCCATAAATATGTTGCTAAGGCCAGTGTCAAAGAGATTACTGCCTCTTTTCTTTTAGGAGCTTTATGGTTTCAGGTCTCACATTTATTTTTATTATAATTCCATTTTGAGTTTATTTTTGTGGACGGTGTACGAACGTGGGCCAGTTTCATTCTTTTGCATGTAGCTGTTGAGGACATTATGTTAAGTGAACCAAGCCAGTCACAAAAAGACAAATCCTGTATGATTCCACTTCTGCGACATGCTTAAATAGTCAAAATCATAGAAACAGAAAGTAGAATGGTGGTTGCCAGGGGCTGAGCAGAGGGGAGACTGGGGAGTTGTTCAGCAGGTACAGAGTTTCAGTTTTACCAAATGAAAAGAGTTCTGGCGATGGATGGTGGTGATGGAAAGCATTTAAGGAAAGCATTTATGAAAGCATTTAATACCATTGAACTGTACACTTAAACGTGATTAAGATGGTAAATTTGATGTTATGTGTATTTTGCTACAATTTTTTTTCACTGGGGGGGAAACCCAGAAACCAGAATGGTGGTTGCCAGGGCTGGGGAGTGGGGGAAGGGTGGACGTGGGGCACTGTTGTTCCATTAGGTACGGGGTTTCAGTTTGGCGAGAAGAAAAAGTTCTGGATAGCTGTTGCACAACAATATGAATATGGTTAACACCCTTGAACTCTACACTTAATGATGGTTAAGATGGAAAAGATTAATTTTAGGCAATTTGATTTTCTAAGAAGCAAAGGTCTTCAAATGTTATTAGCCAAGAAACCACTGCATCATTTCAGGTTACTCCCCTGGCATTGTCTCCAGGGGAAAAGAGAAACAAATAAAAGTCATGCGACGTGTGAAACTTACAGCTTTGGGGAGACCCATGTAGCAGCCTTAAGTGACCTAATCAGAAGTAGCTGTTATGCATGGTCGGCGCCATATTAGTGAAGAGAATAAGCAACTTCAGAATGGTCAGATACCATGATTTTATTTAAATGTACCTAACTAGGGGCGCCTGGGTGGCGCAGTCAGTTAAGCGTCCGACTTCAGCCAGGTCACGATCTCGCGGTCCGTGAGTTCGAGCCCCGCGTCGGGCTCTGGGCTGACGGCTCAGAGCCTGGAGCCTGTTTCCGATTCTGTGTCTCCCTCTCTCTCTGCCCCTCCCCCGTTCATGCTCTGTCTCTCTCTGTCCCAAAAAATAAACGTTGAAAAAAAAAATAAATAAAAATAAATGTACCTAACTACACACCAGCAATTTGCTTTCCTTTTTTAGGTTACAGATACAATAAAAATGTCGAATACTCAGTCTCATTAGTCTCAACCAAGAATCTGCAGATTCTTTTCCTGCAAGAATAGCTTTTTAGGTAGTTGAGTTTTTGTGTTTTTAAGAAGTTTAAAACTTCCCATACTTTCAAAGAGGAACTCCTTCGGGGCGCCTGGGTGGCGCAGTCGGTTAAGCGTCCGACTTCAGCCAGGTCACAATCTCGCGGTCCGTGAGTTCGAGCCCCGCGTCAGGCTCTGGGCTGATGGCTCAGAGCCTGGAGCCTGTTTCTGATTCTGTGTCTCCCTCTCTCTCTGCCCCTCCCCCGTTCATGCTCTGTCTCTCTCTGTCCCAAAAAAATAAATAAACGTTAAAAAAAAAAATTAAAAAAAAACAAAAAACAAAGAGGAACTCCTTCAATATTTGGTGACTAATTTCAGCATTGGAATCATCTGCAGCTTTCTTTGCCTCCTCAATTTAATTGCAGACACCTTCAACAGAGTGCTAGCAAACTAATTAGCAATTCCTTTTCCTTAAAAAATACTCCTAATCAAGGAAGATAATCATTTTTGATTAAACAACAACCAGAGTTATGAAATGTAAATTTGCAATTGATTACAGAAAAAAATATAGTGTGTGCTTTCCCTCTGAAGAACAGTGAGCATTATTTCTTTCCACTCAGTTATATTTAGTTTCTCAGATTAATTTTAAGCTGATCCATCTCTTTTGATGGTTTATTCACCAGGAATGTCTATATTATTTCCCAGAAGAATAATCCCTGTGCAAATAAAATATCCAGATGCAAACTATGCATATGATAAAAGAAATCTGGCAGTTGCCCAAATATTTTAATAACGTGGATGCTACTAAACTACTATAATTCACTCATTCAAATCCTTCAGGGAATAGTAAGGTCATGGGGAATAATATCCAGACTTAAAAGATACAGAGATGACGGCCTCATTTTAGATAAGAGTTCACTCTCCGGGCGCCTGGGTGGCTCAGTCGGTTAAGCGTCTGACTTTGGCTCAGGTCAAGATGCTAGAATGGTAAAGAAGGACCCTTTTATGCTTATTAAGCACCTTTTGGAGAAACTCGCATGCTATTTTGAAGGCAATGAAGACCTACTACAAGGTCCTTTTTAATAGACTTGCTATCATACATGCAGGTTAAATTTGACTTTTCCCTCCCATATGCACCATACTGGATTGCAAACTGGGTCCATCTCTGTTTCAGAGAATGCTGGGCAAAGACAGAACATGCAGGCAGTTAAATATTACTCTCTGTTCTCTAAGTTACACTTAACTTCAGTGTATATGAATAGAAGATACAAGAGCGTTACTCCCAAACTTGAAGTTGCCTTCTGAAATGTAATAGGAAAAAATGGCAAATAACAAAGTCAACTGTTGGGATGGAATCTAAAGCACTGTTAAAAGAGGTTCCCCTTGGACAAGGAGTAGGGCACTTCCTCTACATCCAAAACAAAACAAGAACGAAGAGCCCTCATCCTAAATTACCCATGGGCAGCTAAACTGTGTGGGGAGAAACACCAGCTCTAATCCCAATGGCCAGAGTGTATTGTCAAAAAGCATGACTGTACTTGTAAGCAACATAATGGCCAGGCAATTGCTTTGTGACAGTCTAGCCTATTGATTAAGAACTATGGCATTTGCATCAAGTATATCTAGACTTCAATCCTGATTCTGCCACTGACTGTCACTTTCACCTCTCATCCCTCACTCCCAGCTTGTTCCCAGTGCTGTTGAGTGAAAAACAAGCTGTCTTCACATCAGATTCCAGAAGAAGTAGAACTTAAAAAAAAAAAAAAAAAGCTGATGACACAGACCCTGTCATTATACTTAGAGAGGTAAATAAACAGTTTATTAAAAGCATTCTGTCACACTCCTCCATAAAAATAGCCCAGAAATGGATACATGCGTACATGGATACGGACGTATATACATACATACTGACTCAGTGCAAAAGCCCTGTAATAAAAGCCTGCTATGTTCAAAAGGAATATAAAAGGCAATAAGTAACACACGCTATGCAAGCTCCAGTAGGGCCCCCAATATATCTCATCATCAATATGACTTTTAGGAAGGCTAAGCAAAACATCTATACAAGTTTATGTTGAGACAAAATAGTTTGTGGCACAAAAGAGATTCAATTCAAGAACTGTGAGGGTGCACAGGAGGGATGAGCCCATTTGGTCAGAGGGATTAAAAAATGGCTTTGTGAAGGAAGATGCATCTGAGATGGTTTTTAGAGAATGAGAAGGATTATTATAAGTAAAGAGCAGTATACTTCAAACAATGGAAAGAGCCTGGGTTGTGGAGACAGATGGACAGGGTTCAAATCTGTATCTTGCCACTTTCTGGCTGTGTGATTTAGGAAATTTCTGTAACTCCCTCGAATGTTTTCATCTGGTAAAATGGGTTGGTTGTTACACTGTTGTTGAGTTGATGGAATGTAAAGTGCTTTAATTCGATGCTTCAGTGTAGTGCTCTATGAATTGAAACTATTACCACCATCATTAAAACCAGAAAATCCCACAAGATGGGAAAAGTATATAGTCCATAATGGTTAAAGGGGAGAACACTGAAAGGTAAGACTGCAGTTAAATGTTGGGACCATATTATAGGAAGCCTTGGATGCCGGTCTGAGGAGTTTGAGCTTCCTCCAATAAGCAAAGAAACTCTTGATTATTCCTCCTTCTCCCCTTCCTCCTCTTTTTCTTCCTCCTCCTCCTTCTTCTTTGACTACATCAGAATTGACTTTTTAAATAAGCAGTATGTGGACACTGGTTAAAAGTGGGAGAAGGAGTGGCAACAAGTGACTAGTTGGAATGTCATAAAAATAGTTGAGAGGGGCACCTGGGTGCCTCAGTCGGTTAAGTGTCCAACTTTGGCTCAGGTCGCGATCTCACAGTTCATGAGTTCGAGCCCTGTGTCAGGCTCTGTGGTGATAGCTCAGAGCCTGGAGCCTGCTTCGGATTCTGTGTCTCCCTCTCTCTCTGCCCCTTCCCTGCTCTCTCTCTCTCTGTCTCTCTCTCAAAAATAAATAAACACTGAAAAAAATAGTTGGGGCAAGGGTGCCTTGGTGGTTCAGCTGGTTAGGTGTCTGACTCCTGATTCCTGCTCAGGTCATGATCTCTTTGTTCACGAATTTGAGCCCTGCGCCAGGTTCTGCGCTAACAATGGGGAGCTTGCTTGGGATTCTCTCTCTCTCCCTCTTTCTACCCCGCCCCTGCTCATGTTCTCTGTCTCTGTCTCTCTCTGTCTCTGTCTCTCTCAATAAATAAATAAACGTTGAAAAATATTTGGGGCACAGAAAAGAGTTTCTGAGTGTTTGTGGTAGCAGTGGGAAAGAATATGACATATAGAAACATACTCCATAAGACTGATATAGAAAAGATGTTGCTTTTGAGTTTTTGAAATACCAAGCACGGTGGGGATCATTAATAGAAATTTGGAGGCACAGGTTGAAGGAACAACAGTCTAGGAAAGGAAATGGGGAGCGGGGTGTGCTGACCTCCTTCTCCCAGCCCAGTGAGTCAACAGGAGAGAGAAAAAGGAACAGTGTTCATATGTAGATATTTTACAAAATAATGTCGGTGGCAAACAAAGCAAAACAAAAAACAGTAAAAGGTGTTGGGGGTGAGGGAAAAGGGGTGAGTGAAGGGAACCTGGGTGGAGACAGCGCTGAGTGGGAAATGATGATTCGTAGGAGGAGGCAGAAATGGGGAGGTGGGTGTGCTCCACACTGAGGAAGCATAGGTAGACTTCAAAGCTAAGATTATTAAAAGGATGTGTTAGAACTGGGGAAGGGGTACTGTTAATGTAGCAGAATTTAGTTAACATAGGAGTTTACAACCAGCCAGTCTTAAGGCTCCAAATGGCTTCTTTGTGTCTACACAAGTGCCTCCTCTGGAGGCTGATGGTAGACATGAGCTGATGGTTGACTCACAGTTTGGGCTCATTTGGGTCCTACCTTTGTTGAATCCCTTCATCGGAGTTCTTATTTTTTATCTATCTGTCTACTCCTTTCAACTCGCTAAAAGCTGCTATAGGTTTTCTAACTTGCTCTACTTCTCCACAAATGAGGTTCAGAAATAGAAGCAACTAAACACCTCAACCACTTGAGAAGTTAGAAAAGAAGTGGCCTCCAGAGAAATAGGTCAGTGGATAACAGACACCAAGAGGTAATAGATATGTGCTGTAGAATCAGGTCATTTGTGAGAACCCATGTCAAGCCAACAGGAAAGAAATTTGGTAAGTCTGCTCACAGCTCCCCAGAACCTATTAACCATGCAGCAACACTTGACATCGCAGGGTCCTCCAAAGATTACAAACCCTGAGTTCTGATGCATGCTGTAGCCACACACATCAGTAGAAAGAAAGGGATAAGAAAATGCTTTTCTGCATCTTTTGGATGCAGGAATGAAATATATTTTATGCATCAAGCACCGTGTTAGACTCTTGGAGATACAAATACTTGTAAGAAATTGTCCCCACTCTTGGTAGCTTCCATTTTGGTGGACTTCCTTAACAAATGCATAGCCAGGGCAGAAAAAAGTAAGCACAAATTTATGCAAAGTTACCCATAAAATCACGCAAAAGGAGACTAGTCTCCGGAAAAACATGGAACCCATGAAGATCAAGGGATACGAGCTTCCTAGTGAGGCAAACTCTTGGAAGCAGAAACATTCTTGACGTAAGGAAAGCTATCTAGGTGGAAAGCTGCTCCTTCAGTGACACAAATGTATTTTAATGTAAGGAAAAGCATGCATATCTTGTTGGAGAGAGCAACTACTTGACATCTCGGTAGCTGAACTGTAAAATGCATGGAGTTCTTTCTTTATATGCCTCAACAATGTAAACACTGCCGTTTCCTGTGCTAAGCACAGCAAGGTTCTAGAGCCCATCCCAAAGAGCAGAGCCAATCATGCCAAGGAATTCAAGTCTTTGAGGTCAGCCTTTGAATGCAGCCTAGCTCTGACGTCAGGGTGACAGGCGAGGGAGTTATCGCTCCCTCCCACCAAGGCCCCATTATGCTTGAGGATCAGGAAGCATCAGACAGGAGGAAAACCTTGGGAAAACAACTGGCCAATCTTTCTGTACCATCTCCTCATCAGGGGTCAGGCTCCATCAAATCCTGGCCATTCTGTACTTGTTTCTCATTGTCTTGGCTCTTCCTAGTCCACAGAGACTATGTTCCTTCATTCTACCTTTATACGGAAAATCATGTAATGTTTGTTACTGGAATCCACAGGAAAATTAGGCGGTATATGCAGCATTCTACCTAATGACAAACTCTATGAGAACAAATTCCAGGAGATATCTGTAATCATCCCAGCACGGTGATGAATGAATCTTTCCATAATGGATCCGACACAAAGGCATTCATCTGGACACAAATGCAGAAAATGCAGTTCTTGAAATTTTCCCTGTGGAAGGAAAATACAGGTTAATTAGTGATATATCAGGGTTTGCAAACGTATGATACAACAAAGATTAAAATCTATGAAGAGTAGTCATAAGGGGCACCTGGGTGGCTCAGTTGGTTGGGCATCTGACTCTTGATTTCAGCTCAGGTCTTGATCTCAGGGTTGTGAGTTCAGGACCCTCGTTAGGCTCCATGCTGAGTGTGGAGCCTACTTAAAAAAAAAAAAAAAAGAATAGAGGTAAAAGGTAAACTGGTAATAATGAGCAAAACTTGCTTATTGTATTAATAAGATTTATTGAGGAGAAATTTCACGGTCAGAACACGAACCAGCCTCCCAAAGGCACTAATACAATTATATTCTTGTAAATATTTAAGAACACTAGTCATGGCCATCATGAATATTCAGTAAGGACAATCTGCCACTGAGGAAACAAAGATGGGGTAGAGAACTCTGTAATCTGGTGTGCTGGTCTTCAGTTTTAGGATTAGATCAGTTTTTAAAATGGCATCTCCCTTTGTTCACATTTAAAAGAAGTCGGCAGCCAAATACTACTAAAAAAGAAAAAAAAGAAAAAAAGAAAAAAAAAGGGAAGGAAAAACTTGGAATCCTCAGATATTCTCTCAGAGGGTGCATATAGGGTGCAACCTTGTTACACACAATCTGTCAAAACATAGCTCTCCCCAGAGGGTAATGGTAGCTTAGAACTCTGCAGAGATAAGAGGACAAAAACTTTCCTGAGAAAAGCATAAACATAGAGATTACTTGTACTTGAATGGAATCACAATACAATGGAAGTGAGTTTTCTATTACCTTGGCCGTCTGTAAACAGTACAATACCTTCTTTAAAAAAAAATTTTTTTAAATTATGTATTGTTTCTAAAGCTTTTGATTTTCTTCAAGCTTTCCTATGCTGTCTTTAAACTGCTTTCTCCTGTACATTTTCCTGTCCATTTCACTGAACAGCATTGTTAACCAAGCGCTCCTGGAATGATAATACGAATTAATCTAGGCGTCAACAACATACAGTGTGGCTATGTGTCTGCTGTGTGTCAGAGGCAGAAACACTAAGGTTTTTTAAAGTTTTCATTCTGCAAACATGTTAGATTTCCAGAAAATTGCAAAGGTACTACACAGAGTTCCCATACTCTTCACCCAGGTTCCCCTTTGCTAACATTTCCCATCTCCATGATACATTTGTTTAATCTAAGAAACCAGCATGGGCACATTGCTACTAACTGAACTCCAGACTTTATGTGGATCTCACCAATTTTTCCATTAACATCCTCTATCAGATTCAGGATCCAATCCAATTTCCCGCATTGCACTTAGTTGTTACTCATCCTTAGTCTCCTCCAGTTGTCACAATTTCTCAGTCTTTGCTTGTTTTTCATGACCTTGACAGATTTTAGGACTATTGGCCAGGTATTTTGTAGAAGGCCCTTCAGATTGGGTTTGTCTGATGGTTTTCTTATGATCAAACTGGGGTTATGGGGTTTTGGAAAGAATCCAACAGAGGTGAAGTATTCTTCAGAACATCGGGATGAACATGACATTGACACATCACTGGAAATGTTAACTTTCATCACTTGGTTCATGTGGTATTTGCCAAGTTTCTCCATTATAAAGTTACCATTTTCCCTCTTCCCATACTCTCTAGTCTTTGTAAGCAAATCAGTAAGTTCAGCCCACACTCAAGGATGGTGATGGTTTGCTTTTATTTTTATTTTTTATTTTTCAACGTTTATTTATTTTTTTTGGGACAGAGAGAGACAGAGCATGAACGGGGGAGGGTCAGAGAGAGAGAGGGAGACACAGAATCTGAAACAGGCTCCAGGCTTTGAGCTGTCAGACAGAGCCCGACGCGGGGCTTGAACTCATGAACTGCGAGATCATGACCTGAGCCGAAGTCAGACGCTTGACCGACTGAGTCACCCAGGCACCCTGGTGGTTTGCTTTTAAAATATTTTATATACACGGTGCCTGGGTGGCTCAGTTAGTTGAGCATCTGACTTCAGCTCAGGTCACGATCTCATGGCTTGTGGGTTCGAGCCCTGCATCGGGCTCTGTGCTGACAGCTCAGAGCCTGGAGCCTGCTTCGGATTCTGTGTCTCCCTCTCTCTCTGTCCCTCCCCTGCTTGCGCTCTGTCTCTGTCTCTCAAAAATAAGTAAACATTAAAAAAAAGTTTTTCAATACCTTATATACAAAAATATGTATAATAAAGCTCCTGCTTTCATTCAAATTCAATTCAATAAACTTTTAGGATACCACAAAAAGAAATCTTTTGGAGATTTATACAGCAATAATCATAACCCCTAGAAGCAGCTATGATATTACCATTGTATGGAAAGACACAAACCATAATCCTTGTAATGATGACAGATACTGAGAATGGTTATCTTTAGCTCACCTGAGTTGTTGTTAAAATGACTGCTTATTTTTCTAAGCTCTTTTTAACATCCACTGAAATCCTTGGATGAGTTTTCTTCTGAGACCGAACATACTACAATGCAAATTGTACACAAGCTAAAAATTCATCTTCATATAATTGTACTCTGGGGTCACACAATATTTAAATGCATGTTATCAAGAATGCTGTTTGTCTGCAGAATCGTAAATGAGCAAATGAATTACTCTCTTACCATGGGCATGTATTTATAAATCTTCTCAAAGGCACCCAACTCACAAAATAGCTTGCTTCCTTAGATGTAAGGGCATTCTGGTTTATCATTTTCATTAGAATCTCTGGTGTCATGCTACCTTTTTAAATGTTTTTTATTTACAATTCCTTTTTTTTTTTTTTTTTTATTCTACTGGCTTTCCTTAACCTTTGAGTAATATTTTGGTTGGCATAATTTACATAGCAGACAACAAGATGAAAATGTGTTCTTTTCGGTTTAAAGGGATTATGTGACCATCTTGCAAGTCTATAATTAAGGTCTTGAATTAGTTACATTTTCCTAATTTGATGATTTATATCTATCTTTTCCTGGTTAAATTGTGTCAACATAAAGCTAGAGTTGCTGTAGTTAGAAATGCATATCGACAGGATAATATTTTCTCTTGAGGCTTTACTTATTTATTTTTTCCATATCAACACCTTAAGATAATATGCTAGATTCTGTGGGGGAAATAAGGCAAGGAACTTACTATCTAGCAGAAAAGCTAAAATGTATACAAAATTTATTATAATATAAGGTAGAAAACACTAAGTGACATAAGGGAGGTACTAATAAAATGTATCCAAAATAGGGGCGCCTGGGTGGCTCAGTCGGTTAAGCCGCCGACTTCGGCTCAGGTCATGATCTCACGGTCCGTGAGTTCGAGCCCCGCGTCGGGCCCTGTGCTGACAGCTCAGAGCCTGGAGCCTGTTTCAGATTCTGTGTCTCCCTCTCTCTCTGCCCCTCCCCTGTTCAAGCTCTGTCTCTCTCTGTCTCAAAAATAAATAAATGTTAAAAAAAAAATGTAAAAAAAAAATGTATCCAAAATAGAAAGCAATGAGGAACCACAGACGTTTTTTTAGCAGGCAAGTGACAAGACCAGAGATGTCCTTTAGAAAAATTAATTCAGTAGCATTGTATCGGATGAATTTTAGTGGTAGAAGAGAAGGGAAGGAGGGTACACAGGGGAGAGACTGGGGCAAAGAGATGAATAGGAAACCATTGATATTAAAGAGGTACTGTAAACTAAAGTATTGGGCATGGAAATAAAGAAAAGGTGTGAATCCAAGAAATACTACAAAGGCGAAACTAAGAGGTCATGGCTACTGGTTGAGTTGTGGGGAATGAGCGGTGAGAAAAATTCAAATAAAACTTTGATTCAAGAAAGGATATGTGGTTCCAGTAGTCAGGAGCGTTTTCTATTTGTCTTTGTTTATATTTCTTTGCAACATTTTTTCACAACATATTTGGCATGCCCGGAGAGCTAGCCTACTACATTAGAGGATTTCCTCATCATTATGTCTCTCTTATGATTTACTCATTATAGCAACCTCTGTTCCTTTCTGGAATAAGTTGCAGTGTAAATAAATGAATATGCATTCATTATGCTTGATTATATAATTGTGCTTCCCTCTCAGCGAATGCCTCAAGGTAGTAATGTGACGGTTTCTGTTCATCACTAAAATCTGGGGCTTTTTTAAAGGGATATTTTTGAGCTACGTGATGTTTGTTATATATTTTATAACATCTAACTTTCTTAGCAATAAGTAGGAGCCTTCTACAGAAAGGAGATTTCTCATTTTATGTGGGAATAAAGTAAACTTGATAACTATCCTATTTTCCCTTAAAACATATTCCTTTAGAATCAAATGCTTCTCGTTTCGGTGTTAACACGGTGTGAACTTTTCAATGATGATTATAACCACACAAGCACCACTAATACTCACTGAGTATGTATTACATTCAAGGTGTTGTTCCAAGTATCTTTTACCTATAATCCTCAGAACAACCCTTTGAAGTAGGTGCTATTAGAATCCTGTTTTACAGAGGAGACACAGAGTAGTGAAGTAACTTGCACCAGTTTACATGATGAATAAATGTGGGAACCAGAATTTGAACTCCCAAGTCTGGTTCCAGAGCCCGTGTGCTTAGCAGCTCTGCCCTCAACCACTTCCTCCAAGTGTTCAAAGTCAAGTTCACTCAGCCTTACACTTAGTGGAGGTGTATCTCTCTGCCATAGACCTCAAATTTTTCTTAAGTTGGGTCCATTTTAATAGAGAAAAGAAAAAAAAATCTGCAACACCCATTGGCATTCTCAGAAGGCTTCATCATCGAGAGTCTACAAAAACATAATTCCCTACACACCCAGACATTTGATTATAAATTTTAAAATATTCACTTCCTGTGGATAGCTGTAGGAAAGAAGAGTTCTTTATTTGTATTTAAGCTGAAAGTACTAAAAAGAGAAAGGGAGGATAAATGAAGTTGAGTTGACTTTCAGTCAATAAAGCATCTAAAGAGTTAGAAAGGTAAATCAGATGTGTGAATGCCATGACCACAGGAGAGCAGGAATCTGGGGGCGTGAGTCCCTGGCGTCAGAACGAGGAACTGGAGAGCCAGGAGAGGAGGCATTGCGGACACATCGATCTTAGAAAAGATTTTTCAAGATGAAATGCTGACACCTCTCCTCATGGATGCCTATAAGAAAGATGAATCTTTTTTAATTCAAAAATATGAGAGGACTGAGTTATTTTTGAAGATACTAGAGTCTGGAGGTGCATTTCGTCAGGAACTCATTCACCAAACGCCTTCATGGAAAATATCTCCATAGATCACCTATACTGAAAAGATTACCTGGCATAGCTCAAAAATTCATCAGGCAAACGGGCGCTGAACCATGGGATCTTCATCCTATATGCTTTTTGCTTACTTTGTGCACTTTGCTGAGTTTGGACCAGGAAATCAAGGCTAAAACATATACACGTACATATGCATTATCTGCTGCCTCTTAGGCAATTTTAGGTAACCCAAGACAAGATGATTTTCCCAGAGGAACAGGATAAGATTAAAATTTTTAATCCCATTTTCCATTTTGATTTAAAATATCCTTTCAAGGGCACCTGTGTGGCTCAGTCGGTTAAGCGTCTGACTCTTGATCTTGGCTCAGGTCATGATCTCACAGTTCCTGAGTTTGAGCCCCCAGCGTTGGGCTCTGTGCTGACAGCACGGGATTCTTTTTCTCTCCCTCTTTCTCTGCCTCTCTCTCTCTCCCTCTCCCTCTCTCTCTCTCAAATTAACATTTAAAACATTAAAAAATAAAATGTCCTTTCTTATTAAGTTGAGATGTCTGACACTTTATCCTTTTGGGTTCCTAAAAGCTAAACAAATTTAAACACAAATTATATTTTATTGAAAACAATCACACACACACACACACACACACACACACACACACACCACATAGTTGAACAGAAATGAATCTCCCTGTGTTTTATTTTAATTTTGTTTAAGTTGATTTTTTTTTTTTTTTTTATAAAGAGAGAGCAAATGGGGGAGGAGGAGGGAGAAAGGGGGAAAAAATCCCAAGCAGGCCCTGTGGACGCCCCACCGTGCATTTCAAATCTTAAAAAAAAAAAAAAAAAAAAAAAAAAAAAAACTCGAAGTAACGCTTTTGCTATTTCTTATCCAGAATCAGTCCTACCTAGAAACAACTAACATTTAGGAGTTTTGTGCAAAGGCCATATTATTTTGAAAGTAGGAGATTCTCCATGTAAAGCTGCTGAAGGATTTTACCCCAAGATAAATATTCTCTAAGCCTTCAAATCTGCTATTTTCTACAATTCTCAAAGGTGGGTATGGAGGACTGGCAGGAAGGAGTCAGGTATGTTTTGGAAATTGCTTCAAAAGTGGTGGAATCAAAGAGAATTAAGTTAAATAACAAATGAAGTGCCTCTCAGAATCTCGCCTTACAACAGTTAGTGGATCTCAAAGACTGGTCCCTACATCGCTAGAAACTTGTTAAAAATTAAAATGCTCAGCTTGCCCCAGGTCTTCCGAATCAGAAAATCTAGGAGTGGAGCCAATGATTTTCCCTTGATCAGCCTGTTCAGGTGACTCTGTTTAGTGCTAAAGTTCTGGAACCACCTGACTGGAATCGCCTAGCCTGAAAACATCTGGGATGCTTGTTTAAAACTGCAGACTAAAGAGGCCGACCCATCCCAAACTCTAAGGGTGAAACTCAGGAATGCATGAGTTTCATAAGTGTTCCAGCTGATTCTTATCACACTAATGTTGGTGGATCATCGAACCAGTAGATAAATCAACCGACCCATTCGTGATGGAAAGGAAGCTGTCTCAGCTGTGTTTGAAGGCCATGTTCCTCGGCGGGAGGAGCGTTGGCGGTAGAGTCCTACCGACTTGGTTTGAATTCCAGGTATGTCATACTGTTTATGTGATATTCAACCAGCTATGCAAACTTCGTCAGCCTCAGTTTCCTAATCTACAAAATTGGCACAATAATACCTAGCTTATCCATCTGGAGAGGATTAGACGAAGTGGGGTATATTTTCTGTATAGCGTCGTCTACATTTTGATAGACATTAATCTCTTTTCTATACTTGTGTCCTCTAAAGATGTCCTGGCCCATTCTTGTCATGGTGCCCAGCAATCACTCAGGAACACTTGCTGAATAAAGACAGGAAGCAATGCAAAAAGTTTGGATTAGGACCCTAGTTCCACTGCTTATTAGCTCTGAGGCCATGAGCGAGTTACTTGACCTCTATGTGCTTCAGTTTCAGTATCTTTAAAATGCAAATAAAAATGGTACTTACCTCCTAGGCTTAAAGTGAGGGTTAGTTGAGTTCATACATATAAAGCACCTGAAGACAGTGTCTGGGACGCTATCATCCTCCAATGTTCTTGAAAGAAAAATTCCTCAGAAATACCCTTCGAAACGGCAGAACGGTTTACCCCTCAAAGAAATGATGTGATGTATTTATCGACTTTTCCGCAAACATTTGCATATCATGTCCAGGCTTCGTGTGAAGTCCTGAGGATGTAGAGCTCCTGTTCTGGAGATACAGTCTAGAGGGAGAGGCAGACCATAATCACATCATCAGGCAAATGAGTATGTAAATGACCAAAATGAGAAACAGGTGTGCAGGAAAGGACAGCTTGTGTGGCTGGAGCTCAGAGCACCCAGGGGAGGAAGACGGAACAAGGTATGCGATGAGGTGGGAGAGAAGGGGAGGCCAGACCAAGCAGAGCCAGCACATGTTTGGGCGTACTTCCAGGAGCAGGGGAAAGCCTTTGAAGAGTTTAAGAAGAGTTTAAGCTCTTCACACAGGGCCTCTTCCAAGCTTGTCTCCGTGTTGCCACCAGGGCCTACACCCATGTCAGGGTGTAGGGAGGACCCATGAGGAGATTCTCACGATAGCCGAGAGATAATGGTAGCTGATAGAGGGTGGGTGGTGGAAATGGAGCTACTTAGAATTCAAGAGCTGTGAAGGAGAGGCAATGGCGGAGATTCAGGGCTGAACCGGAAACGGGGGCAGGGAGGTTGGAGGAGTCTGGGGACTGCTCTGATTCTGACTGGATTGGAGGGAGAAGGCAGAGTGTGGCACGGGGCATGTTTAGGCTGTCACGGAGAGATGTCCTGACAGAGGTACTGACTGAGCAGTTGAACATACTGCTCTGGGCTCAGTGTAGACGTGTGGGATGGAGAAACCAATCGGGGAACCCTAGGCGCATGGGCAGAAGCTGTGGCCTTGGGAATGATAAAGCTTGCCTGGGAGAGAGTACGGGGCCTCGCTTCCAGATAACCAGGGAGAGAAAGACGAACCTGCAGAAGAGGCTCACATGGCAGGATTATTAGTAGAAATATTAGTTTGTGTCTTCTCTCTTGTTTTTCCCTTTCTTCCCTTTTGAGGCTGATAGCTTGGTCTCATTAATCCTGGCTTCAGGGAAGTTGGCAGGGCCTAAAGTAAAAGGGTCTTGAAATTAAAGCCTCTTGCAGCTCTTGGCAAATGTCCAGAAGGCAAAGAGAAGGGAAGGGACAAAGAGAATGAGGCCTGAAGGGTCTTGAATTGTAGAGACCCCCCCCACACACACACACAGCTTAAGCTCCCAACCTTAGCAAAGATCCTGGGGCCTCTCTGAGACCTCAGATCGAACAGAACCACTGGGACTGAAGGCCCCAGGGTATGTGGGCCAGCATATTCTAGAGATATGCCTATCCATGGCCAAGGAGCAAAGGGTGCTTTTCAGTGTCAGGGGGCACAGTGGTTTCCAGACCTCCACCCAGCTCTAGGATGGGAAGCTCCAAAAATGACTGAGGTTAAAGTTCACACCAGGCTGGTGGGAGAGTAGGAAAAAGTCTGAACTTTTGTTTAAAAAATAGAGTACAATGTGATATTTCTTGACAGTTCCATGATACATGATACTGAAATTTCAGACCAGGAAAAATGTGACTTCACCTTTAATGGAAGCGAATTCAATATTTTCAAAAACTACTTCTTGGATTACCTCATTTTTAAATTCAGATACCAGGATTTCCATGTTTTAAAATTTCCCTTGACCAATTGATCATTAAAAATTTAAGTATTTTTTTGTTTACTTTTGAGAGGGAGTGAGAGAGAGCGCGTGCCTGCGCAACTGAAAGAAAGCAAGTGGGGGAGGGGCAGAGAATGAGCTGGAGACCGAGGATCTGAAGAGGCTCTGTGCTGACAGCGGAGACCCTGATGCAGGGCTTGAACTCAGGAACTATGAGATCACAACTTCAGCTAAAATCAGAGTCAGACATTTAACCAACTGAGCCACCCAGGTGCCCCTGATCATCTTTAATAGTTTTTTTTAATTTTAATTTATTTAGTTTTGAGACAGAGACAGAGCATGAGCAGGGGAGGGGCATAGAGAGTGGGGGAACACAGAATCTGAAGCAGGCTCCATGCTCCGAGCTGTCAGCACAGAGCCTGACGTGGGGCTTGAACTCCTGGACTGTGAGATCATGACGTGAGCTGAAGTTGGATGCTTAGCCGACTGAACCACCCAGGCGCCCCTAATAATTTTGAAATAGAAGTAAA
>NW_024412388.1:97543395-97601866 GCF_014898765.1 Herpailurus yagouaroundi
CCCTCTCTCCCCCTCTCCCCCGCACTCCTTCTCTCCCTCTCTCCCCCTCTCCCCCGCACTCCTTCTCTCCCTCTCTCCCCCTCTCCCCCGCACTCCTTCTCTCCCTCTCTCCCCCTCTCCCCCGCACTCCTTCTCTCCCTCTCTCTCTCTCTGTAAAATAAAGAAGCGGTCATTTGTTGAATGATATTTGTCATTCATCGGCTGCTTAGTGTGAAAATCCTCAGTGGGCTGATGGAGGTGGAATGAGGCTGAAATGGACGGACGAGAGAGTAGCAAGCAGGGAAATTGAAACTCCCCTCCCAAGAAGTTGACTCTGAAGAAGGAGAGAGCAGTGGTTAGAGAATAGAGTCAAGGGGTGGGGTGGTTGTTGCATTTTTATATGATCCAGTTTCGAGAGAGAAGCCTAATGTACAAGAGGGGAAACTAGGGTCCGCGGCAGTGTGAGGTCCCAATGAAGTGTAACAGATTGGCCCCTCACCAGAGATGAGAGGGTTGGCATTAAACAGGATATAAAGTGTGTCCTACATTGCAGTCTGAAGGAAGAAGAGGGTGAGCCTGGATGTTTTTATATTTGACAACAGGGAATAGAAGGAGATCCTTCTGAAGTCTTCAGTTTTCTCCACTGAGCCGGAGACAAAGCCGGAAGAGAAGCAGGCAGCAGTGGACGCTGGATGATTGCAGGAAGGTGAAAGTGTTTGAGAGCTGTAGTTAGGGACCTGTGGTTGGTAGGCCGCATTCATTAAGGCTCCTTTACATCTGGGTGAATAAACAGGGGTACCTCCACTCTATGGGATTCTATGCAGTTCACAGGGAAAAACTCGAGAGAAAGATGGTATATCTCTAGGATACACCATCAAGTGGAAAAAAAAAAAAAACAAGATACAGAACATCGAGCATAATACATTTTGTGTAAGAAAGGAAAGTAAGAATGTATAGTTATATTAGCTTTGTATTTACATAAAGGAACTTGGGAAGAATGTATAAACAACCAATAACAAATTGTACTGGAGAAAGCAGGAGATAAGACACAAGGTGAATGGGGACAGAGGCGGGAAAGTGATTCTCAATGTGTATCTTTTGTCTTTACTTTTTGATTTTTGAGTCATGTGAATGTATTGTCTATTAAAAACAAAAATTTGAAATTTGAAAGGTGAAGTTTCTACACAAATAGGTATGCACAAAGAACTCAATCTTGTTTCCAAACCAAGTCTCAGCTGTCAGGCACCCTGATGGTATTTTTAAATGACTGCCTCATCAATAAGATTATTGTATTTCTACATCTTTCTGGAAGGATGTTATTAGGAACATCAGCATCCTAAGAATAGAGCATTGTTATTACTTTCAGTCTCGAAGCTAGTGTGTTCTTTGTCTCCGTGCCAGGAGTAGAAGGTCTCCCAAAGGTTTGCCTTTGTTCTTTCTCTCCTGTCCCTCACAGACCACAATCTCCTTCATTCCCCTAGCTTCTTAGACTGGTCTCTATAATCTACATCTCCCACCTAATCTGTCTTCCAAATTCTAGATCTGAAATCCCAATAGTCAGATCAACATGGTGTATCGCTCAGGATTTCAGCAGGAAACAGATGTTATGTCAAAATTGGGACAATTCCATGGGCTCCTGGCTTGCTCGGTTGGTTAAACATCCAACTTCGGCTCAGGTCATGATCTCAGTTTGTGGGTTCAAGCCCCGTGTTGGAATCTGTGCTGACAGAGCCTGGAGGCTGCTTTGGATTCTATGTCTCCCTCTCTCTCTCTGCCCCTTCCCCACTCATTGTCTCTTGCTCGCTCACTCTCTCTCTCTCTCAGAAATAAACACTAAAAAAATGTTTTTAAGTTGGGACAATTCCAGAAGGGTTTATTTACAAAGATACTATTTACAAAGGTTTGGGGATAGGGGAACCACAAGAGGCTAAAGGGAGCTGGGCTTTCACCAGCCCTAAATCCAAAGGGATAAGGATGAGGAGAGGTTACCAGAACCTAGAAGCAGAGAGAATTGCAGAGAGCAGGCTCCCTTGAGAGAACAGTGCCCTTCTACCAAGGGACTCTGGCAGCCTAAGGTGGCCTCATTGGAAAGAAACCAGGGAAATAAATACCCAGACTTGACTGTCTTGCCTCCTTCTGTTTGGCTGTGCATTGGCCAAACTCAAACAGAAGCAAGAGGGCATAGGAGGCTATATATGTAATCTCTCAGATGAGTCCTCCTAGAGTCTAGGTCAGAGTGGGGGAGGATGGGAAGCAGGGTAAACCAAATACATGTGACAAGCACCACTCCATTGGTGTCCTACTGGGACTTCGATCTGAGCATTTCCCAAACCAACCACATCCTCTTTCCTTCATTAACCTGACCTTTCTCCTGGGTTCCTTAGTTACTTGGCTAATGATGCCTCTATGCTTTGTCCTCCCGGACTCCTCTCCTGCCCTGCATGTGCACACACAAGAGCCTGTCTCTTCCGCTGGATAGCACACCTCTGGAGGCAGGGGCTTTGAGCCTGGACTTGGCAAATGTCTCCTGAGTAATAACATTTATTGGGCACTTGACATATCGGGCACAGCATGGACCACTTCATTTGGATTGTCTCTTTTAATCTCTCAACACTTCCATGAGGTAGGTCCTGCTGTTACCCTCATTTTATAGATTAATAAGCTGAGGGTGAGAAAAGTAACCCAAGACCATATTCTTTTTCTTTTTTTTTTTAATTTTTTTTTAACGTTTATTTTTGAGACAGAGAGCATGAATGGGGGAGGGTCAGAGAGGGAGGGAGACTCAGAATCTGAAACAGGTTCAAGGCTCTGAGCGGTCAGCACAGAGCCCAACGCGGGGCTCGAACTCACGGACCGCGAGATCATGACCTGAGCCAAAGTCGGACGCTTAACCGACTGAGCCACCCAGGCGCCCCCATACTCTTTTTCTTAATCTAAGTAGAATTAACATACAATGTGATATTTCATGCATACAACACTGATTCAGCAATTCTCTACTCCGTGCTTAGCACAGTAAGTGTAGTCACCAAGCACAATGTAATTAAGTGTAGTCACCGCACAATGTTAATATTATCGGCTATATTCTCTTGACTGTACTTTTCATCTATGACTTATTTTATAACTGGAAGTCATCTGTGGCTTATTTATTTTTATAACTTATTTATTTCATCGCCTATTTCGCCCATTGCCCCACCCACCTCCCCTCTGGCACCCGGTAGTTTGCTCTCTGCATTTAAGAGTCTCTTTTCTGGGTTCATTTGCTTTGTTTCTTAGATTCCACACAAAAGTGAGATCCTATGGTATTTGTTTTTCTCTGTCTGACTTATTTCACTTAGCACAGTACCCTCTAGGTACATCTGTATTGTTGCAAATGGCAAGATCTTTTTTATGGCTGAGTAATATTCCATTGTATATACAGACCACTTCTTTGTCCATTCATCTGTTCGACACAGGTTCTAGACCAACATCATGTTCCTAAAAGAGAACATCTGACATGGAATCCTGCCCTCAAGCACTGTGACCCTCCCTCTGCCTCCCCCATTCCAGGCTGAAGGGACCACCCACAATGATAGCACAGTGCTCTGCTGTTGATTTAAAAAAAAAAAAAAAAAGGCAAATGTTGGTCAAGCAGTATAATTCAGAGAAAGCAAGGGTTGGAGCTAGGGCTTGAACTTGCTGCTACATTGTTACAGACAGAGGGGGGAAAAAGGGTATGTGGGGCAAGGAGGCCAGGGAACAGCTGGGAGTGCCTAGAGTTTGTTTGTGGCCTTGTGTAGAAAAGACCTGGTCCAGATGACAGAATACAGATTTGGAACGGTTAGGATATGATTGAGGTGGATGGAGGAAACCTAGATGATGGAGGGCTTTGGAGTCCATGGGCCTGCTGAGCCTCCCTGTGGAAGCCAGGGAAAGGGGAATTTCAGGAAGAATCGTGAGCCGCTTGGAGAGCGGGTAGGGCAGACCGGAAGTGGGGGATGATGGGCTCCTGGGGCAACCAGCTGGAGAGCGGTTGTCATGGTCCGCCAATGAATCCGTGTACCAGAGTGAGGCAATGGAGATGAGAAATGAGTGATGGATATCAGAACTATCTAGAAGCAGAAATGGTCCACGGTACTTGCCCGCTGATTGCTGAGCAGATGGAAGGGGATTGGCCTTCAGTTATAATGACTTCAGTCTCTGGCCTTTGCCCCGGGGGTGGGTCTTGCCATTGACAGAGCAGCTGGAGCCGGGTGGCAGAGAAGGAAGAAAATCTCCATTCCAGACATCCTGACTTTGATGTGAGGGCCTGCCTGACCTGTTAGTCACCCTCAATTTGGCCAATGTAGAGATCCAGCCTTAGCCAGAATTGTGGGGCATATATCAATCTTCTATTTTTATTGTAACTACTTTCCAGATCTTTCCCCTTATTAAGAAACTTTTGTTTCTCAACTTTGGGTTTTGCTCTCTATTAATTTTCAGTGCACATCTAGCCCCTGAACACATCCAGCCCTGCTGTGATGTGTGTGCTGGGGCGGGAAGCAGGGTATAGCTTTGGGTATCATAACACACCAGGGTACTGAAGCCCTGTGATTCAGGACCAGCATACTGTGGCTCTAATTGATAATATTTTCTGCTTCACAGTAGCTGAGCTGAATTGCACCGACTTAGAGGAGTAAATGAAACAAGTGTTTTATGGAACAACAGGCAGACCATTTAAATCTATAACTACTATGCTTATGTTTCCTGCTTCCTAGTCTACAATGGAATATAAGTGGTGTCTATGAGCCACACGGTCGTTTCCTTTTATGTTTGCAAATAACACCACAGACGATATTATATACTTGCTCTAGCTCCTAGGAGGCTTAAAAGGCTGAGTTGGCAAAACAGGAAAGCTTAATCATTTATAAGGATGTAAACAACCAGATTTCCCCCACTACCACCATTCCCAAAATGCTAGAATTCATAGACACCAGAAATACTGATTTTTTTTTTTTTTCTGGTCACAGAGATGGGGATTGAAAGATTACAGTTCTGTTTTGTTTTTTACTAGAAAAATAGATACTTCTCTGAATTGCCTATAACATTTTGCCTCCCCTAAGATATGTAAATGAGCCCAAAGTTTAATCCTTTAGAATTAAGTACAGAAAGGGGTCCTAGAGTTTGACTGTGAGCACACCGCAAAGTATTTATAGTTTATTTTAAACCTTAAGAACCAAGACTAAATGTAAGGCAGGTATCTGCAGACACGTTGTTGAGAACAGAACAGCATAAATAAAGGGCTTAAAAAAATGGCAAGAAAAGTTTTCACTAATGGGTCATAAAAACAGGGAAAGGGTAAAGAGCTGTGGATCTGCCTGACAAATTTATACTACAAATCGGCCTTTATTCTTCTAAAACATGGTACACTAACACATTTATAAGTTACCTTGCCTTGAGACACTCTGTTGATTTGCTTCGTTGTGTTTTTATGCTGCAAAACTGCTCAGATGAGACGTGTTCGTTGTCCTGGTGTAACGGTACTAGTATCTTTCACTTTGGAAAGATTTCAGGTTTGGGCAAGATCCCTAACGGTTGTGGGGCAATGTGCAATACCCAGAGCTCTTTATCCATTTTAATTCATTAAAAAATTATTTGTTTAATATACTTTTTACCTCCTATGTGCCAGGATTAACTGTCTGAGCTATAAAAATGAAGATAGCGTCCCTGCGGGCAAGGAGCTTGCATAACACCGTGTGAAAAGCGCCCCTGTAATGATAGTGAACGTTCGATACACACATTTTTTTTTAGTTCTTTCCTGAGTAATAATGACACATCTGTCAACCGAACGTGTTGTTACTGGGTTAGCCAGAACAACATAATGGTGACCATGGGCACCTTGTGCTCTTGTGTTCAAAGTGAACAGTTCTGGTGTTTTTACTCCTATGGGGAGTAATTTCTCTCCAGCAGGGGTTTTGAGACATGGGATTTTTCCAGTTCTTTGGCGGAAGGGAACTCCTGCCCTCCCCAGGCCGGTGAGTTTGTTGTCAGAGTGTCTGGATTCAAATTCTGGCTCCATAAAAGTCATGGCTGAGTGGTATTGGGCTCTTCATTTATTCCCCTTTATTTCTCAGTGTCTTTATCTATAAAAATGAAGGTAATTAGTGCCTACTTCATAGGATTGTTGTCAAGATTAAAAGAGCTAATGCATGTAAGGACTGAGCAAACCTTCCTTATGTCTTAGCTGTTATTTCAACACCCCTCCCAACCCCCATCACACCCCTGTCCCCCCACCACCACACACAGAGATACAGCTTTGCATTCTTCACTTGCAGTGGAGGAGGAAAATGTTAATGCTGCCTTAGGGCTGCCTGGGTGGCTCAGTCGGTTAAGCATCCGACTTAGGCTCAGGTCATGATCTCATGGCTTGTGGGTTCGAGCCCTGCATCGGGCCCTGTGCTGACAGCTCAGAGCCTGGAGCCTGCTTCACATTCTGTGTCTTCCTTTCTCTCTGCCCCTCCCCTGTTCACACTCTGTCTGTCCCAAAAATGAACATAAAAAAAATTAAAGCAGTGGTGTTTTTGTTTTTTGTTTTTTTGTTTTTTTTAAAGGTTAAAAGCTTTCCTCCCATGGTGTGAACAGAGCAATGGTACTTTATCTGTTTAGGCTGGGGACGAAGACTCCCCTGAAGCAGAAAGGAGAAGGTGTTAGATGTTACTTAGCATTTTGCTCAGATTTATGAAAACAATGAAGGGGCTAGTATCAAAGATGCTACATTCGATCCAGTAAGAGCTGGCTTGAAATTTTTACTTCAAAGATCACAAAGAAGCCGAGTTTTTCCTAAATTGAACAGTTACCTACTAGGGGCAAGTTTTTAATGCTGACACATGCGCTTTGCTTTTAAAAGGCAGATTCACTTCAGAATGTTTGCATACTCTCCTCTACTTCTGCTACTTCTAATATTTTCTCCACAAGTCCCAGAATCGTAGCACCGACAACTATCCAGAAATCACTTCTGTATGAAGTTGGCTGTTTGCCTTCTACCTTTATTTCTTAAAACATTTTTTTTTTCCTAACCTGCTGAAATGAAACTGTGTACCTCGAAAGATAAGCTGATTCCAGGCCTGTGGCAGGAAATTAAGAGGAGTCAGGGACATCTTGCTGTGCTGGAAAGCAAGGAAGCTATCAAGAACTAATGGGTCAGGTCAGAAAGACACAGGGGCCACCAAGGGCAAGATACTGGTAAAGGAATGAAAAAGAAAGCAAAAAGAGAGATGGAGAAAATATAGCAAAATCTCAGTAACTGTTTAATCTGGGTGACACATGTGTGATGTTCACTTTATTTTTTGGTTTTGTTGGAATTTCTTCATTATAAAATAAATGCATAATTTAGACTTTTTTTTTTTTTTTTTTTTATTTTATTTTTGTTAGTAGGCTTCACCCACAACTCAGAGCCCAATGTGGGGCTTGAACATAATACCCTGAGATCAAGACCTGAACTAAAGTCAAGAGTCAGAAACCGGGGGCACCTGGGGGGCTCAGTTGGTTGAGCGACCAACTCTTGATCTTGATTCAGGTCATAATTTCGGGGTTTGTGAGGTCGAGCCCTGCATTGAGCCCCAAGCTGGGCTCTGCACTGGCAGCACAGAGCCTGCTTGGAGTTTTTTCTCCTTCTCTCTCTGCCCCTACCCTATTCGTGCTCGCTTTTCTCCCTTTCAAAATAAGTAAATAAACCTAAAAAATTAAAGTCAGACACTTAACCAACTGAGCCATCCAGGTGCCCCCAGACCTTCTTTAATGCAAAGTGACCCCTATATATCCTCCATAAAATTAGACAATACAAATGAGTCAAATAAAAATTCTGATAATTTTATCAGATAAAATTATCACTGATAATTTTATCACTCAGGGATAATTACTGAACTACTATTAATAACATGTTGTAATGCTTTTTTTTGACATTCTGCACTACATATGCAAATCTTTAAAACTAATTTCTTCTCCTTCAACTTCTGTCTTCCATGGCCTAAAAGCACCACTTTGATTACATCATCATCCTATTTTCTGATCCACGAGGGCTTTCCACGCTTGTTGAGTATAACTTGGGCCACTTGACATTTAAGGTTTTCCAACATTCTTTCCAGAATTCCTTCTCCTACCTTGTCTCCTTAGAACCGATGCTCCAGCTACACTGGACAGCCTACATTTCAGTCAAGACTGGAGTCTGTAGAGATGTCACAATTTGTAATCTGAATGAACACTCGAGACCTTTACAATGATGTATTTTGGGATTTCACAGTTTAGGACTCTAGATACAACTAGCAACTTGTCCCAGCACAGAACCTAATTTTTGTGAAAAGGCCAAGCTGTTATATAAGCATTTTGCTGAAATCCAGGAAAAGTAATCGAGAGCATGCAGTTCAGCCTGTAAGGGATGATTGAAAACTGAAAAAAGTTGGGTGAATGTGCCTCCACAGGTCATAATCCTCTGCAATACTTGTTTCTGCTGTGTGGTGATGGAAGGAGTGACAGCATGCCTCTTTTTTAGCTGAGTACAGGGAGCATGAGTTTCCCCAAAGGTCCTAGCATCACACTCTTATAGAATTAGAAGTTCTGGTCCCTTGAATAAGCTTGTCCTTCATTCAGCTATCCTGAGTTCACCGCATTCTACCTCTACAGCCATGAAAGGTAATAATTTTGGTAATCAAAAGTATAACCCCATTGTTTTTAACCATCAGCAATTATGCCTGTCAGTTATTTTGTGTAGTTTTTTTTTTTTTAATTTTTTTTTCCAACGTTTATTTATTTTTGGGACAGAGAGAGATAGAGCATGAACGGGCGAGGGGCAGATAGAGAGGGAGACACAGAATCGGAAACAGGCTCCAGGCTCTGAGCCATCAGCCCAGAGCCCAATGCGGGGCTCGAACTCACGGACCGCGAGATCGTGACCTGGCTGAAGTCGGACGCTTAACCGACTGCGCCACCCAGGTGCCCCTTGTGTAGTTTTTTTTAATCACCGAGAAGATTCTTATGATAGGTGAACACTTTGTTTATTTTTACCAAATCTTCTAAAAACTAGCCTCCCCCCCCCCCCCATTCTGGCTCACACATTATGGGTGGTCAAGACTAGGATCCAAATGAAAATCAAACTTGAAATTTCTTCCATTTTCTACCCCACATGTTTCCTAATACTTTAAATTAAAATACATGACCTTCTACAAAGATAAGTTGAAAAGTAGAATATTTGTCCCTCCATGTGCATTGTCGGATCAAAAAAGAGGGGTGGGCTGATAAGCTAAGAAAGCCCATCATGGTAAAATTCCCTTGTATTGTAGAGCCTTAGTCAGCAGAGGGGATGGAAAACTATTGTTATCATATGTTTAATTGTTCAGTTAGGTAGGGATTAATCCAAAATAAGTATTTCATTTTTTTTTAATTTTTTTAATGTTTATTTATTTTTGAGACAGAGACAGAGCATGAGCAGGAAAGGGGCAAAGAGAGAGGGAGACACAGAATCGGAAGCAGGCTCCAGGCTCTGAGCCATCAGCCCAGAGCCTGACGCGGGGCTCGAACTCCCGGACCGTGAGATCGTGACCTGAGCTGAAGTCGGACGCTTAACCGACTGAGCCACCCAGGCACCCCCAAAATAAGTATTTCAATTTATATTGTTGAAAACAGCTCAAGTGTATTACCCTGCATTGCCAGGCAGTGGGTGATTTTTTAACTCATCCACATCTAAAATGTTATAAGCCTATGAATCTCTCTGATAACTATAGCTTTTTGGCGTCTCAATCTCACTACTCAGAATTGTTCTTAATGTAATGCATCCTTGCTGTAGTGATTGTTAAGGGAATGGGTAAACACTCTCCGACTCAGGATATCCCAAACAACTGGTTAGTTTTTAAGGTCCTCAGAGCCTATTGTTTTGTGTTTTACTCCCTCTTCTAGACAATTGTGGCGAGCATTTAGAACTAGCTGACAAGGCCAATAGATTCTGAGCTTTCTTTCACTTGTTTCTTAGATATTAAAAAAACAAATCAAATAAGTATATATGTATCCAGTTTTCTCTTGTGCTCCAGTAAATCTTACCGGAGTTTTACCCAAATGAGCTTAAGCAAAAAGTTACTTTAAAACCTCCAAGCCTTCAAGTTTTTTTTTTTTTACAGTTAGAGATATGATTGACACATAACATCCTATCAGTTTAAGGTGTATGATATATTCATTTGATATGAGTGTAGCATGAAATGATTAACACAGTGAGTTTGGTTAACATTAATTAACTCACATACTTACAAACTGTTTTCTCTTGTGATGAGAACTTTTAAGACCCACTCTTAGCAACTTTCAAATTTAGAGTACAGTGTTGTTAATTACAGTTGCCATGTTCTACGTTACATCCCTAGAACATTCTTATCTTCTAACTGGAAGTTTGTACCTTTACCTTCAACCATTTACCCCCTCCCTGCCCCTGGCAACCACCAACCTGTTGTTTCTATGAGCTTTTTTTTTTTTTTTAGATTCCATATATATGTGAGCTCATATAGTATTTGTCTTTCTGTCTAAAAACCAGCCAATTTGACAGAGACATTCAAAACGAAATTCTTAAGAATTTCTCAAGGTTTACTGCCTGTTTACCTCGGCTATTGTTCTATCAATATTCTGTAAAACCACTTAAATTTGCTTCAAAATAACTTCCTTTTGGTACACATTAACCTCCTGGATCAAGATCAACATGGGCTAGAAAACTTTCTGTAGAAAACCCTAGTCTAGAGGTCAGCTGAACCCTAAGTCTCTCCAAGAATGAACAGTGATGAAATTTCTGTCAATAGGTCTTATTCTAGTAATGTAAAAAAATTTTTTTTCGGCTTCTAATTAAACTGCAATTAAACAGAAAACAAAGCTATTTGTTTTTTATTCAAAATCATTAGAGGCACAAAACTGGCACCTATACAGAATTGTTGAACTGTCCTAGTGGTTTCTAACCTGTCCATCTTTAGCTTCAGATAAGTAACATGTTAGTGTTGTATATACATATACATTGCATTATAGTTTTATGTATACAAATACATATAAAAGGCATATATAAAGGGTGCACACACACACACACACACACAGGTGTGTGTAATTTTCACCAACATTGATTCATTTTCACCTCCTCTAAAGATAGCATTAGGTAAGGTTTTAACTTCTTAAACCACAGAATTCCCTAGGCCAAGTATCTCATGCCATAAGTAGTCTGGTTTTAAAAGATTAATCTGAGCTGAAAATACCGAACCTGTGCTTGGATGAGATTCCAGACCAGTAGAGTAGATTTGGGAGTTTTATTTATTCAGCACGCTCTGTAAGACACTGGGCTAGACCATGTGGGACATGCAGAAGGGCAGGCCTCGATTATTTTTCAACTGCCACCTTCTCTTCCTCCTTCTCCTCCCTGTAATCCTGCTCCTTTTTGCTCCACTTCCTCCTTTTCTTTGAATATAGTATTTTTATTTTTGTCTTTTTTTCCAGTTAATACATGTGGAGTAGATGCCTGAACAGCCTAAACCCCTGTGCAGTCAAAAATCTGTATATAGCTTTTGCCTCCCCCCAAACTTAACTACTGATAGCCTACTATTGACTAGATGCGTTGACCAATGCCAGTTGTCTAATACTTCTTCTGTATATTACATGTATTGTATACTGTATTCTTACAAAAAAGTAAGCTAGAGAAAAAAATGTTAAGAAAATCATGCCCAAAGAATACAAAAATACTAATTCGAAGGGACATATACACCCTGATATTTAAAATTTTTTTTCAATGTTTATATTCTTAGAGAGAGAGAGAGCATGAGTGGGAGAAGGGCAGAGAGGGAGACACAGAATCCGAAGCAGGCTCCAGGTTCTGAGCTGTCAGCACAGAGCCCGGTGTGAGGCTTGAACTCGCCAACTGCGAGATCATGACCTGAGCCGAAGTCAGACGCTCAACCGACTGAGCCACCCTGGGGCCCCATATGTACCCTGATATTTATAGCAGCATTACAACAATAGCCAAATTATGTAAATGGCCGAAATGTCCATCAACTGATGAATGGATGAAGATGTGTGTGTATGTATATATATATATATCTGTGTATATATATCTGTTGAATGAATACATCATACACACACACACACACACACACACACACAATGGAATGTTACTCAGCCATGAAAAAGAATAAAATCTTGCCATTTGCAAGGATGTGGAGGAGCTAGAGTGTATTATGCTAAGGGAAATAAGTCCGAGAAAGACAAATATCATATGATTTCACTTATATGTGGAATTGAAGACCCGAAACAAATGCTCATAGGGGAAAGAAAAAGAGAAGCAAATCAAGAAATAGACTCTGAACTATAGAGAACAAACTGAGGGTTCCCAGAAGGGAGGGGGTAAGGGCTGGGTTAAATAGGTAATGGGGATTTAGGAGTGCACTTGTGATGAACACAGGGTGATGTATGGAAGTGCTGAATCATTATATTGTACATCTGAACTAATATTGCACTGTATGGTAACTAACTGGAATTTAAATAGAAACTTAAAATTGTAAGAGAAAATACACTTATAGCAGTTTACTGTATTTATCAAAATAAATCTGCATTTATTTATCAAAATAAATCTGCATATAAGTGAATCTGCACAGTTCAAACCTGTATTGTTTGAGGCTCAAATGTACTTGGTAAAAATAATTCATAGCGCAAAGGGGTATTTAGTAGAAAGCAATTTCCCCTTTCAGTCTTCCAGTCACAATGCCCAGAGACAACTACAGCCACTAATTTCTTGGAGATTCTCCAGAGAACATAGCCATATATACGTGTTTGCAAATATCCACCACATCCCCTTCTTAAATCCAAATAAAAGCAAACATATCTGTACTTAAAAAAATCTACTTTGGGGTGCTTGGGTGGCTCAGTCAGTTGAGTGTTTGACTGCAGCTCGGGTCATGATCTGCCAGTTCATGAGTTTGAGCCCCGTGTCAGGCTCTGTGCTGATAGCTCAGAGCCTGGAGCCTGCTTCCATTCTGTGTGTGTGTCTCCCTCTCTGCCTCTCTGCCTCTTCCCCTCTCATGCTCTGTCTCTCTCTCTCTTTCAAAAATAAATAAAACATTAAAAAAATTATTTTTAAATATCTATCTTAAGGATCTTCCCACATCAGCATACAAAGCTCTACCTCCTCCTGCACAGTATTCTGTTGAATGAATACATCATAATTCATTTAACCAGCCTCTATTCTAGATATCTTCTCCAACATGCATCTGCAATATACTTGCTAGTACAGGAAGTCTGAAATTTCCTAATAGAGTAACTGCATTGAAAATTAAAAATTTTGGGGGCGCCTGGGTGGCGCAGTCGGTTAAGCGTCCGACTTCAGCCAGGTCACGATCTCACGGTCCTTGAGTTCGAGCCCCGCGTCGGGCTCTGGGCTGATGGCTCAGAGCCTGGAGCCTGTTTCCGATTCTGTGTCTCCCTCTCTCTCTGCCCCTCCCCCGTTCATGCTCTATCTCTCTCTGTCCCAAAAATAAATAAACGTTGAAAAAAAAAATTAAAAAAAAAATTAAAAATTTTTGATGCTGGCCTATTACTCACCATGAGGTATACCAATTTTTAAAAATTTTTTAAAAATGTTTATTCATTTTTGAGAGAGAGAGAGAGAGAGAGAGAGAGAGAGAGAGAGAGAGAGAACAAGCAGGGGACAGGCAGAGAGAGAGGGAGACACTGAATTTGAAGCAGGCTCCAGGCTCTGAACTGTCAGCACAGAGCCTGACGTGGGGCTCTAACTCACAAGCCATGAGATCATGACCTGAGCTAAAGTTGGCTGCTTAACTAACTGAACCACCCAGGCACCCAAAAAGTTTGTTTATTTTGAGAGTGAGTCCGTGCATGGGGTGGGGGAGGGGGAGAGAGAGAGAGAAAGAGAGAATCCCAAGCAGGCTCCCTGCTATCAGTACAGAACCTGACATGGGGCTCGATCCCACAAACCATGAGTTTATGACCTGAGCCCAAATCAAGAGTTTGATGTTGACCTGAGCCACCCAGGCACCCTTATCCTATTGGTGTCTTGATAAGAAAAACCTTCCTCCTCCAATATTATAGAACAATTTTACCATTTTTATTCTAGTACTATTTGGATATTTTTATGTTTAAATATTTGATCATCTGAAATTTTTTGTCAAGTAAGGAATATCGCAGGCATCAAGAATCAAATATTTTCAGATGGCCAGTCATTTGTTCTCTAACCATTTATTGAATAATCTATCTTTTCCTCATTGATAGAAAGTGTTCATTTTTAAAAACTTATTTATTGATATGTAACTTGGTAAAGTGTATAATATTTTTTTTAATATGAAATTTATCATCAAGTTGGTTTTCATACAACACCCAGTGCTCATCCCAACAGGTGCCCTCCTCAATGCCCATCACCCACCCTCCCTCCATCCAACCCCCCATCAACCCTCAGTTTATTCTCAGTTTTTAAGAGTCTCTTATGGTTTGGCTCTCTCCCTCTCTAACTTTTTTTTTTCCTTCCCCTCCCCCATGGTCTTCTGTTAAGTTTCTCAGGATCCACATAAATGTGAAAACATATGTTATCTGTCTTTCTCTGTATGTCTTATTTCACTTAGCATAACACTCTCCAGTTCCATCCATGTTGCTACAAAAGGCCATGTTTCATTCTTTCTCATTGCCAAGTAGTATTCCATTGTGTATGTAAACCACAATTTCTTTATCCATTCATCAGTTGATGGACATTTAGGCTCTTTCCATAATTTGGCTATTGTTGAAAGTGCTGCATAAACATTGGGGTACAAGTGCTCCTATGCATCAGCACTCCTGTATCCCTTGGGTAAATTCCTAGCAGTGCTATTGCTGGGTCATAAAGTATATAATCTTAAGTATACAGCTAGATTGATTTCTACATATGTTGACACCCTTTAAACACTACCCATATTAAGATATAGAACATTGCCAGGACCTCAGAAGGTCTTCTGTGTTGTCTTCAGTCAATGCTCTCTCAAAGGTAATCATAATTCTGACTTTAATTACCATATATTAGTTTGACCTATTATTGAAATTTGTATCAGTGGAATCTGTTAATACACATTTTTTGTCTAGCTTCTTTTGCTTCAAATTATGGCTGTGACATTCATCCATTTTGCTGTGTGCAGGTTAGTTTTATTCTTACATTACTGTGTCGTATTCTAAGAATATCCAAGACTTATGTAGCCATTCTAATCTTAATGGACATTTGGGTTGTTTCCAGTCTGGGGCTATTCTGAATAATTCTTTTTTCTTTTTGGAGGACATAAGTACTCATTTCTGCTGGGTATATACCCAGGAGTAGAATTGGCGGATCCTAGTGTATGCATTTACTAACTTAGTAGAAACAGTCAGTTTATCAAAGTGGTTGAACCAATTTACATTCTCATTGGCAGTGTGTGAGAATGTCCACAAGTCTACATGTTTTTGCTAATACTTAAGAGGGTCAGTCTTTTCATCTTAATCATTCTGATGCAGTTGTAATAGAGACCACAATTTCTTAATTGGAATGTTTTGACATTTTGTTTCACTGTGAAAATGTCTTAAGATGATCACCATGGCAAAGGAAAGGAGGCTAGATATGGAGTAAGAATATCTGAGTTCAAGTTTTGACTCCCACCTATTGTGGAGAAACGTGTGGGGACTAGAGTAACCTTTCTGACTCACTAGTATACTGGGCATATGACGATAGCTGCCTCATAGGATTATGACAAAAAATTGAACTATTTTAAAATTATTATGAAGATTAAATTATCTAGTAAAGTTAATATATCTGAAAGAACTTTGAAGGGAAAGCACTTGAACAGACCAGTCTTTATCGAGATCCTACTATAAGCTGGGTGCTATTCTAGGCACCAGGGGTAAATTAGTGAACAAAACAAAGATTTCTGTCCTCCTGGGACTTACATTCAAAGGCAGAGATGGACAAAAAAATAATATACTGTATAATTATTATGTCTATAAGCAAGGGATAAATGCTGCAGACAAAGGATAGCAAAGATAGAACAGAGTAAGGAGGTCTAGGAGTTGAGGGGATGTTGCATTTTTAGATAAGAAGGTAAACTAGAGTGCACTGAGAAGTGACATTTGAGCCAATGTCAAATGGAGGTGAGAGCATGAGCCATACAGATATCTGGTGGAAGAGAGTGTTCTAGGCAGGGGAAGAGCTGAGGCAAGAGTATGTCTGGCATGTTGAGAGAATTGCAAGAAGGCCAGTGCAGCTGGAGTGGAGTCAAGTGGGCAGGTAGGGGGCACCGGGAAGAGATCATAGAGGTAACTAGATGATGGTGGGCCAGCTGGTCATTGTAGGAACAATGGCTTTTACTCTGAGTAAAATAGGGATACAACTGGTACTGAGCAAGGAGTGACATGATCCGATTTATTTTTTAAAGGATCACTGTGCATGCGTCTTACCAGCTCTGCTGCTATAATGAAATACACGATAATGCTAGACCAGTGGCTTAAATAACAGACATTAATGTTCTTGTGGTTCTAGGAGCTAGAAGTCTGAGATCTGGGTGCCACCATAGTCGGGTTTTGGTGAGGGTTCTCTTCTCTCTTCCTGGCTTGCAGGCTGTCTCCTTCTTGCTGTGGGGAAGCAAAGGGGAGATCTCTCTTCTCAAGAGGCCATCGATCGTATTGAAGTAGGACCGGGCTCACACTTGTGACCTTAATTAACCTTAATTCCCTCCTTTATAGGTTCTATATCCATATACGGCTGGGGGGGTAGGGTATCAACATACAAATTTGGGGGGGGGGGATACGATTGAATCCACAGTAGTTTGCAATTTGAAAGTTTTAATCTCCACATTCTCAAACACCACCAAGTTGAAAAGATTTCCTTGAAAAATTAACCACATCATGATTTGTATTCATGGTTCTGAAGGTTTGTTGTTGATGTAACCATTTACTCTCTTTGTCCTATTTATGCCTATCAAACTGTGAATGGACAGGATTCATTTATGTTTATTTCCTTGCAATATAACTGTCATATAACATTAGTTGCAGGTGTACAACATGATTTGATATTTACATGTATTGCAAAATGATCACCACAATAAGTAAGTATAGTTAACATCCAGCACCACACACAGTTAGAATCTTCTTTCCTTGTGATGAAAACTTACAGGAGGTGTTATATGTTTAAATGTGCCAAGATTAACTTTAGGTTCTAAAGCACAGAAGTACCTCCTCGGAACCCTTTTTATCTAGAATGTTGCCCTGCTTCTGCAAGAAAATCCAGCTCCTTCTCTCCTTCACTCGAAATCCAACAAGGTCACTCTCCATTTTTGAATGGAAAATACAGACTTTATTTAGATATCTCTGTTAAGGATAAGCAAAGTCCACAGCACCCAGACTTTGAATGGGGTGTGTTTATTTTAAGCTTATGTGGTGTGTTTCCAGTCATTTTTACTGTGAAATTTGCGAGTGTGCGTTTGGAAACACTTCACCTAAGTTTAGCCAAGTAAATGAGCATTTTCCTTCTGTTGAAGAAAGGCAGTTTCACATTATGCTTTCTTTGTGTTGGAATCCATGAAAGGACTGTTTATTTGCTTCCAGTCTGCAATGAGAAGACCCAGGGGCTTGAAGTTTTCTAGCTGGTCAACGAAACTAACGATTTTATACGGTAGTAAAACTCTTTTAAAACAAAGTTTGTGAGTTCCTTTATTAGTCAAGAAACAAATTCTACTTCTTATAACAACACATCCTGTAGATTAAAAGAACAGTACATCGTTTCACAAACTTCAAGGTCAGCATATACTTTGAGTGGATGTTACTTTAAGAGTTCAAAGAAAAACCTTGAAATTAGCATTCCACCTCTCTGGGCACGCTATTCAATAAATACCAATAAATACGACAAAAGAAAGAACCTGTATACATCTAAACTTAATTAAGTATTTTCCCCACTTTTTATTTTGTAAATTCCTCCCTCTTATCTTCCTGTGAAGGGACATTTCAACAAAGCAGTTACATTCCACACAGCTTCTTATTAAATACAATTGTAACATATTGCTTTAACTATGATCACCCTAGGAAATTAAAACTATAACTTCTGATTTCCACAGTACATTCAATAAATTTTCATCTTCGTTGTTTCTACCCTGGTCCATGCCATCAGGCTTTCTCAGTGGGCTCCTGTACCAGATTTCTGTCTGGCTTCTCAAATTCTATCATCACCCTCCTCCTTCCCTATGGAGCAATCCGAATTATCCATCCAAAAAGTAAATCAGATTCTGCCACTCCTCTCCTAAAAACTTCACATCGCCTCAGGTCTCACTGTTGGCCTGGAATGTTCAGGTCTCCAGTTGTCACTTGGCTCCCTCTTCCTTGTCAGTCAAGTCTCAGCTAAACTGTCACCTTCTCAAGCAGACTTTCTCCACGACTTCTGATGTAGCCTGTGTCTTCTCCTAAATAGCCATTATTTGATTCTGATTCATCTTCTATTTTAATTACAGTACCATTACTACTGGAAGTTATTTTGATCACTTACTTGCTTTGGGTTTACTGTTGACGGGGTTCAAGATGTGATACCCCAAAATATGGCAGCTTGGCATACTGAATAGCTTAAACTGAAGCAGTTTGAGAAAATAGGAGAAGCAGGCAGGTCTCTCTGACCTTCTCCCTGCCCTTCTTCTCTGAAGTGGGTCATAAGACCTTCATAGGAGAGGTGCCCTCTCCAGACCTGGAGGAAAAAAAGGAGCCTCAGTATATCCAAGATGGAGGGATAGAATCTGAGCAAACAGGCTTGGCTAAGTTTCCCGGGTTTACTACTCTCAGCTCATATTCTTTGCCCTATCACATCTTTCCCTGACTTTCAATTCTTCATTAATAGCCTCAAAACCACTCAGGTTTAATCATTTATTCTGATCTTTATTTCCTTACAGAGTCTCCTGTGTCACATCAAATTTGTATTAAATAAATTTGTATGCTTTTCTTCTGTTAATGTGTCTTTGTTAGATGGAGTTTCAGACTCAGCCAGGGACCCTAACAGGGTAGAAGAAAACCTCTTCCTCCCCTACACTGTCATCTTCCCCAGGAAACAAGTGACCTTGTAGGTTTCTTCATTGCTGTAAACCAACACCTAAAAAACAATGCCTGTTTATAATGGGTACTTTGTTTTTTTGAATGAATGTGTGCTAACTATACTAAAGAACAGAGTACGCAGACCAATGAGGAATACACAAATGAATCAGAGAGACCCTGCTCTCAAGAATCTTGGGGTCTACTGGGAAAGAAAACAGAAATAACATGCTATTAGTTCTGGAGAAGCAAGAGCTGACATCCAGCTGTAGGAAACCAAGGCTGGCCTTGAGTAGGAGATTGTATTTTAGCTGAAAGCTGAAAGATAGGTATTTTGGTATTTTCTATTTTATTCAATGTTCTCTTTGTCCTGCTTTGTTAGACGAACTTGACATCTGACTGCTTAACTAACCCCTCTTTCAAAGCATGTTGGCACTGCCCTTGGGTTTGAATGTTCCTATTGTTCTGTGAGTTTGCACTGGATTCATTTGGTCATTTGCAGGTAAGTGCACCCATGGGCAAAAATGCACATTAATGCATGAAACGTAGTAAGTAATACATATTTCAGACAATAAATTAGTTTGTTTAACTGAAATAAAATCTTCCATGTTACTGCTTTTGTAATTGAGCATATTTTAGCATTAGCATACAAATTAGCCCATAGACCTAGGCAAATAAAAATGCTAATAAAATGTAAAGATACAATAGAACATTAATACTGAATTTGGTTAGGCTGTTAATGTTAGACTACATTACATATATCCTTTCCATAATACAGTAAATATGGACATTTTCTAAGCCAGTGAACGATTTTGTTGATCAGAATTTTTAAAATTCAAGATAATTTTTACTATCATCTGTGGGAAGAAAAACAGGATGAATGTTCTTATATTCTGCATAGAAGGCAAATATTTGTTTTATCCGCGTACTCCACTTCTCCCTCACCCTCTGCCACCAGGATACTTGAGAATGGCTTCATCTAAATAATGACTTGACTTACGATTACTAGAGATTCAAGTTTTCATGAAAGAAACAAGTGAGCGTACAAAAATAAATGAAACCGAACGTTTCTCCCTATACTTGCCTTGCTTTGGCACAAAGCCAGGCACAAGTCCATAGACACTGTTCACATGGACGCCGATGTGAGTGATGGCCCTGAAACTGTAGGCACACGAACTGTGCCACCATATGAGACACCCCTGATTGTACAAAGGAGAAAGTAAGCGTGGGTCATTTCAGAAAAACTGGGAATTTATACCTGCCATCCTGAAATTTTCTAAGCAGAAGGGTCTATTTAATTCTCATTAAGAACACTCTGCACGATAGTATCCAACGAAACAAATTCCCCACCTTGTCCGAAAAAAATATATCTTTGAAGCAAATCAGTACAGTCTATTTGTGGAGGACACTATGGATTGTTTACCTAAATGCCGATCTTCTCCCCTTCATATTTGTTAAGAGATGCTCCCCCCCCACCCCTGAGTTTTGTTGAGATACTGTGCAGGCATGCAGTTTCTAAGATGCTGGCTGTCTTTTTGGGTGTTCCATTACTCTTTGCACCGTTGGTTTAGGAAAGGGCATTTGGACAATGTCGCCCAATGAGCTGAAGGGAAAGTCTTCCTGGGAGCCTTTGGGGAGAGGTTTCCTTGGTCTCCAAAAAATAAAGAAATGGGGAAAGGAGAAACCCATGTCCCTCTTTTCAGTTTTTAGCATTGTGATACTTGTGTTACTTGGTGCCTCTCCAGCCATCTTGGGACCTAACGCATGGGGTATGCATCTTGAAATGTATCTGTGTTTATTTTATGGATGGTTAGAAGTAGCTCAAAGAAACCTTGGAGATTATCAAATTCAACTGTATCCTTTATTTTTTGTTAAACTGGTTTCCATATTACTTGGCTTATTAATATTCCCCATGGAAATCATAACTATTAGGCCAACTGTTAGATTTTGGAAACAGTAATGAACATAGGTACAATTTGATTATTTGGTTAGGTGCCATTTTACATACAGAGAGACGCTTGGAACGTGACTCTTTTAATTGTGTGGTAATTTCCAAAGTAGTATCCTACCAGAATGAATTCATTGGAGTGGGCAGCTTACTTCTAGAATATTTAAAAAGCAGAAGCTAGGCTTACTAAGATGGGTGAATTTAATACTTAAAAAAATTCCAGAGGTGATGAACAATGCTCTTAGCCTTGTCACAAATATAACTATTTAGCTATGAATGTTGGCTTTTATGCTAGACCATATGTTAAGTGCTTCCTTGACTCAAACAGCTCCATTCAGGTCTCGCAACCACTCAGGTGAGCACTGTTATCATACCCCTTTCCTGGATGAGGAAATGGAGTTTAGGTAAGGTTAAATAGTTGAATAGCTTACTTGAGATCACAGAGCCAGGAAGTAGAAACACTGGGATTTGCAGTCTGACTCTAGACCTCAAGCTCCTAATCATTGCAGTTTTCTGCCCAAGAGTCAAGATAATTTATTATTGATTGAGGAATGTGGCAGGCACCATTGGGTGCCTACTTGATACCTATTCTTTCTCCTCTGTTTGGGGTGACTTATGATCAATTTAATGAACTGTGGCAATCCCAGTTTCTTTTTGCCACTGATCTATGGTAGGCATGTGACCATTTTCTAGCCAATAAGAGAGATTCTAGTGGGTGGGGGCGGGGGCAGGCAGTCTGGGAAGGAGTTTTCTCCTTCATAAAAATGGGAACAGCACTGCTTTTCCTTCCCTTCCTGCTCATACCTCTGAGGATGTGCCATCTGGAGCTGTGGCAGCCACATTGCAATCAAGAGGTGACAAGCCTGGAAATGGAAGCCAAAAAGCATATAGTGGTAGAGACCAGGCACAAAAAGAACTTGGGTCCTTAGTGACATGATTGTGCTGCTGAACTAATGCTGAGACTATTTAACCTCTGAACCTTGTGTTAAAGATATAATAAATGACCTCATACGTCAAGCTGTTAGTCAGATACTTTGTTTCTGGCCAATAGTATCCTAATGGACACAGTCTGGGCAGGAAAAGACATTTTCTTGGAGGTGATGTGAAAGCAGATGATGTGGAGATTATCAAGATTTCATCCAGGAATCTGTTACTGTAGGTGATAATTCAGAAAAAAATACTCCAGCTTTGTCTCAGATCTGGATAAATCTGAGCACTCCACATATCTGTGCTGGATATTTCCCCCCTTTTCTCTACAGATGCATGGTTTCCTCTTTGTGTGAGATGGATTGCATCAAAGGACTTTTTTGCCCTCAGGCTTCTGGGCTTCTGGTTGGATTTGGCCACTGGGATGTACCAGCAGGAGACGGAGAGAGAGGTGAGTGAGCTATAAATCCCCCAGCTTCCTCCTTGGGTTTTTACTTAGGCTCACTGCATCCCTTGACTGAAGGTCACAGGCTCCTGTCTGGCTGCCCTTTTTGTGCTGAATTTTGGTTCCTTCCCCTTGCTTCTACAGATCTATCAGCTTGCAGTCCCAGGGTTCCACACTTCCCTGTGGCTCCCCACACCCTGCCTACCCTTTGTAAAGTACCATTTGTTTCCTGCTAGGCTCTGACCGATACAATGGTGTGAACAAAATCACTGCAGTTGTTGAAACTTCGTCTAGTCTATCTGACACGTGAGATTCTGTGGAGTTGTTCATAGTGTAAATAAGGGCTTTCCTCAACCATTAAAGGGAGATAGGAGACTACATAGTGTGGAGCCACGTTGAAAAGGTAAAAGTATCCTAGCTCAGAGAAAACTCTCTACTTTGATGAAAAAAAAAATCAAAGAAGGCTACCTGGAAGAGATGTTATTTGGGCTGAGGATGAAAAGGATTTCTAAAAGACGAAACGAGTGGGGAGAGTGTAAGGCAAATGAGGGAAGAGAGAAAGCTCAAGAGTTCTTGAAAAATTAGCGCTGGAGAGGACCTTTATTCTTTATTTAATGTTCTTTATTTAATGTTAGTTCTCCTTCCACCTCCTTACAGATGAATAAGCTTGACGCTGAGATTTGGCCAGGGTCAAACAGCCAGTAAATAGCATGCAGGACTCCAATGCAAGGCTGTTAGTTCTAATCCCACTTTCTACCTCCACATCACCCTACCCCATCTCGGGCAATCTCTCTCATTAGCCTATGACTTCCTTGAGAGCAGGGCCTGTTTTCTTCATCCTTGCACCCCAGTACCTAGCATAATTTCTTACATAAAGTCAACATCACCAGCTACAAACAGTAAGCACCCACCTTCTGTGAGGCACTATGCAGATGTTTTACATGCGCCTCATGTAATCTTCACAATAATTTGGAGTGGTATAATTGTCTCCACTTTTCAGCCAAAGATGCAGCGGCTCAGAGAGGGTGTCTAATTTGCCCGATGCCACACAGCAGTGTCTAGGACTCTATTTTACTTTCCATCATGGGCGTCCAATAAGATTTGTTGAATGAGTGAATGAACGAACAAGAAACATCCACTGAGCGCAAGTGATCGGTTGTAACCACCCTGGAGCCCCCGCCACTTCGGGCAGCGGACTCTGCTCTCTGTGTCTCTCCAGTAAAGTACACCCTCTCTTGGAAGTGCTCCCGGGCTCCACCCCCAACTCCGCCCCGCTCTCCAGCCACGCCTCCACCTCGGAGTTCTTTCCGCTCTTCCCAACCGAGTTTTCGCTTGGCACCAGCCGACACACGGAGAGGGCCTCTCTCGGCCCTGCGATGTGTTACGGGTTCCATTCCCCTGCCCCTCCCTTCGCCCTCCCTCACTCTCCAAACTTCTTTTTTCCACCCTCTTCAAACTTCACTCATCCGAGTGCCCGCCTCCTTCACTCCTACTAACCAATCGGTGGTCCTCGCTCTCGCCGAGGGTCCGCCCCCTGCCCGCTGGGGGCCAATCCCCGGCGAGGGAGTCGAGTGCCGGGGCTCGTTCCCAAGCGCCCGGCCTGTGACGGCAGCGCGCCGGGCGCCGCGCGGCAGAGGGGGGCGGGGCTCTGGATGAGGGATGGGCGAGGGCGGGGGGAAGGGAAGAGGGAGGCGGAGGAGGTTGCGGCGGGTTTGAAAGCGGCAGTTTCCTGGCAGCTTGGGCAGGCGTTGGTCTCCGCGCTCCAGCTCCGCAGCGGCCACGATCGATCCTGCGACGGGTCTACGCGCGCTTCTGCGCGTCCCCGACGGATTTTTCCCGTTCCGGCTCTTCCCCCTTCACCTCCCCGCCCCCCTGCTTCTGCCTTTCCCGCCGCTCCGCCGCGGAGCCCGGGGGCCAGCCGGCGGCCGTGACCCCGCCCGAAACCCCTCTGGAGCCGCCCGGGGACAGTTCCCCTCTCCTTTCTTCAGCCTCGCCCGGGGTGGCCCTCGCGCAGCCCGGCAGCTCCGGGGAGCGCAGCCGGGAGGGGCGTCCAAGGGGCGTCTCGGGGCTGGGAGCAGCCCGGCCCCAGCGGGCTGCGGTCGGGGGGGTGGGGGCGCCGGAGCTGCCAGGCCCCCTCGCCGGGCTGCACGGGCCGCCGGGCCCCCAGGCTGAGAGGGGGCCGGAGCGGCGCCCCCGCCGCCCGCGCGGGGTCTCCCCCATGGTGCAGCGGGGTTCGGGATGTCGAAGACACTGAAGAAGAAGAAGCACTGGCTCAGCAAGGTGCAGGAGTGCGCGGTGTCCTGGGCCGGGCCCCCGGGCGACTTGGGCGCGGAGATCCGGGGCGGCGCGGAGCGCGGTGAGTTCCCCTACCTGGGGCGGCTCCGGGAGGAGCCCGGCGGGGGCACCTGCTGCGTCGTCTCGGGCAAGGCGCCCAGCCCGGGGGATGTGCTGCTGGAGGTGAACGGGACGCCTGTCAGCGGGCTCACCAACCGGGACACCCTGGCTGTCATCCGCCACTTCCGAGAGCCCATCCGTCTCAAGACTGTGAAGCCAGGTACGCCGGCCCTGCCTTTTCTGTTGCGGGGTCTGGGGGAGCGGGGGAAGTCGGGGTGGGCGTCCTTGGAGCGGCAGCCACTCCCCACCGCTTATCGCCCTGGGGAATCTTAGACTCCGTGGTTGCTCCGGACTCGCTGGCGAGGGGGAGGGGCGGCGATGGTGATTCCCGTTTTGCCGATGGGAAAACTGAGCTCTGGCTTGGCCAGGCTGCTCTGCAAGCTGTCATAGATTTGCAACCAGAAGCAATTTGGGTTTCCTAAACCTGTAGCCCTGTCTCCTACCGAGAGTTTTTGACTAGAGGGAAAACCAGCCTTTTCCGTTCTCCTTTGTGAAGAAGGTCCTCCTGATTGTAGCATGTTCTTTGGAACAGTCTTACGCGTTTTCTAATAGGGAAAGAGGCTTTCTACTACTGAGGCACTTGGTGCCGGCGTTACTACCTAGTGTACGTACCTAGGAGGGCTCAGCTGCTTCAGTGTTTCTTCTGCACTAGCAACACCTTGGAGCTGACAGCCTAACTCACTCGGTCCAGGTGGGTTCAGGTGTCTGGGTATCGATGCAGTACAGAATGTGGTATGTGGCCCAGCAGTGTGTTCTTGCGGGGAGCTGTTGAATAGTCTGGGTTTCTAAAGAAGACCTAGGTGCCTCTTTCGAGTCACATCTCTTGTAAATCTTTGATTTTACACCGATTTTGTTGACGTGGTGGGTGAGATGGACCCCTGTTGCCCTGGTGTGTTTCATGCGAGTAAAATCTGCTGCCAAGCACATTACGTTTAGGTTTCAAAGCATTGATCAGACTGCGTACAGTGAAACCCGATAGGATGCAATAGTCCTTCTGTATTTGTTATTCACGGCATTGTTCCTTTTGGCATTGGTTAGAACGTGGTTCTGTTTTCTGAGATGCTTGCGGGAGAGAGAGAGAATTATGATCACAACGTTGTTAGGAATCAAACTAGTTTTGCTGAGCGTGCCCCACTGAATATATAGTGCATCAGAATATAATGGGCTGTTTAATTGTGACTTGGGCTAGAGGAATCAGTCCATCCCTTGACTGCAAAATGCTAGAAAATTCGGGAGAAAATTTTAACATGTTCTCTCCCTCTCCCATTGTTTTTTCTTTCTCAGCAGCTCACTTTGGAAATCTCTCTTTCATAGTCCTTGGGCTTAATGGGGACTGATGGTTTGTGGTGCAGTAGACGTATGTGGGTATTGTGTATACACACACACACACTCACATGTCCCTGTAATCTTAAATGAAGATTTTCTTCGTGTGATCTATCTCATCATGTTCATTTAAAGCTTATGGTTTATGTATGGTTTTCTTTTTTATTGTTAATTTGAATAACTTTGGCAGACTTGAAACATCTTCTGTATAGTTTTGCAAATTCAGAAATTCTTAACTCAAACTTTTAGAGTCATACGTCAAAGGGGGACGGAAGGTTTTGGGGGCTGTAATGGCTGTAATCTAGGGAGTCAAGCACTGTCTGTAATATGCAAAATACTATATAACACAGCATTTACTAATCTAGATGTCATTTAGTTCAAATCCCATGAGTCAGGGAATAATGAGAACATCTGCATCATTGCCTTGTGTTTTGTTTTGATTAGTTGGGGCACGAATGAGAGTATAACTGTTATTTTCAAAAATAGTTTAAGATTTAATGGGAGGAAGTTGATGTATCCTCAAATTACTGTGATTCTTTTATAGACTGGGAGTATTGGTTTGGTCTGCATGCTATATATTTTCTCAAAGTTTATATCAAATTTGAGAAAATAAATCAGAATTTAGAGTGTATTCAGTAATACGGATTAGCTGTGTTGGATGAACATCATATGCCCCAGAACGTAGTTGACAGTTTTACAGTAATAAAATTCTGCCCTCTTGACAACCTCAGGCACTGTCCTACTTCAAATGTTTGGCCAAAAAAGGGGAATAATTTATATTAATGGGTTGAGCATATTTTCTGATCATTAATTATAAAGGTTCTGAACACTACATTTATTTTTTTAAAGATCTGCTCTGTTTCAGTAATTTCTAAAGCATACCACTATGTGTCATCTGAGTTATTCTTGTTTCTAAGCAAGTTGTAATTTAAAGATTTTAATTTCTCCAAGAATAGTATCCTTAGGTTTCTAATGGGCTCATGTTAAGCATTAGATTAAATGGTTTTCTTGAATGGCTATGCTAAAACATTTGTCATAAAATAGCAAGATTTTTGCAGGTTAAGTACAAGATTTCAAAATTAAATTAAAGAAATTAAGGAGCCAAAAGAGGTAATTCCTAGAACTTTGGGTGTGATTAAAACCAAAATAAATACCATCTCCAATGGAGACAAAAATTTTATATTGTTAGGATTAAATTTGAAAAGTATGAAAATACAAAGCGAGGACATTTAAAGGAACTTGCTCTGCACGGTTTTTTTTTTTCCTATTTTATTTAAACTGAGAGAGAGAAATGGATTTTCCAATTTAATAAGGAATTGTAAAGTGTACTTAGCACTGTCTCTTGTCTTACAGAACTATATTCATAACATACCATCTAGAAACTAGCACAGTACAAGAATAAACGTAACCATTTTTGTGAGATGTAATATTGGTGGGGGATGATCTCACGTTCATTGTCTTCTGACAAAGTCCATGGCAAAAGGATGTGTATGGATCCTTCCGTGTGTGTGTGTGTGTGTGTGTGTGTGTGTGTGTGTGTGTGTGTGTGTCTAGTACATGCTAAGGGGAGCCCAGCCAAAGCCAGCACCAACACCCGGGTGACTTGAGGTTCTTTCTAGCAGTGACCGTCTTTAGCTTTGATTTGGGGCTTACTTTTTTTTTACTTGCAAATTCCATTAAAGATTATAATAAAATAAACTCTTTAAATATGCTTCCTAATCCTAGGTATTTCTTGAAAGAATTACGGAATTTCTTACTGGAATCTTACTCGTATTTAGTATTCACATAGTTCTTAGTGGTGAGTGCGTTTCTGCTTCTAAGATAGTCTTTAGTTTCACCCATTCCTTGGCCCAGCTGGTCACCTGTTTCTTAATTACAGCCCTGTCTTTTTTTTTTTTTTTTTCCTCTGCAAAGAGAGAAGTTTTCACTTGAATTTGAACTTTGTAGTTTCATAGTAGTAAAGGAAGTTGAACTTTAGACCTATGATGAAATTGTTTCATGATCTAGTCCTGTAAGCAGGATTAGTTTCTTTGAACTTATTTCAGAGCATATTTTTAAGCAATTTCTATTCTGATTAACGATAGAAGTAGTTAATTTGGTTCTCAATTTCTCCAGACTGTGAATGTACAGAGTTTTAGGGAATATTCACTTCTTCATATACATTTAAACACCTATTTCAGTGGTTGCGGATTATGTGGCTTTTATTTCAGAGATTAAGTATTGATATAGTAAGTACATGAAATCCTGTCTACTGCATTATTATGCACACTCTGCTTTCAACTACCTTATGTCTGTTACTGTATCTAGAGAAGAAAATCATGAAGATCAATGTTATTGTTTAAACAAACACTAATTTGAAACATCTTGTTTAATGCCAGTTAATCATAGGTAAAAGTCTTTGCCATTGACTCTTTGAGCGTCTGCTTTATAGGGGAATTTTGTTAAAATGAGCACATTCCTAGAAATACATTCCCCATGGGTGGGGACACACTACTAGAAGCTTTTAAGTAAGGATGTTTGTGCTATGCCAGTCATCAATAACCCTACCTCCCTTTCTTTTCACTTTTGGATCTTTTTGTTTTTTTAGTTTAGAGGGGATTTTGGGCTTGTGAGTTTTGTTTGGGTGGTTGTCCTATTTGAAGAAGGGGAGAGTGAGAGAAGTTAGAGTTTAATTGCTAGCCTCCTAGGTTTCCAATACAAAAAAAAATTTTTTTTAGCAACAGAAACTAGGGAACATAGCATTACATTTTGATAAACCTTAAATTGGAAATTTGTTTTCTCAAATTTTGGTAGCATTTTTTTGGGGTCTAAAATTGGTCACAAGTAATTGAAGTAACTTCAGGTTCTGGACTCTTCATTGACACCTTTGATTCATGTGAATAATGGGCTTTTGCCATAGACGCAGAAGAAACACTTAATATTTGGCCCCTTTCAGTTTTCAGATCATTTTTATTTCATTCAGCTTAATGCTAAAACTGGTTTTCGTAGAACGGAACTGTGTTCCTGGGGAATAGAAATTGTTTTTCCTCTGAGATCCTGGGATGTGTTTTATAAAACCTCTTAATATAAGAGACAAATTTCAGTGTGTGTGTGTGTGTGTGTGTGTGTGTGTGTGTGTGTGTGTTTCCTGGTCTCTAATTTATGTAAGTTGATGATAAATCTGCATTTGCTCTAGTATCTGACTTACAAAGTCAGTGTATACCCTTCTCAGGTGAATAGTTTCATATAATATCTTTACTATATAACCCCTAAGTGCTTTATAAATTTTGTGAGCGCTTAGGGGTTTGGGAGTATGTTGTAGGAGAATTTCATCTTTATGAGCCACTTCAGTATTTGGTACCAATTTCAAACTCTGCCAGTTTCCATGTCAATTTTCAGTTGTTCGTAATTTGATAAAGGATACGTGTTTTGGTATGGAAGACTAGAATGGTGACTCCTTTAATTAATTAGTCAGTTTTGGTTCTCTTCTGAACTTTCAAGCAATAATTTCCTTGTAATACTACATTTTGGCATAGAGGGCAAAAAATGCCCTTTATTTAAAACTGCTCCTGAGGGTAAAGTTTTCAGTGGCTCGGCGGCGAGTGTTGTGAGAGACGTGTTTGTGGGGAAGAGTTGCTCTTTTTTTCCTTGAACAAATGTTATTCAGAATGTTTCCCTGGAAAGGTGCTTATTTTACTTTATAAAGAGAAAACAAAGGATCAATTACTGGCACACATTCATTCCCTCAACAGACATTTGGTGGCGGTACTCCGTGTGAACCAGGGCTGGTGATATAAAAATATGAAATATAAAAGTGAATCAGAAATGGCCTCTGTCTTCCGAGAAGCTCACACTTTTATGGGAGCTTAAGATTCCACTGGTAAGGACTATCTGTAGGAAGCATTTTCCCTTTTCCACTTTTCCCCTAGTACCTAAATAAAACTCTTTAGGTAAGTTTGAGTATGAATTTTGGTGGAAGCTACACTAATGGGTTGCCAAGCACACTTCTAAAAAGCGGTGCGGGTTTGCATGTTAGAATTTGGGTTCTCAGGGCGCCTGGGTGGCGCAGTCGGTTAAGCGTCCGACTTCAGCCAGGTCACGATCTCGCGGTCCGTGAGTTCGAGCCCCGCGTCAGGCTCTGGGCTGATGGCTCAGAGCCTGGAGCCTGTTTCCAATTCTGTGTCTCTCTCTCTCTCTGCCCCTCCCCCGTTCATGCTCTGTCTCTCTCTGTCCCCAAAATAAATAAACGTTGAAAAAAAAAATTAAAAAAAAAAAAAAAAGAATTTGGGTTCTCAAGTCATTCCAGAAAGAGGGAAATAAAATATAGACACAATTATCTTTTGAAAAGCCCTTAGTTAAATTGCTTTCAAAATATACTGTATCTATGTTTTATTTACAGCATATTTTATACATTGTATTGTGCCATTTGTAGGATAGGTACTATATGTCTTGTTTCTACTTACACTGAAACCAATTGCTGTGTTTTGGTTGAGCACCGGATGAAATAGTTGGCTCGCATTCAAGAGTTGTTTTGTTGTGTTGTGTCTCTTTAAATAAAACCTATTTCTGGCACGCCTGGGTGGCTCAGTCGGTTAAGCATCTGACTTAGGTGGCTCAGGTCATGCATGATCTCAGTTTGTGAGTTCTAGCCCGCATATGGTGCTGACAGCTCAGAGCCTGGAGCCTGCTTTGGATTCTGTCTCCCTCTCTCTTCTCTTCCTCTGCTCATGCTCTGCCTCTGTCTCTCTCTCCTTCAAAAATAAATAAATGATAAAAAAAAAATAAAAAACAACACCTATTTCTTAATTTTAAGAAATTATCCCCATCTGGGTGTGCATAGTGAATTTGTAGGAGTTAAATGTGTACATGTTAAATGTGAAAGAACATTTCCTTTTTGTGGCTTGTTAGGGTCTTTGCCACCTGGTCTTATTTTCTGCCTTTGCTACCTGGGGAGAGAATTGTAAAGAATTTTGAACTTACCCTAGCTTTGAAAGATGGATATATTTTCGTTGAGTGCAATTAGTATCCTTTTAGTAGTATGTAAGAAGCAGAAGAGAAAAACATGGGGCAAGAATATTCAATACAGATAGGTCTACAATATAGTCTATCTCAATAGTGTGCGAGTATGTGTATAAAAGCTTACTTTGTATAAATGCACAAAAACGACATTATAGAATAATTGGAAAATGGAGAATCATACTAATTGTTTAAGTATGTAGGTAGTTCTAATATGAATCTTCTTATAAGGTGTTTTTTTTTTTTTTAATTGGAGCTTGAAATGTTTTTCTTGTAGAATAATGTTGGTAAAGTGCTTAATGCTATTTCTACCTTCAGCCTTATTCAACTCATAATGTAATGAGTATTTTTATTTAACCCATAATGTGGCTGAAATATTACCGGTAGTACTGTGCTTTATGGTAATAGGCTTTCTTGTGTTACCTTGGAAGCCTAGCCGATTTTATAGGAAAATGCAATTTCCTAGTCTAGTAAAAAGGGAACTGGAAATAGGTTTCCACCTTAACTCCCCCTTCTCTTTTGTTACAGTCACAGTTAACTGACTTCCAGAGAAGAGGGTCATACCGTTATATCCCCCCCCCCCCGCAATGTGTTCTGATGCATCTGCATTGCATTGGTTCCCAGGAGCAATTCTGCCTCCCTCCCCACTAATTTCAGTCATCCCATGGTGGGGATGCTTGGACTACATTTTGCTGGGGAGCCACCTGAGTGCCCCAAACTTTTTTGTGATAATGTATTTGTGGTTCAGGGCTTTTAAAGTATTATGGAATGCAAATTGGAAGGAAATGTTGCTTCAGATTTATTGAAATGAGCATCTATTCTATTTGGAGGCTGTCCCTCTTGTTTTGGGCATGCATTATGAACAGTAACTGACTTACTTAATTAAAACTTTCTAGCATCTTTGGCTCTTTGCTTTTTCATTGTGGAGATAATTTTAAACACATAATTATTTTTCTTGCTTTCAGGAAGTTTGTGAGAGGGTACCCTGTTTGTCATTGTTGTTCTGATTAGGAATTACATGTGACTATGAAAAAGTGGGATTTTATTGCACATGATGGACATTTCACAGAAATAGTTTGATGGAATGAAAATACTCTGAAAGGGAGGGAAAAAAGAAGCATTTACTAGTAAATGCTTTATTTCTGACCTTAGTCAAATAGAATTAAGTGAAATTGGCATTTTTTTCCTCTAATAAAATAATTTTTAAAAATCCCCTTTAATGGAGTAGCCTTGGAGATCTGTTACTCTTTGGATATGGTTATCCAGTTTGCAACAGGTATCCGGTAATAGGTAGGTCAGATCTCATCAGGAAGGGAAAAATAAAATCCTAATTCACATGTCAATTTCTGTGTTTGTAAGGATTCTTTAGCAAGTGACAGAAACTACTGAGGTTAATTTAGGCTAAGAAATTTATTGGCTTACATACATGAAAATGCACGCCTACGGCTAGCTATAACAGCTAAATTCATGCTCTCAAGTGATGGTCGTTGGGACTATTACTTGGCTCTTTTCCTCTGCGTTGGGTTCTTTTTCAACTCAGATCTCCGTGTAGCAAGAAAGATGGTTCTGAACCCCCAAGTCACCCAGAGTCCTTAAAGCTTCTCATCTTTGTTCTGGAATCCAGTAACAAATCTCATGCAGGGACTTTGTGCCCATCCCTTGGACCAGTTGTAGAGAGAGGGCAGCATGGTACCCTGATTGGTCAGGCCTGTGTGAGATGTCTACTGCTGCAGCTGGGAATAGAAAGCACAGTGTGATTAATAACTGTTCTAGAACCCCAGGAGATAAGGGATGGATAGTTCCTCAAAAGACGGGATGCTGGCCTCTTTTAAAAGATTTAATCTCTCCTACTTTGAAACCAACAGCAGTACCCAGTTGTCATCAAGCTATCATTTTTTAAAAACCAGATAGACTCTAGACCCAAACTGAGGCACTCATTTTACTCAAATAGTTTATTTAAATATTACAATTTTTGAAGTTTTTGATTTAAATGTTGCTTTTATCTAAATGGTCTTTAAGAGGTCAACATCCTAATTTAAAAATTTTTTTTAAGTTTATTTTTGAGAGAGAGAGAGAGAGAGAGAGAGAGAATCTGAAACAGGCTCCAGGCTCTGAGCTGTCAGCACAGAGCCCAACAACCAGGCTTGAACCCACGAACCATGGGATCATGACCTGAGCCGAAGTTGGACGCTCAACAGACTGAACCACCCAGGTGCCTCAACGTCTCATTTTTTTTAATGTGTGCATTTAAAAGTACTGGTTGTAGTTTTTCGTTTTTCTTTTTTTTTTTTCTTTTTAACATCAAGATTCTCTGAACAGTGCTGCTTGTTCTTAGGTGGATGGGATACTTTGGAGGATCGTTTAATTATCTTTGGCAGTGAGAAAATGGTTTTTTTTTTTAATAATCTTTAAAAAAAATTTTTTTTTAACGTTTATTTATTTTTGAGACAGAGAGAGACAGAGCATGAACAAGGGGAGGGGCAGAGAGAGAGGGTGACACAGAATTGGAAGCAGGCTCCAGGCTCTGAGCCATCAGCCCAGAGCCCGACGCGGGGCTCGAACTCACAAACCACGAGATCGTGACCTGAGCTGAAGTCAGACACTTAACCGACTGAGCCATCCAGGCACCCCAAGAAAATGATTATTAATCTAGTTAATGGAATTTTTAAAACTTAAGATTATTGTACCATTTGAACATGAAATTCTAAAATAATTGCTTTCCAGGATATTTTGCTTTTAAGACAATGGTCTTAAATATAAATTTAAGGATGCATTTTTATTGTATTTCTAAGAGTTTCCTAACAATACCTTTCAACCATGATCTCAAAGAAGTCAAACATAACGAGCCTACTACTTCACTGACTCTTTGAAACACTCTTACACTTAAGCATGTACTGTGGTATCTGTTTAATCGCCTAAAAAGTTACTTGCAGACATTGTAGGATAAAATCAAACTACCTTTGTTTTTTCCAACCTCCACTGGGGGTATTTGGAGTGGAAGCTGAAAATTGGAAGAGGGGTGGATAATCCAAATATCTTTGCACACTATTTTTACCTTCTTGATTACCATATAAATATCTTCATCTTGGTACCATAAAAATAATGTTAATATCAACCTTCAGTTGCCATGAACAGTAGGAGTTTTGCAGTTTGGCTCATCGTGGTCTGGTAGTTTGTATCTTTCGTGAATGTTGAACATTGCCAAACTAATGGTAAATATTCTGTACATCAAAACCAGTATTCACGGAATTGGGTGTGATTTATCAAGAATCATAGCATGATTTTGTATTTTCAGATTAGTTTATGTCCATCTTGGGACGTCTTTAGACCATATTTGGAAAATCACTGCTTCTACTGCAGAAGTCTACTACCAGAGTTCAGTATTAATCCCATATATTGATTGATTAAGCCATGAAATCTGTTAAAATAATACAATTTCCTTACTTCTGCTCACAGAACTGTATCTTAACCCATCTCTATAGCTTTGGGCAAAAGAACATTTTGTTAAAATATTATTAATTTTAGCTACGGATACTTTTCACTAGTTTCAGTGTTTTAAGTTGGAATGTCCATACTCCTTAAAAATTTAGTTTCCTTTTAATAGAGTTAGAATTGCTAACTAGAGCTATCTCATAGTGAAATGCTGGTGAATGAAATGACCCATCAGCCTTCCTTTGGTGCCACCTCTAGGGCGACAACCTTGCCCTGGGTCTAATAGGAATATTCTGACTTGGGGACTTGTTGCAAGAATACTAGCTGCCGAGTACTGAGTAACATCGTATGTCTGTATGTTATACACCCACCTCATCGGGTTTATAAGGTTGTGTGTGTTGGCATACATATATTCCTGGAAAGAACTTTGTGTGTTGTCATTCTCTATGAGTCAGGTGTTATCCTCTCTCTTTTACACGTGAGAAAACTAAGGTGCAGAAAGATGAACACACTGAAGGTCTCAGACTCACGAGGAGGACTGTGAACTGAAATAACTTTTTTTTTAAACTTTTTTTAATGTTCATTTATTTTTGAGAGAGACACAGTGAGTGGGGGAGGGGCAGAGAGAGAGGGAGACACAGAATCGGAAGCAGGCTCCAGGCTCCGAGCTGTCAGCGCAGAACCTGACACGGGGCTTGAACCCACGAACCGTGAGATCATGACCTGAGCTGAAATCGGACGCTTAACCGACTGAGCCACCCAGGCGCCCCTGACCTGAAGCAGCTTTGAGTCTTTCCTCTTCACTTTCCAGATAGAAAATTATTTCATTGTGTCTGGAGAATCTGCCGTACTTCCTTTTTCTCTATTAAAAGGAAAAACCCCCACGATTTTGAATTGTTCGAGTGGGTGTTAAATTCAGTAAAACATTGGGCAAGTACTTAAAATAAAAGCTTCGTTGCTTCTGTTTCTAAACAAAGTTTGTGGCAGTGCAGTTTAATCCGTATAGCCAAACTGCGTGATGAAGTAGTTATTCCCAAGAGTTACCAATCAGACAGAAAGTTAGCATTAATTCTTGCTGCTGTTGTAAGATACTGTTCTCAGCAGTTCTATGTAAAGGCCTGGATACTCTTAGCATAAATATACTTGTGAAAATTGTATACCTGATGCTGCAAATAATACCTTGTTCTCATGTTTCGTGTCCACTCACTCTGTAATTCACTCACCAGGAAGGTGTTTGTTAACACACGCCTCTTGAGCCAGCTGGCCTAAAAAATGCTCTGATGACTGTACACCTGAATAAATTTTGGAACTCGGGATTTTTTTATAAACATGCAGACTGTGTTCAAAGCATACTTTGCTTTTAAATAAAATTCAGCTAAGCTAGATAGAAGAATAACTCATTGTATTCAAGTAGATCTCTCTGCTTCCAGGCTTCAGGAACTACACGCTAAGGTGGTTCCATTGAAGAGGCAGTGAAAGCAGGTCGTGAGGTATTGGCACCTCTTATTCTTTAAGTGTTTGTGCTGTTATGTTTTCTATTTGGGCTTAAAGTCAGCCATTCAGCTGGAAGGAACCATAGCAATCCAACTAATACCCTTAGTCTACAGGTAAATAAATTGAGGCTTAGCAATGGCACGTAACTCTGCTCAGGAGTCGTAGCACAAAGCTGGCAGAGCAGGGACTAGAACTCGGGTTGCTTTTCTTTTTCTGTAGGAAAGTTTAGTGAAGTTGGTGGGGGAGAAAAAAAGAAGTAACCTGTTAAACATCTTCTGTCTCTTTATGAGATCTGCCTGATTTTGGAATTCAGTGTCACAGGCCAGACTCGGTCTGTCATGCCATCCGCATGCAACGAGTGTTGTTACGGTAGAGAAGGAGCCGGAGCACAAGAAAGAATTTTAATCGTTACATATAATGTCACAGTTTTCCAGGGCATTTGGAGCCTTACGTAATGCATGGAGTAATGGAGTCTGTGGTTAAGATCTACATAGCCAGACAATTGTTGGCCGGTGTAACAGCTGTATGTTTGAGTATTGGTTCTTGTTAGTTGTTTTTAGCCTTGAAAAATTATTTCTCCTCTCAGAAAGATCCTCCACAAGGCTTTCACTGGAGTCCTTCTGAATGGGCGCCCTGTATGGCAGACTCGGGTTTCTCTTCTTGCCCTTCTCGGTGGGGTGATAGTACGAGTCCGGGTTAGAGCCGGCTCCACTTCTGTTTTTTTCCCTCGGCCTGACAAGGGGATGCAGTGGAGGAAAATGAGTTCTTAGGCTCGGGACTGCTCAGGGATGTGGTAGAGGAACCGTCAGGGGCACTTCTGGCTCAGGATCCTTGAGCTTGCCTGGCTGGGATGATGGTTGACGTGACTGAGATGCTCCTGCTGAGTACAGGACAAGTAGATGTCTCGGCCCACAGAGACCTGGCCCAGCAGAGAAAATACCCACCTGGCTGCGACAACACTGAAGAAGGGCGTCTGGGTGGCAGCGCTGGGGAGACTGTCTTTATTAGGTGTGACTTATGGGAACGGTGGCATCTTGCTTGGGCCCTTGGTGTGTCTGTGACAGAATAGCATGGGTACCTGCTGTCAATCTACCATATATTCTTGCAGTATTGGCCGGGGTAAAGTGCGGGAAACAGAAAGGGATGCAATACAGGGAATTAGTTGCTTAGGGAATCTTTGAAAGGGCTAGAGAGCTCGGCTCAGGCCAGGAATCTGGGAGTGACTTCTAGGACACCTTGGAACAACCTGCCATGGGAGCTGTCCCGTCTGCCACTGTCAGGAAAGTGGCAATCAGGAGGCTGCCATGCGACTAAGGCAAGAGAAACCACTGCCCGTGTGACGAAGGGGACCATAGCAGCCACTGCTGTTGCCATCATAGCTGCTTGAAGTCTGGAATGTGGTGTCTGGCCGGTGCCGTGGCAACTTCTTGATGCCTCTGAGCCGTTGACTAGAGGCTCCCCAATACCCTTGAAGCTGGAGCCTGGACGCTGATACGCCTGTGACCTTCTTTGCTAGCTGAAGACCGCTAAAAGCCACAGGCTGGTGGAGCTCTGCCTTGCTTCTGCCTTCCGTGTTTTGTGTCTTACGTCTTCATGGTGGAACCAAATTTTCATTCCGAATACTAGTCGTAAAGGAACCTGGAAAATAACAGTTTTTCGTTTTCCAGCCTCTGCATTTCAGGAAGGCATACTATAAGCAGGTGAATGCTGCATGCCAGCTGATGATCCCCACACATCTTTTTAAAGATCGTATTTAGATACACTTTAACCCTTTCCTGATAACTCATTGTCATTTCTGTGAGCTCCTTTTTTTGAAAGGGCCTTCGTTGGAATGATCACAGGGCCGATGGATTTTAACATCTCTGTCTTTGTACTAGCTCACGTCTGTCCCACCTCCTGCCCCTGCTGCTGAGATATCTGTGTTTTATATCACTTGATCTCCACCTCCCCTACAAGCCGTAGGCATCCAGGGCAGGGAGAGCACCTCAAATGAAGCAACAGATTCATAGGCTGGTCAGCAACCTGTGATTTCCGTGGCCTAGAAAGATGAATGGAGCCAGTGAGAATCTTTCCTGGGGATGTGAACTCAGACAGAAAGGAAAGAATTTCCAGTTAGGAGGAGGGATTTCAGCTGAGGGGTTTTGCAGTGGTGCAGTGGAGTTGGCCGTACTCTTTTGCAAGACTGATGGTTAAATTTTCAGGAATTGTGTGAGTGAGTTGCCCAGGACAGCCATTTAACAACATTAAGTTGCATAAAATTACAGTTAAGCAAATTATGTTAAAAACAAAGGTACTTAATACTCAAAACTAATGATTTCCTTATTCTCAGCTTTATTGAAGTATAATTGACAAAATTGTAATATATTTAAAGCATACAATGTGAGGATTTGATATACATACACGCTGTGAAAGGACCCCCACAATTGAATGAACATATCCGCCCTTCACATATTTACTGTCTTTATTTTGATGAAAACACTTAAGTTAGTAAATTTCAGTTATGCAGTATAGAATTATCCACTGTACTCATCATGTTATACATTCGGTTGTAACATGACTAAGGTCTGAGAATCTAAAGTTTGCACTGTTCGCCAACCTCTCCCCTTTTCCTGTATCCCAGCCCCTGGCAACCACCACTCCACTGTTTCTATGAGAAGATTGACTCCTTTTTCCTTTTTTTTCTTTTTCTTTTTTCTTTCTTCCTTCCTTTTCTTCTCCCCTGCTCTGCTCCCCCCTCTTCTCCCTTGACTCCACGCCCTATTTTATTTTAATACATTTTACTACCATCTGTGCTCTTGGGTTTCTTTACATTTATTATCTCTGAGTGGTGGAAATGCTATATAATAGTATGGGGAGGGAGAGTCAAGGTTGGAAAGGCCATGCTAAACTATGTACCAACTAATGTTATGGGAGAAGAAAGTATGAGTGAGCAGAAGAAATGATGCATGCTGTGGGCCTGAGGGGTGTTCATAGTAGACCGCAGGAGGGAAGGACCACAAACTCTACTTCCCAAGGTCCAGGATCATTCTGGAGTCATCCTACGGCTCTAACCTCCAGGAGGTGCAGCCCTACCTATTTTATTCCCTGTTCTTGGAATTGTGTGAAATTTTGAATTCCTCTGTGTTATCAACCTTAATAGAACACTTTGGAATTCTATGGTGTTTTATTTATTTACGATTATGTGCCTTTTCTCATGAAGAGGAGACCGTGTGTTGAAAGTTTGGGTTCAGGTTTTGTAGGATGAAGATTGAGGTAAAGAAGGTCAAGAGGGGCAGGAGCAGTGTGATGTGTGGTTATTTCCGGAGAGGAGCATTTGTACCTTGTAGTTTTTGGTCCACATCCCTGCCCCAGGTACATTTCATATTAGAAGATTGAAATCTCCACTGAGGGATGGCTACTGTAAATGTATATATTTCACTCTGTGGCGTTTTTCATGTGTAAACCGTGCACAGACTGGTAGAGTTAATTGTACACGGAGTAGCATGTTACTGTGTAAATGCCCTAAGCCTCAAAGGCTAGAGAGAGTCTTGGGGCACAGGTGGTCTCTCTGGCTTCTCTTGTAGCTCACTGCCTCAGCCTCCTCGGCTGCCTTTGATCAGCTGCTCCCTCTCTGCTCATCTCTCCAGTTTTGTTTTCTCTGTACTCTGATTGCTTCTCCCATGCGTCTCTGCTTTCCAAAGAAAAAACTGATCTTGGAGAGATCCTGCCCGCCAATCGCAGCGTGCCTTCACTTCCCCACGTGGGTTGTCCGATCTCAGGGGGTCAGGTGGAAACCTAGGGTGGCCTTCATCTGTTTTCTTTTATGTTTGTCCTTGCCTAGATAGTCGGGAGCTGCCCTGTACCCCCAGAACATGTGCGTGTATGTTTTTTCTATTTCTGGAGTTGGAAGCATTCCAGAAACCTGGTCTCTAGGTAATATTTTATTTGATGTCCTTGTTTTAGAGGTTCAAACTGGACTGCACATAGTAAACAAACCCTGTCTTTTAAAAAGTCATCTTAAAAAAAATAGTGATTGGACGGGCACCTACCTGGGTGGCTCTGTTGCTTGAGTGTCCGACTTCAGCTCAGGTCATGATCTGACAGTTTGTGGTTCAGGGCCTGGGGCCTGCTTCAGATTCTGTATCTCCCTCTCTCTCTTTGCCCCTCCTCCACTCAATACTCTCTCTCTCTCTCTCTCTCTCAAAAATAAACATTAAAAAAAGTAGTGATTGGAAATGGATCTTTGAAAGGCCAATAGATAATCTCTTAAGATCATTTCTTACTCATTGAAAGCATAAGAAGTTGCCTAACTATGGCAGTTAGTCTGCTGTTGAAATTCTTGTTAGCATTCTATCACTTTATCAGTATTAAGGAACTTCTTACTATAAGTAAACAATATAGAAATATTTTATCATCCCCCCAAAATAGTAAATGGGAATAGGTATAATTTGTCTTATTACCTGCAGTTTGCAAACTCACCTCCTAAGATACTACTTTTTCTCTATCACTGGCACTGGTGGTGGTTAGAGAACATCTATGCAAACAATATTAAAAGCTCACAGCTCAGGGGCCCTGGGTGGCTCAGTCGGTTAAATGTCTGACTTCAGCTCAGGTCATGATCCCGTGGTCCTCGAGTCCGAGCCCTGCATCAGTCTCTGTGCTGACAGCTCAGAGCCTGGAGCCTGCTTCGGGTTTCTGTGTCTCCCTCTCTCTGCCCCTTCTCCCCCACTCGCACTCTGTCTCTCTCTGCCTCAAAAATAGATAGACGTTAAAAGAAAAAAAAAGTTCACAGCTCTTCTGTGGCCATTTTCTAACTTTGGGGGCCTGAGTACTTGAGGTGATAGGGTCAGAATTTCTTCTTTGTGCTTTTATGGAGTCCCTCTCTTTAAACAATTGTGCGGCCTTGCTGAGCTGTTAATTGGCTTCCTGCTCATAACAATAATTTCTGAAAGAACAGTTGTGTTAGTGTGTGTGTGGTAAGTGGTCCTCACATACCACTTAGCCAAACCTTTCTTGTCCTGATTTTTCACCTCAAGCTGCTCTAGGAAGCTTTTCACTAGGGGGAACAAGAGTATCTTCATTTCTGTTGTCCTTGTTGTCTATTGGTTTTTTTTTTTAAGTTTTTTTTTTTTTTTTCAACATTTATTTTTGGGACAGAGAGAGACAGAGCATGAACGGGAGAGGGGCTGAGAGAGAGGGAGACACAGAATCGGAAACAGGCTCCAGGCTCTGAGCCATCAGCCCAGAGCCCGACGCGGGGCTCGAACTCACGGACTGCGAGATCGTGACCTGGCTGAAGTCGGACGCTTAACCGACTGCGCCACCCAGGCGCCCCTCTATTGGTTTTTAAAAATAATGGAACTAATTAGAAACACAGGGCTTGGTGCATGTAACTTTACTTTACACACCACAGTTTAGGGCCAGTTGTCTTTTTTTTAGGTTCCTAGAGGTGAAATTACAACCTCCAGACCATCTTTTGGCCAAATCCAAACAGATTTTTAGTAAAGTTTGATGGAATTTTACATAAAACTGTGGCCAAAGCACAGTTGAGTTGTAGGACTTTAAAATGTGGGCTTGGAATCAATCTGTGGTGGGATCTCAGTTCTACCACTTATCATCTGTTACCTTGGACAGATTACTTAGAAGCCTCAGACTTCATCTGTAAAGTGAATATAATCCTGCATATCTCATAATGTTGAAAAATATTGTGTTAGATGCAATTGGGCAGGATGTTTTTCCCTACTGTTTTAAAATGGCCCAGAAAAATCATTATTATTATTTTATTCATGACCCATGTTTGTAACAGGTTTAGAATGTTTACTGTTTTAAATCACTGACCTAATTACATTTCTCATAATTATAATGCTGTTAATTCAACTATAGAGATAACTAGGAGTTATCCTGGAGAACTGGGACCAGTAATGAATATGGCTTTTCTTATGAAGTATCAAAATTCAGAAATATACGTGGGTCTGCCTTAAAGACAAATAATACCTTCATGAGCTGAAAACTGCAACTTTAGGTAATAATGCAGTGTATACCTAGGTTGGAATTGTGTGCCCCCAAAAGGTATGTTGAAGTCCTACCTCCAGGACTGCAGTTTAGAAGTACGGTCATCGCAGACATAATTAGTTAAGATGAAGTCCTCCTGGGGCGCCTGGGTGCCTCAGTCAGTTAAGCATCCGATTTCGGTTCAGGTCATGATCTCACGGTTCGTGAGTTCAAGCCCCACGTTGGGCTTTGTACTGACAGCTGAGAGCCTGGAGCCTGATTCAGATTCTGTGTCTCCTTCTCTTCGCCCCTCCCCCCATTCAAGCATGCGTGCATGTGCACACTTTCTCTCTCTCTCTCTCTCAAATAAATAAAACACTAAAGAAAAAGTGAAGTCCTCCTGAGTAGGGTAGGGTGGGTTCTTCAGAGAAGAGACACCTGAGGGGGAGGATGCTGCCCGACCACGTGACTGTGGAGGCAGCGCTTTGAAGGGCTGCACGTGCCGGCCAGGGCCACTAAAGATTGAGGGCTACCCCCAGAAGCTAAAAGAGACAGAGACTCGACCCAGGATCTTGGAGAGAGTGTGGCCCTGATGGGACCTTGTCTGTGGACTTCTAGCCTCCAGAGCTGTGAGAGAATAGATTTCCATTGTTTTGAGCCACCTAATTTGTGGTACTTCGTTACAGTAGCTTTAGGAAACTACCATTTTATAATGATAAATATATCCCTGCTATTTAAGAGACATCTCTGTATGGAAAAAAGAGAAACATCTCAGTGCAATGGAATTACCACCTTCTTTATAACCTCTTAAATTGTGGGTTAATATGCTAGGTGTAATCAAATATATTTTTTATTTCAGCAATTAATATGATCGATAACAAAAGCTAATTACTGTATAAATTCCCTCAGGCTGAAGGACTACAACATTGTAGAGTAGGTAATAAGTCACTTCCTTACATGGGTTTCCTTGCTCAGGTTCCCCACCTTTGCCTTCGTGTGTACCATTCTGAGGGCAAGTGAACTAGTACCACAGTCAAATGTAAGAGCATAATAATGTTTTCATTCGGCAGAAATTTACTGAACATCTGCTAAGTGCTTGACCGTATTCTAAGCATTGAGGATATGGCCATAAAGCAAATAAGCTCTCTTACGGAGTTAGCATTGCAGTTGGGGAGGTAGATAATAAATAAGAAAATATAAACTAATGCCACAATAATAGTTGTTGCAGTAGCAAAGACTTCAGTAGCTCTTACTATATGCCAGACATTGCTTTTAAGTGTTCTCCTTCATATTTATTTAGTCTCGCAAGGACCCTATGAAACTGTTTTATCTCTGTGTTCAATCTGAGAAACCCTAGGCACAGAGAAGCTAAGTAACTTACCCTAGGTCACACAGTTAAGGAAAGTACAGAGCTGGACCCTGAATCTAGGCAGGGTCTGTGTTCATAAGCGATGTACTCTACCCTTCTGAAAAGCATAGATCAGGATGATGAGATAGAGAGTGTATTGTTGAGATTGGGTGGTCAGGAAAGGCCTCCCCAAGGTGGGGACAGGTAAGCCACAAGTTGAATGACTGGAAGGAAGGAGTCTGCCGAGTGAAATTTTTGAGAAGAAACCTTGCTGTCAGAGGGAATTATTAAGTACAAAGGTGTTAATGTAAGAACTGGGTGTGTCATAGGACTGGAAAGGCCAGTGTGACTGGTCCCTGGTAAAGGAGGGGAACATGCAATAGGGCTGAGGTCGAAGAAGTCGGCAGAGGCCCGTGGGGGTCCGTAAGCCATGTTAAGGGTTTGGATTTCATTTACATTCATAGTGTCACCAGAATGTGTAGAGCCGGAGAATGATTGGCATACATTTCAAAAAGTCACTGTTCGTGATTTGGGAGGAGCAGGAGTGGAGGAAGGGAAGGAGGTGAAGGTCGGCTTGATCCAGCATACAAGTAGGGATGCTGAAGCTAAGGGGATGGACTTGAGAGAGGTCTTGTAAGAGGACCTAATGGGACTTGGCTGATTGTTTGCAGGTGAGGGAAGGAACGGCCTTCAGGGTAACTTGGAGTTTTTTGCTTTGAGCTTTGAGGTGAGGGTGTGTGGTGGTGCCATTTCCAGGAATAGGAAAGATGGGAGATTGGGACTAGTGAAGAGGTTTTCTGTGGAGGAGGTATATCTGCCATCGAGATTACTTTCTTAACTCTTTACTCTCCTTCCTTTATTATATGTTAACCCATCCCCATACCCATCTGTCAGTCCTGTTTCTTATGCCTTTCAAAGTCAGTTGTAGTCATCAGTACGTTTTCCCAAGGCAGGTTTTTAAAATCTCCATTTTTCTCATTTTACAGACGAGAAAACTGAGGTGAGATGCTCGAGGTCGTGTAGCGAAATGTTGGCGGATCTAGGATTACCATGCAGGTTATCATCAGTCTCAGACTCTAATTTGATTTTATTTTAACATATATATAAGAACAAAAATGAATTTTGGGGACCGGACAAGTTTTGCTGCCAACTGGCGTATGTGCTAAAAATCTCTTGGACCCAAATTTCAAAGACCAGATGCAAAGGATGTGGTACTACTGTTGCGTTTGATTGGATTACAAAGTGAGCGTATCGCTTAGGACTTGTTGGAAAGTACAGTATAATGTAGAACTGAGAACGTTTTCTGATAGTTGGTCCAGGAATGTAGCTTGGGATTCTTCCAAGCATTAATCCTCTTGTTGGCAAAGCCTTTGCATTTAATTAGCAAATGTTCCGTGCATGCCTACTATGCTCTAAGCCTCACGCCAGGCCAAGATACAACAGGGAATGATTCATTTCCTTTCAAGGAATTTAGCCTTTCAGTTTTGTTTCAATTTCCTCAAATCTCCCTCTATCGTTTGCCGTATGTTTGTTTAAAAATGCAATAAAAGCTGTAGTTTAAAAGGTAAGAAGGTTTATTTAATCTAGGTAAAATTTCAGCCTCTGTGGCAAATTTATATGCATATTACATAGGCTGCAGGTTTTTCATTTGCTTTGTGTGAGCACCTTGTTTTCTAAGGAGTGAAAATAGGCCATTTTAGTCTCTAGCTGATGGAATTAACTAGCTAGGTTATCAGTGAAGTCAGTATCAAGCTTGGAAGTAAATAGTGATTTGAGTTGTTATAGGAGTATGAGACATGTTTATCTTCAAAAGTGACACTTAATTGTCTTAGATTGATGTTATTTTTGTGCTTCCTTGTAGAATAAACATTTTCACAATTTATTGACTTCTGATAGTTGAGTTTTAAGGAAATTAACCCAGTAGAGCGTTGTGTTCTTCCCGTACTGTGGTTGCTGTCTGTTCTAACATTTAATATCCTCCAGCAAGTCTCTTGCTCTTATCTTTCCAAACTCATTTCTCATTATTCCCCAGTGCAGATACTCCGTTACAGCCAAACTAAAGTGTTTGCCCTACTTCTTCAAAATTCTGTCTTAAACTTATTTCCTTCAGAGATTTTTTTAGGATTAATCTGTTACAAATTTTATTTGTATACTTTGCAGCTCCAGGATACTGAAATGGTTCTGTACTTTGACATAATACATTATTAATTTTATAGCTCTTTAGCTCGGTAACTGAGACTCCATCCAGCAGACCGTGGTGTTAGAATTGGTTTATTACCAACGCTGAGGAAAGTGCTCAGATTTGCATTAATCAATAAAAACACTTTCTAGACTGGAAGGCAGTTCTGTACCTTTGACCAAGAAGAACTTCACCTTGGTGGAAGGTTCTAGAGGAACAGTTTACTCTCCCTGATTTGTTTAGGAAAAAGAGAAGCAGATGGAACTTAGCTCCTTGTCAGTCATAATTAGAAAAGTATAGAGGGCGAGAATGCAAACTGGTGCAGCCACTCTGGAAAACGGTATGGAGGTTCCTCAAAAAACTAAAAAGAGAACCACCCTACGACCCAGCAATTGCACTACTAGGCATTTATCCACGGGATACAGGTGTGCTGTTTCAAAGGGACACATGCACCCCCATGTTTATAGCAGCACTATCGACAATAGCCAAAGTATGGAAGGAGCCCAAATGTCCATTGACAGATGAATGGATAAAAGAAGCTATAGTATACATATATATACCTACAATGGAATATCACTCGACGCTCAAAAAGAATGAAATCTTGCCATTTGCAACAACACGTATGGAACTAGATTGTATTATGCTAAGTGAAAGAAGTCAGAGAAAGAATACGATTTCACTCATGTGGAATCTGAGAAATTCAACAGATGAACATAGTGGAAGGGAAGGAAAAATAAGATAAAAACAGAGGGAGACAAACCATAAGAGACTCTTAAAGTACAGAGAACAAACTGAGGGTTGCTGGAAGGGTGTTGGGTGGGGGGAGGGGCTAAAAGACAGCCAAACCTAGTTGAATTTAAAAAGTTTTTTTCTTTTTTTTTTTTTTTTAAACTTAAGTTTTGGAAACCGAGTCCAGTAAGGGAGGGAGATGTGATATTATTTATATAGTTCCCATAAACTGAATTGTGTACCTTGTTTTATAAAGAATAAAACTCATGTTATGAATTTTTTCTTTGACATCTGATTTGTCCCCATGAACTATTCCCGAGATTTTTACACTTAACACAGGAAAGGTTGGTCATCATTGGTACCAGTTTGGTCAAAATCAAGTAGGATGTCTGGGATAAGACTTCAACACCAGCATCGCTGGTGTTAGGGAGAGACAGGGCTTAGGGCAAAGGTAAGATTATAAAGTGAAATTAGTGAAAATTAGTGAAATTAGTATTTGGTACCACCCTGATCCCACACACCATTTTCTCTGCTCTCATCTCCATTTTTACTTCCTGGTGGGTTTTTTTCCCCCCCGTGTCTGTATACTCACGGTCTTTTGACTGTCTAGTCTCCGTACCGTCTTCCTGGCTGGCACTCCCTACCACTTGGCATTTTCCCATCATATAGTAGAGAGGTGTCAGGAAAGTTCTCTGATTAACCTATACGAAGTAACACTAAACTGATGTGAGGAACTATCCCAGCCAGACGTGCTCAGAGACATTTTCCCCTTCATGTTCTGTATGACTCGAAATAATAGAATTTCAAGCAGTGCTGTTAAGAACTTTTCCTCAAATCTGCCTGATTTAACTGACTCTGGAAAGTATAAGGAAGGTACCTGTGGTTGCTAGTTCCTCTTTCAGCATTGCATTTCTTCAGTCACTTGTGTTTCTGTTGCCTGCGGGCTACCTTCCCCCTTCTGTTGTCTTACCAGATTGCTTTCTGGAATGGTGGGTTGTTCCAAATAAATGGGGGGAGCGCCCTGTAGTTTGAGTTTATTTTGTAAGAACTGAAATGTAAGTCTACTTTATCTTTTCCTGGTGACAGTCCTCTTTGTGGGGTTGACAAGTCTCTCTTTCTGTTACAAAGGAGTCTAGAGCGTGGATTTTGGTTATTGGTCCTAAATTTGAATTCCCGCCCTGCCATGGTTCTGCATTCAAAAGTTTCATAGAATATAAAGAATCAGGACAAAAAGAAATGACCCAGAAGCAATCATTAACATTACTTTTTCTTTTACTATTTTATTTTGTCTGTGACATTCCTAGACATGAGATTACCTGGTAAAAAAAATATGAACGTTTTTGGACATCTTGATAACTGTTACCTAATACTTTTTCATTGTACCATTCTGTCTTCATATCTTTGGAGTTTTATTTTCTTTTTTAGACAAATGTCAGATCTTTTAGCCCAAAAGAGATTCTTCTTTTGGTTCTAAAAGTCATCCATTGTTTTGGATTGTTTACTAAATTATTTAACAATGCAGGAAAACTTCAGCCCTCACCTCACAGCAGTAACTCTCATGTAGATAAATGATCACCATATACCAGGTGGTTAGCCCTGCCTTGGTCGCTAAATAGCCCAGTGAGGATGCCAAAAGTATCTATTGGTGATTGGTTGCGTTCTGTCTTCTGCCTAAAATTTTGCCATGGGTAAAATTGCTTTGATCAACGGAAGATAGGGTCCTTTTACTCTGTATGTAAACATCTCTAATTTGGATATCTGGCACTTACCTCCTCACTTCACTTTCTGCCCTCCTTTAGCCATAGTCAGATGGACCTGGTGTAAAAGCGGAAGTAATCTTGGCTGTACAACCAAAGTTGTTGATATTTCCATTTTAAACAACTGAATCAGTCTTAAGTTTTGAGGCAGTAAGTAAATTAAAATCCAAAACCAGTCCTGGGGTAAGCCACCAATAAATTGCCAAAATGTTTAAAAACATGACCTTGACAAATATAAAAGCTGTAATAGACAACCTATTCTTAGAAACTTAATCTCTGTTGAGTGGCAGTGTTTCAGTATTAAAGCTGAGCTGTTTGGGCACATTGACCTTAATCTAGTGGAAAGCGGTAGGCTTTGACATCGACACACAATCTCCGTTTTAGTAACTACAAAATGCCTTGTTTTTAAATTATTGTTTCTGAACCTTGTATTTTCACTGATGACTTCTGATAGTATAATTATGCACCTCTATTATATCTTTTGTCAGAAGGCTAATTTGTAAATAAAGACTGACTTTCATGTGTCCTGTAACCTGAAATAGTATCTGAAAGTGTCTTTTTAATTCACAATGATTCTTGAAAAACTGATGAATTAAATGAGCTATAAATTTTGTTAGAAACTGATTTCTAACTTCTTTGAAGGGAATTGATTTGTTCCTTGGTTTCCTCTCTGAATCTTGAACAAAAATTAATTTTTAAAGGATGAAGTTGAATTTTCTCTTCTGTTTATGTCCATATAAAAATAAAAATAGATATTTGCAAATAAAAATATTTACATTTAGTAATAGTAATACAGTAGTTCTGTGAATTACCTTATTTCAATCCAAGTTAACATATATTGCAAAGGCAGGTTTAAATAAAGTAAATGATGTTTACGTGTAAGATGCTGCTAGATGCTGTAATTAAGACTTAAGAGTTTCTTTCATATTTGTAACATTAATTCCAATTGTTAGGTGAAATTTGGTATATTTTCTTAATAAGATGAACTTATTGTAAGTTTCACATACTTATTGTAAGTATTTGGGTGAATGTATTACTAGACGAAATAATGAAAATCTGAAGCAATCCTTGCATTTTCAGAAACAAGCAATTGTTAATTGTACATCCTTTTCCCTAGTGTTTTTGGGTAGCCTTTTTGTAAATGCTTAGCTAGTAGTCTTTTCAGGAACACAGTACTACTAATAACAAAACTAAGCAATTATAACTCAAATGGTCTTTCTGCCCAAAATTCATTTAAATGTAAAGGAATTGGTTTTGTGTTTTTGTTTTTAATTACCCAGGCCCTTTACTTTATAGATTGAATAATTTATTTTACTTTTAATCAAATCCTACCGATCCACCTGCACACATGTGCCTGATGGAACCCCCATCACTGGTTATTTGCAGAGGTTTGTGTATATCAGCCATAGAGAATGATCGTTTCTCCTTGTTTCCTGAATTCCTGATGCTATTCAAATCCTTTGCATTTTATTCTCAGACTGTTTACATCCACTGTGATCTTCCTTAATCTTTTTTCGTTTCATCTTTGCCATTATGTCCTGTGCTCCAGCCCCAGATTAATTTCCTCGAGCATCACTTTTGTTACATCATTCCTGTGTTCAAAAACATCTGTGATCTCTTGTTGACTACTGAAATCCTCCGGTTAGCACGGAAGCCTTACAGGTATGGACCAGCCTGCTTTTCCAGCCTCACCTCCAATTATTCCCTCCTATACCAATGAAATGGGTTTGTTCCTTACTCCAGAGTACTCCTTGTACTTCTTGTAAGTGTTAAAACTTCTGGTATGTTATCTCTTTACCCTCTTTCCCAGTATCTTGTCTTTCTAATAATTTTTATGTCAGTTCGTTTTCTACTTTCTGGATAGAATTGTGTGTGTAGGATAAGGTTAGATTATGGAGGATTTGAACGCTAGTGAGAGAGGTTTGTATTTTATCCTAAAGTCAGTGAGAATAGCCAGATGTTTTTGAGCTGAGGTTTATCTAATTAATAAAATAATATATGCTTAATCTGGCACAGGTGTGTAGGACAGATTAGAGAGGGTAGAGATTAGTGTGGAAATCTTGAAAGGAAGAGTCCTATTTCCCAGGACAGGTAGAACTGATCCCGTGGTAAGGAAGAGATACCAGGTATCAAAGGTGACGGATGTTGAGATACAGAAGAAAAGAGAATGTGAAGGACAGCTGGTTGAAGGAGGAATATGATTTACAATTTAAATTTGTTGGGATGATAGGATATGAATGAGAACCTCAGGTTAGATCTTGAACATGAGTTACATTAAGACTTGTTTCTCGGGGCGCCTGGGGGACTCAGTCAGTTAAGCATCCGACTCTTGATTTTGGCTCAGGTCATTATCTCATGGTTCATGAGTTTGGGCCCCACATTGGGCTGTGCACTGGCTGTGTGGGGCCTGCTTGGGATTCTCTCTCCCTTTCTCTCTCTCTGTTCCTCCCCTACTTGTGCATGCTCTCTCTCTCTCAAAATAAATAGATGAACTTAAAAAAAAAAAAAAGACTTGTTTCTTAAATTCAGAATGGAATGCATGGAGTTTCATTCAAATAAAAATGATAAAATTACATATTAAGAAAATGTATGTGTTTATAGTATAGGTATATAGTACTATAAACAGTAGAGATATTGGCAGATACTTTGTTTCTAATATAACATGAAGTAACTATTGAATCACCTTTGAATTATTACCATAGAACTTAGTAATAAAATAATTGGTGATTTTTGGTCAGATTTATTAGGATATGATTTACCGAAAGTAAATATAATCGTACAATATATGTCAGTCGTATAATCATGGTCACGATCAAAATTGAGAATATTTCCATCACACATAAAATTCTCTAGTGCCCCTTTATAGGTTGGTGATCTTTCAAGCATGTAATTTTTATGTCATATACTTCATTAAAACAAAAATTTGGGGTTTCAACCAAACAAATTATTATAGGAGTAAATATTTGGAGTCTTAAATTGGGGGAATTTACTGATTTCTGGTAGCTTATATTTAATTTAAGAAGGAGACTAATATATATGTGTCCTTCCAAGTTTCTGCTTCTTGCTCCGCCTCCTTCCCTGTTTGATTTCCTTCCTAAAATTGGTTTCCTCTCCTGCACTCGGTTTTGGGGCCATGTGCTTGTCATACATGCTTTACTTTAGTCATCCACAGTGTTGGTCACACTGCTAATACGATGGTTACTCGTGGTGCCCTGTTAGTGCCTCACTGACTTAATTCATTGTCACGATCATTATCTTATCCCTGCCACCTGGCTCAGTGACTGGCCTAGTAGGTACTCAGAAAACAAGGTCTGAATGCGTTTTTCCTTCTCATCCAGACTTAAATACTTTAGAATAATATTAGACTCTTTAAACCTCTCCTCTTGAAAAAAGGAAAAAGTGATTACCAAGTTGTGTCAGCTCATTCTCTGTAATACTTTTTTATATTCCCATCCACTTAGTTTCATATCTCCTTTCTTGTCTGGGCTTTTCTCACCTCAAAAATGGGGCTCTTTGATTTCTGTGTTTTGCTTTTCCCTTTTATCTTGTAAACCACTGCTAATTCAGTTTTATGTAAGTCATTCTCTCACCCAGAGACCTCAGTGGTTCCCTGTTGACCACAGAAGATAAAAGCTTGTCTGTCTAGCATTCAAGACCTTTATTTACAATCTATTGAACAAGTTTGAGTGTGGGGGCGCCAGGGTGGCTCAGTCGGTTGAGCATCCGACTTCGGCTCAGGTCATGATCCCGTGGTCCTCGAGTTCAAGCCCCGCGTCGGGCTCTGTGCTGACAGCTCAGAGCTTGGAGCCTGCTTCAGATTCTGGGTCTCTCTCTCTATCCCTCCCCCACTAGCGTTCTCTCTCTCTCTCTCTCTCTCTCTCTCTCTCTCTCTCAAAAATAAACATTAAAAAAATTTTTAAAAAGTTTGAGTGTGGACGCATGTAATGTACTATGATGGGTGACTTATTTACTTATTTGGCTCTGTGATTTGTTTCCAACGCACTTTTCGTGCCATTCTGATTTGGTTGCTGGTCTGAATATGTCTTTTTGCCATCTTGCTATTATTTGTGCTGTTTCACTAGTCTGGTATGTTCTTTTCTGTTTCTGTCTGAGTTCCCCCCAGGTCACACCCCACTTTCAACATCTGACCCTTCTAGTCCGTTGAGCACTCTCCCTTCAACTCTTTTATGGCACTTGACTGTCTGTGCTACCCATTTGTTATATTGCCTTGTCTTTATTCCTCTTTTTCTTCCTTTTATTTATAAATATGCCATTTTCTTGTGTAAGACTGAAAGCAAGTTGAAGCTGGGGACCGTGTCTAACAAACATTTGAATTTCCCACTGTCTGTAATGTAGGTCTTGGGCTCAGTGATTTAAGGAAGCATATGCTTGATTAGGGTAACTAGAAACCTGTTTGCCCTTCTGCATAGAAGCTCAGTGAGAAAGTATTATAGTAAATCATTTACGATCTCCTACAGTTCTAGAGTAGAATGATTGGAGTGCACTAAGCTTCAGCCTCCGTGGATGGAGGGGAGGAAAAATGACCTTCGAAAATACAAAAAGCATTCTGTTGGTACAGTGCTTATTACATTGCCACTTGTGCATTTGTTAGACATTTCACGTATTATTTTTTTTTTTTGCTGCATCATTATTTTGCTGGAAGAAATGAATGTTGGCAGCTAAAGCTATTCTGTAACCATTTAAACATTTTGTAAAAACATTTGGCTTAACTAGTGCTATCCTTTGGTTTAAATGATTTTTTGTGATAAATTCTACAGTTTGCATGATAATTACAAATAAATGTAGAGTTTGGGGGACTCGGTAGTAGGGAACGTTAGTCCTATGCATAATATTAGGGATCTTTTACTTTTATCTTCAGGTTCCACAGTAGTTTTATGAATCAAGGAGTCGTATGACTGAAAGTCTCAATTGAGAAGTCCTCAACCTAATGCCTTAAATCCTTATAGATGGGAAAGAAATTGGGGATTCTGAAGGTTAAATTATATTATTATTACTCAGTTTGGGTTGAGAGAAGAGGAAATATAAGGCCTTTTAATCTTTTAGAAGATCAAAACTGTTGGGATTTCTGAACAGTTCTTTCATTTCAACCTAATACTTGTTTATTGAGCAGTTACTCTGAGAATGTGCGTGGTGAGGACCAGTGGATCAAAGGGATAGAGCTTGTAGGCATCATTGCAGGAGGGAAAATTTAAAGCTATTTTGGGCCAGGAGAAGAGGTTGCAAGGAAAGGATGAAGAAAACACATGGGGTTTTAGACAAAAGAAAGATTGGGAGTATCCCAAAGGGTAAGCCTTCAAACTGTGTGTCATTTAAAGAGAGGTTGAAGACATCTGTCAGTTTGGAAGGAGAATGAGTCTATTAGTTTCCTATTGATGCTGCAATGAATTCCATAGATTGAGTGGCATAAAGGAGCACAGATGTATTACCATACAGTTTCAGAGGTCACAAGTCTACATGGGTATGCAGGGCTGCATTCCTTCTGTATGCTGTGGGGAGAAATCTAATTTCTTGCCTTTTTCAGCCTCCAGAGGCTGCCTGCATTCCTAGGCTTCTAGCCCCTTCATCTTCAGAGTGTATCACTCCAGCCTCTGCTGCCTTGTTCACGTCGCTCACTCTGACCCTCCTACTTCGCTCTTACAAGGACCTTGTTGATTACCTTGGGTCCACCAGGAGAATCCAGGCTAACCTCTCTATCTCTGGATCCTTAATATATCACATCTGCAAAGTCCTTTTTTGCCATATGAAATAATATTCTTGGAGGTTCTGGGGATTAGGATGTATTCAGCCTACCACAACGATCATAGGAAACTTGATAACGCTCTTCAAATATTTGAAGGGCTGACATGTGGAAGATGGAAGAAGGATTAGGCTTTTTCTGTGTGGTCCCAAGGGATAGAATTAGAACTCGTGGGTGGAAGTTGCAGAGAGACAGATTTGTACCCACTGTAAGAGAACTTTCTAACAGCCAGAGCTGTGAGAATGGAGTGGGCAGTCTCAGAAAGCAGCAGCGTGTCCCAGACGCTGGCAGTGTCAAGCAGAGGAGGAAGGTCCTCTTACTGGAGTTGCTGCAAAGGAATCTCAGCTTTGGCTGGACTGTGGCAAGCCTTTGACCCTTGCTAGCCCTGAGACCGAGTGGTTCTGTGAGCACAGCCCAGCCTATTAGCATTCGGACATGAAACATGGCCCCTGCCTTAAGGAATTCTATTCTGGCTCGTTAGTTGCTTCACTGCTTTATTGTCACCCTTTCAACATTGCAGCAAACGAAGGGCCAAAAAAAGAGATTGAACACAAGGGCTATAGATTTAGAAACTCACTGCCAAGACAGTGACCCAATTCTATTTGGTAAACATTCTTGTGGATTAAATATATTGTCCCTTATTTTCATAACTCCATTTCTTTCATCCAGGTGAAAGAAAAACAGACTTAAAAAAAACCAGAATAGATGACATTTCTAAAAAGTTATATGGAAGGGAGTTTGAATAATCCTGCAGTTTTCCAGATAGAAGAGAAGTTTTTGGAATTCAGTAGGCCATCGTGAAGGCTTTGGGTGAGGAATTCAGTAAGGATAGAGTCAGTTGATCCATGTTGGGCATTTTACAGTTTCTCTGGAAGATCTAGTCTCTATTAGTAATTCACTTTCAGGTCTACTCAAAAAGCTACACTGCAGCTCAAGGAATCCAAGTCAAAGGTCCGTACACTGGGGAGTGCCTTTTATGCTGATGGTCAATAAAGATTGCTTTGGGAGACCTGGAAAAGTTTATGAGCTCTTAGACATCTCTTGATGTATTATGTACCAAATTCATTTCCTCCATATATTTTTAATGAGTTTTCTAGATTAAAACTTTTTTTGTTTTTGGAGAAGGCTACAGCATTTGCTTTGAGATGTATTTTTGCTGTAACTGAACTGAATTGAACATATTTTCTAACCAGTCTGGCATAGTGCAGCATCGTGGTGTTGACCTTTTTCCCCCTGAGGCTAGTGTGCTTTGTGTTTTCTACTTAATGATCTTTTGACTTTACTAACAATCCACAAAAGATTTCCATGGTTTCTGTAGCTTCCAACTTATATTTCAAAACCTGTCCCAGATGGTAGGTATGTTTAAAGATTCTGTTAAATAAATCAAATGTTCAGTTAAAAATCTGTGCCATTTATTTGACAGTGAAAGAGGTAATCCCATCAGGGGTTTGACCAGGGTATGAATCATTAAATAATAACGTTGGAGAGGACTTTGAGAAATTACCTTACCTGACCCTCTTCTTTAAAGAGGCAGTTGACCCCTCCCTCACTTGTAGTCCTGCGCATGTGCGCTAGCTCACTCGCTCTCTCTCTCTCTCTCTCTCTCTCTCAAATAAGTGAAGGAAGGAAAAAAGGAAGGAAGGGACGCCTGAGTGGCTGAGCTGGTTAAGCATTGACTCTTGATTTCCGCTCAGGTCTTGGTCTTATGGTTGTGACATCCCACTGTGGAGCCCACTTAAGATTTTCCCTCTCATGCTGCCCCTCTCCTGTCACATGCACACACACACACACTCTCTATCTCTGTCTCAAAAAAAAAAAAAAAAAGGGGGGGGGGAGCAAATGACCTAAATTTCTGGAGTATGTTCCTCAAGATGGAGACTCTAAACCAAAGTTTCGCAAAACCTGGGCTCTAGGGCCTTCAGGAATCCTCTGAAGCTGCATGTAAAGTTTCTGTGAGCGTATCTTTTTACGGGACAAAGGTCCACTGACTTTTATTGATTCATTGGTAAATTATTCTATACCTCATTTCTATTTAGTAAATGTTATGTGTCAAGCTTGTACTGGGCACTTGGGCCATACTCTTAATATAGCATTTAAACAAACTTCGCTTTTTTTAATTTATCCACAGCAGGTAGGAAGTAACCAATCTTTAAAGAATAGGGACCTGTACTGCCATTATAATAATGGGTGCCAATAATTATTTTAGTTGAGTAGATCTCAGAGTTCTGGTTATTTTAGGAAGGAAATCAGAAGTGGACAGTATCTGCATGCAATCAACCAGATGTAAGGGGCTAGGACTCTGTGACTACTTAAGGTTCTTTGTTTTGTGTATTTCTGGTCTACTCTTGTTTTGTTCTCATTATACTCTATGGTCTATAACTACCTTGGCTGTTGTGTTTTTGTTTTTTGGTTTTTCAATCTGTGTGTGTTTGGGTTTGGTTTTGCCTACTGATTGTCTGATCTAGGATTTGGTGACCTGGGTGTGTACTGTGCGCTCCCAAAGAAATCATGTTTTTGGAATCTTCCTTCTTACCATTAGTATGAACTGACTTGACAGTGGTAGGTAAACCTTGCCCTGCCCAGCTCTGTCTTTACCCTTTTGATGGTAAGGGTGTGAACTTAGATAGCAATTACTGTTTTATGTGTCCTTGAAATTTTTATTGATGTAACTCTAAATCCACATATAGTTCTAAGAAATAATGGAGATCCCATGTATCTTTTCCCCAACTTTCCCCAATGGTAGCATGTCGTGCAAATTACAGTAGAGTATCACAACCAGGATATTAACATTAATACAATCCATCAGTCTTATCCAGTTTTACTTGTACTTGTGTGTATGTGTGTGTGTATGTGTTTACTTCTGTACAGTTTTATCATTTGTGTAGGTTTGTGTATTCACCCTCATAGACAAGCTGTAGGACTGTTCCTTCACCGGGATCCTTTCAGTTGCCCCTTACAAGCACACTTGCCTTACAACTTCCTTCTTGCCCTCCATCTTCCTAACTCCAGCAACTGCTAATCTGGTTTCCATTTCTACAATTTTGTCATTTCGTAAATGTTATGTAAATGCCATGTGTAACTTCTGGGGATTGGCTTTTCTTTCATTCAGCATAATCTCCTGGATGTTCATCTTGAGTTGATGCATGTAGTAATAGTTTGAACATTCATGCCCCAGTTTTAGTGTGAACAAAAATGAAAAAGTAGCAGTTGGCCTTATAAAATGAGTTGGGAAATGTTCCTTCCTCTTCTGTCTTATAGAAGAGATTGACAGGTCGCAAAAAACTGGTTTTAATTTTTCCTTAAATGTTTATAAAATTTTCCAGTGAAATCTTCTAAGCATGGAGATTTCTTTTTTTAGTTTTTAAACTACAATTTTAATTTCCTTAAGGTTTATAGGATTATTCAGATTATCTATTTCATCTTATTTGAGTGGTTTTTGGAGAATTTTCATTTTCCTTTAAATTATTGAATCTATAAGTATAAGGTAGTAAATTTGTTAATATTTACTTATTCTTTTAATGGCTGCTGGATCTATAGTGATATCTCCTATTTCATTGCTGATATTGGTGATTTATGACTTCTGTCTATTAGTCTTTGTAGATAGAGGTTAACCAATTTCAATGATATGTTTTCAAAGAACCAGCTCTTTGTTTAATTTTCCCTTTTGGCCTCTCCCACTATCATTGATTTGCTTTTATCTTTATTTCCTTCTTTCTGCTTGCTTTGGGTTTATTGTTTTTTTTCTAGTTTCTTGAGGTAATAACAGATTATTTGAGACCTTTCCTTATTTTTAACGTAAGTATTTAGTGCCATACATTTCCCTGTCAGTACTACTTTAGCTGCATCCCACATATTTTGGTGTGTTGTACTTTCATTTTCATTAAGTTTTGTGTATTTTTAAAAAAATGTTTATTTTTGAGAAAGAGAGCATGAATGGGGGAGGGGCAGAGAGAGGGGGACAGGGGATCTGAAGCAGGCTCCATGCTGACAGCAGCAGGCTCAATGTGGGGCTCGAACTCCTGAATCGTGACATCATGACTTGAGCCAAAGTTGGATACTCAACTGACTGAGCCACCCAGGTGCCCCTCTTTTATTGGTTTCTAGTTGATTCCATTTTGATAAAAGAATATAGTATATAGGATTTCAATTTTTAAAAACTTGTGAAGGTTTCTTTTATTATAGCCCAGGGCTGTTATCTCTCTCTGAATCTATAGGTACTTGAAAAAAAAAAAATGGGTATTCTGCTGTTGGTTGGGGTGTTCTGTTTATATCAAAGAGATCCTGTTGATTACTTTTGTTTAGATCTTCTACATCTTTGCTGATTTTCTTTCTAGTAGTTCTGTTAGTTGCTGAGGGGAGTATTGAAATTTCCAACTATTAATTGTGGATTTGTTTATTTCCCCTTTCAGGTTTGTCAGGTTTTGCTTCCTGTATTTTGAGGTTCTGTTTTTTGGTGCATACACTTTAGGGTTCACTATGTTTTCCTGGTAGATTGATCCTTTTATTTTATAATATCCCTATTTGTCCTTTGTAATTTTCTTTGTTTTCAAGTGTACTTTATCAGATATTGATATCACTCCTCCTTTCTTAAATTAACATTTGCATAGCATACCCTTTTCTGTCCCTTTACTTGCAACCTATTCTGTTGTTGAAATTGGATTGAGTTTTTTGTAAACAGCTTGTATTTGGGCCACTTTTTTTTTAATGTTTATTCATTTTTCACACACACACACACACACACACACACACACACACACACACACACAC
>NW_024412388.1:97601876-97657984 GCF_014898765.1 Herpailurus yagouaroundi
CACACACACACACACACACACACACACACACACACACACACACACACACGGAGTGTGAGTGGGGGAGGGGCAGGAAGAGAGGGAGACACAGAATCTGAAGCAGGCTCCAGGCTCCAAACTGTCAGTACACAGCCTGACATGGGGCTCAAACCCACGAACCATGAGATCATGACTTGAGCCGAAGTTGGGCACTTAACCAACTGAGCCACCCAGGTGTCTGTGTTTTTTGGTTTTGTTTTGTTTTTTTTCTTTAAAGCATGCTATCAGTCTCTGTCTTGATTAGTATTTACATCACTTGCTTTTAAGGTGATTGCCTTAGTCTGCTCAGCATGCCATAACAAAATGCTACAGGCTAGTTGACTTAAGTAGTAGACATTTATTTTCTCACAATTCTGGAGACTGAGAAGTCCAAGATCAAGGTGTTGGCAAGGCACGTTTCATTCTGAAGCCCCTTGTCCTGGTTTGCAGGTGGCTCCCATCATTCTACATGCTCACATGATCTGTTCTTTGTGAGTGGAGAGAGAATAGAGCTCTTATCTCTTCTTATAAGGATACTAATCCTGTTGGATCAGCTTGACCTCATGTGACTTTAATTACCTCCTAAAGGCCATTTCTCCAAATGTAGTTACTTTAGAGGTTAGGGCTTCAGATCTGTATGAATTTGGGGGGAATGCAGTTTAGTCTATAGTAATTATTTATAGGTGAGTGCTTCAGTCTGCCATTTTATTATTTGTATTGTGATTAGTTTTTATAGTGAGAAAGAGAAAGTCTCTTTCTCAGACACACACGTACACACACACACACACACACACACACACACAGTAGTCCCCCCTTATCTACTTTCTTTTAGTTTCACTTTCCTTAGTTTCATTTACCTGCAGTCACCTCAAGTCCGGAAGCAGATGATCCTTCTCCTGACATAGTGTCAGAAGGTCAAATAGTTGACTAAAGCTTTATCACAATGCCTGTCATTCATTTCACTTCATGCCGTCAGGTAGGCATTTTATCACAAAAAGAATGAATACAGGACACTGTACTGTCATATGCTCTGTTTTATTCTTAGTTATTGTTGTTAATCTGTTACGGTGCCTAATTTATAAATTAAACTTTATCATAGGTGTGTATATATAGAATAGGTCTATATGAGTTTGGAACTCTCCGTAGTTTCAGGCATCCGCTTGGAACATATCCCGCTCCCTTTCGCTCCCCTCCCCCCTCCCCTGCCGTGATTAAAAGTAGACTGGTGTATATTCTCAGTTCCCTGGATCAACATTCTATCACTTTGAGTAAAGTATGAAAACCTTACTTCCATTTAGGTTTCTTTATTTTTCCCACTTTTAAATATTAGACACCAGATGGTATTATAATTTTTGTTTCCATCTTCAGGTATAATCTATAAAACTCATGAGAAGGAGAGTTTATTGTATGTACCCATATTTCTGCTCTTTCTGTCATTCTTTCTTCTTGGTGCTCCAAGATTCCTTTATTTCTTTTTTTATCATTTCCTTTCTGTTTTAAGAACCTTCTTAAGCCATTCTTTAAGGGTATGTCTGCCAGTGACGAATTCTTCTAGAAATCCTTCGTTTGATGTCTTTCTTTCCTCTTCATTCCTGAAGGATAGTTTCTCTAGATATAGAACTTGTGGTAAGCAATTTTTTTTCTTTAATTGCTTGAAAAATGATTGTTACTTCTTGCTTCCGTAGTTTTGGATGAGGTGTTCCTCTAGATAATGCATTGTTTTTCTCTGGCTACTTTCCAGATTTTTTTCTTTCTTTAGTTTTCAGAAGTTTAATTTTGTGTTTTGCTGTGGATGTTCTTGGGTTTATCCTGTTCAGTGTCTGCCCAGTTTCTTACTTCTGTATGTTGTGTTTTGCCAGTTTGGGGGAGTTTCTAGCCATTGTTTCTTTGAGTACCTTTTCAATTCTATTCTCTTTTCTTGCCTCTTTCTGGGACTCTGATGATGCAACTGTTGTTGATTCTTTTATTAGAGTCCAACCGGTTTCTGAGGCTTTGTTCATTTGTGTTCAGTCTATTTTCTTTCTTACTCAGATGGGTTAAATTCTACCATACTTTGCTCAGCTGTCCTCTGTCATCTCTACTATTGAGCCTCTTTAGAGAATATTTTTTTTTATTCCTGTTAATGTATTTTTCAATTCTGTAATTCCATTTGGTTTCTTTTTCTAGCTGCTTTTTTTTCCCCTGAGGTTTTTATCTTTTAATTTACTTCAAGAGAGTACGAAATTGATTGTTGAAGCATTTTTATAACCACTGCTTCACAGTTGCTGTTTGATAATTCCAGTATCTGATTCATCTTTGTGTTGATGGCCATTGATTGTCTTTTCTTATTCAGGTTGTGATATTCTTATTTCTTGGTATGATAAGTGATTTTTTATTGCATTCTGGGCATTTTATGTTAGAGACTCTGAATCCTATTTAAATCTTGTGTTTTAACAGATAATCATTCTGTTGAGAGGAGGCAGGATGTCATGCTATACCTTATGGGACATGATTCCAATGAGGGCTTAATTTTCTGAATGTTTGTGGTGTCATTTTGATCTGCTTAGTTTATCTGGTGCCTCTGTGGCTCCTCCTGGTCCCCATTGGTGCTGCCTGAGGAAGTGAAAGGGCTTTTCTCAGGCTGGGCCACCTTATATCTCTGTATGGAAGAGGGGAGTTTCAGGCCTCTGAGACCAAAGAGGGCCCCAGGCTGGTCACTTGTGGCAGAATCGATCTTTCTAGTGCTATCTGGTTTCCCTGTTATTTCTCAGTAGGGCAGGGAAATCTCAGATCTTGAGAGGAAGAAGATTGTTACCCCTGGCTGCTGCTTGTTAGTAGGACTTCCAGTCGTACCTCCTTGCCTCTGGTGGTGAGCTCAGCTAGTGTCATTGGAGAGGCCTTCCTGGACTGGCTTCTCTGCTAGATTGGGGATTGGGACATGCCAGGGTTAGGTCACCTTCTTCTGTTGAATGGAAGGGAAGGCACATAAGCCCTGCCTTTGTATTGCTCCTGTAGTCCTAGGATCCCAAACCAGTGTGTCTTCCTTTTGAGATCTTGCCAAGTTTTTTTCTGGATGTCTCTTGCATTATTTGTAGGATTTATAATTGTGCTTTGAGGAAGGACTAGGGAGAAAGCAGTCTAAGCCATCTTGTCTGGACTATAAGTCCTAATTATGTTTTTAAATATTAATTTTAATTTGAAGGTAACTTTTTTAGAGGATACCTTTTTTTTTTTAATTTTTTTTTTAATGTTTATTTTATTTTTGAGACAGAGAGAGACAGAGCATGAACGGGGGAGGGGCAGAGAGAGAGGGAGACACAGAATCGGAAGCAGGCTCCAGGCTCTGAGCCATCAGCCCAGAGCCTGACGCGGGGCTCGCACTCATGGACCGTGAGATCGTGACCTGAGCTGAAGTCGGACGCTTAACCGACTGAGCCACCCAGGCGCCCCTAGAGGATACCTTTTGTTTGAGGATGTCTTTTTATATACTGACTCCAACAGTGACCTTACGTGGTCTGTGTAAAGGTTGGTTTTCTGTGCATTATCTTTACTTTCACAACCAGGAAAAAAAATGTGTATGTGTATGTATATATATATATATATATATATATATATATAAAATGAATAAATAGGGGGCACCTGGGTGGCTCAGTTGGTTAGGCATCCGACTTCGGCTCAGGTCATGATCTCATGGTTTGTGGGTTTGGGCCCTGCGTCGTACTCTGTGCTGACAGCTCAGAGCTCAGAGCCTGGAGCCTGCTTCAGATTCTGTGTCTCCCCTTCTCTCTGCCCCTTCCATGCTCATGCTCTGTCTCTCTGTCTCTCAATAATAAATAAACATTAAAAAAAAAAAGAATAGGAGTATATATAACAAGAATATATATATGTAATATATATGTTATATTACATATATATATAAAATAAAATTTGGCTAAAATTTTTGTTTCTTGAATGGGTAACATTCAGTTGCTTGAAATTTTGCTTAAGTAGAACATACTAACAGGAGAACAATGGTCAGATATTAAGGTATTAGGGCACCTGGCTGGCTCAGTTGGTGGAGCAGGAGACTCTTGGTCTTGGAGTTGTGAGTTCGAGCCCCACATTTGGTGTAGAGATTTCTTGAAAATAAGATCTTTTAAAAAGTATTAAGGTGTTCGTGTATATACAGTGGATATGCTGTGTGTGTGTGTGTGTGTGTGTGTGTGTGTGTGCACGCGCGCACGCGTGCACGTATCTCACACACTCTCTCTTTCATGTGCTTCCCCCTTCAAATGCCATTTTTCCTCACTCTGACTTGGCTTTTTATTCTCTTAGTGGTGTCTGTTGATGAGCAGAAGTTCTTAGTTTTAGTGTAGTTTAATTTAACAATGAAAAAAATTATTAATACTTTAGAGCCTGTTTAGAAATCTTTGTCTAGGGGTGCCTGGATGGCTTTGAAGGCTGAGGCATTTGAAGCCTTACTTCCAAGATGGTCCTTGCAATCCGGCCTTTAGCTGTGAGGAACCCACAGCCCCAGCTGAGTTCTCAGCCCACACCACCTGCCAACAGGTCAAGGAAGTCATCTTGAACCTCTAGCCCAGTTGAGCTTTCAGATGACTCCTGCCCCAGCCATCACATGATTGTAACCTCATGGGGGAACCCTGAGCTAGAAATGCCTGGTGAACCCAGAAAACCCATGAGAGAGGAATTGTGTGTGAAGCCACTGTTTGGAGTAATTGGCAGTAGATGATCAAACACAATATGAGGTTGGATGAGACTTAAAGCAGGATAGCCTAGACTTTGGGGAATCTGGGCTGTGGCATTTATGCAGGCTGTCTTGCGGGGCCATTGTCAGGGTAGAACAAGATTTTTCCTAAAGTGTCTGACTTTGGCTCAGGTCATGATCTTGCGGTTCATGGGTTTGAGCCCCACATCAGGGTCTGTGCTGAGCTCGGAGCCTGGACCCTGCTTCGGATTCCATCTCTCTCCCTCTATCTCTCTGTGTCTCTCTCTGTCTCTCTGCCCCTCCCCCACTCGTTTGTGCGTTCTCTATTTCTCTCTCAAAAATAAACAGTAAAAAAAGAGAGAAATCTCCTAGAAATCTTTGCCTAACCCAAGGTAATGAAGACACTCTGTTTTCTTCCAACAGGTTTATTATTTTTGGCTTTCTTGTTTAGATATACAATCCAACAGCAATTGATTTTTATTATGTGAAGGCTCAAGATTCCTTTTTCCCTTCAGTTTACTCAGCTCCGTTTATTGAAAAGACCATCCTTTCCCTATTTCACTTGCAATGTAATCTTTTCTATAAATCAGGTATATATGAGAGAGTCTTTTTCTGGACACACTATACCAGGGCTGTTCATTAGAAGTAGAATGCAAGTCACAAACGTGAGCCATGTATGTAACTATAAATTTTCTAGTAGCCCCATTAAAAAAAGGTAAAGAGAAACTGATGAAATTTATTTAAATAATATATTAAACCAGTAAAACAAAATAGTACCAATATGTAATCAACATGGAATTATTGAGATATTTTATATTTTTTGTACTGTCTTTGATATATTTTATATTTACAGCACATCTCAACTCACACATAAAATTGTCATCATACATACTTGACCTGTATTCAGATTTCATAAAATTTACACTTAAGTAGATTCGTGTACCTAAGTTGGTCCACACCGTACTTAAGTTTCTTAAGTCTGAATTTAAATTCGTTAAAATAAAAAAATATATATATTAATTCGGTTCCTGAATTGCACTAGCCACATTTTCAGAGCTCAGTGGTCACGTGTGTGGCGACTACTGTATGGGACAGTGCAGCTCTATTCTGTTCATTTGCTCTGTCGTCTGTCCTTGCTCTAGCAACATGCTGTCTTAATTAGTATAATTTTATAATGTCTTGATAACTGTTATAGAAGTACTCCAACTTTATTCTTGGCTATTAATCCTTTAAATTTGCATGTAAATTTTAGAATCCCCTTGTCAGTTTTCACTAGCATTTTTTTCATAGTTATTACTGTTTACTATGTTAGCTGCATAAATGATAGCAAGAAAAACAAAGCCATATTGAGATACAGAGCTTGGATAGTTAGTTGCCTTGGTTCTTTTCCTAGTTAAATGACTGGTCCTGAACCATCAGCCTCCTTGTTCCTACCATTCATTATATGCAACCCTGCAAAATTATAAAATAGACTATGAGGTGGCATAGGCTTTTTGGGATACTTGTGACTATCAACTGCTCAAGCCATAGATGTAAGCCACAGAATAGGCATGATTTTAAACATACGATACAGCATAAGAAATAAAGAATAAATACATCTTCTTATTTCCTCTTATTTTATCAGACTAGAGCCTAAGAAGGTGTTGGGACCGGAGAAAAGGTTCGAGTAGTTGCTGGTTGTGGAAATTACATACTTCTCTATACTATTTCTATTATGTAGTACAAGGCTTGACATATGGTAGCTGTGAAATATTTGAATAAAGAGATAAAAGGTACTTTGCTTTAGCAGAATTCTGATCCCATGTGGACTATTATGCTTACGGTTCATAGGTTAGCCCCTGTGATACTGTAAATGGAGATTTTAACTTGTTTTTTTATTTCGTATTAAACAATAGAAATGTGTTTTCTCACAAATCTGGAAGGCTGGATGTCCAAAATCAAGGTATGGGCAGGGTTGGTTTCTCTCTTTGGCATATAGATGGCCATCTTCTTCCTATATCTTCACGTGGTCTTTTTTTTTTTTTTTTGGTACCTGTCTGTGTCCCAATCTCCTCTCCTTATGACACCAGTCATACTGGACTAGGGCTCACTCTAATGACTTCATTTTAACTTAATCACTCCTTTAAAGACCCTGTCTCCAAATACAGTTACATTTTGCGGTAGTGAGGGTTAGGACTTCACTGTAAGAGTTTTGGGGAACACAATTCAGCACATAATATTAGAAAACGAAGAAGGAAATTATAAAGATACCAGGATGTCACATGACAAGAATGCAGCTGAGCATGTGAGAAGTCTTTCTCCATCTCATTCTTCCATCTCTCTCTCTCTCTCTCTCTCTTACTGCTTTTCTTTTATGTAATTGTGTATATATACAGTTTCAAGAATAATAATAACCATCTATGTACCAGCTCCTTGACTTTTTGGTTAAGATGGATAATATTATACAAAGTAATACAGGGCATTTTGGCTTTGTAATGTTTCTTAAAAATATGAAAAAGAGGTAGGTGTGTGGAGACACAATTACAATAGAAGTGCTATAGAGTTTGGTGTAACTCGTGCTGCATAATCTATGATGAGAAAGTGAATTGCCCTGATTTGAATAGAACGTTATTTAAGTAAATCATCTCATGTCTTTTAAATAGTTCCTAAATTACATTCACACAAGGCCAATTATCTGGTTAATTGTTCTAATACAAATATTGCCACATTTAAATCTTTGATTTCATCACCACCTGAGTGAATGGATTTATTAAATTCTTGTTCCAAAGGAATTTTCCTGTTGGGATAGATTATCCTAAAGTAACTTCTACACAGTTCTTTTAAGCTAGAAAATGCTTAAAAACTTGGTATGGCTATGGCATTAAGTGGGGTAGTCAACAAAACAGTCATCAGATTTCAGGCTGAACAGTTAAAGGATTCATTGGATTTCTTTTTCTGACAGTATAACTGTCTGAACCTTTCAGTTGTATAAATGTTTTACATTTAAAACAGGCGTGATTGAAAGAGAAAAGACCACCAACAAAGTCATTTTAAATGAAGGGATGAGTCTGTAAAAAGGAACAGGCAGTATATCAGGGAAGTGAGATGGCTTTGAAGCCCACTGGATAACCTGGGGACAATATTATATGGACCTAGGTGACCTGTAACTCTAGAGCACAGAGGTGCTAGGGACTAAAATCAGGGCTTCCACAGTTTGGGAAGTCAGATTGGAAACTACTTTAGGGAAAGGGTGAGCAAGTCTAAAGTGGAAAAATGTCCTTACCCTCCAGAAGAAGGCAAAGCGGGGCACCTGGGTGGCTTAGTTGGTTGCGCATCCTTCTTCAGCTCAGGTCATGTATCACGGTTCATGAGTTTGAGCCCTGCATCGGGCTCTGTGCTGACAGCTCAGAGCCTGGAGCCTGCTTTGGATTCTGTGTCTCCCTCTCTCTCTGCCCTTCCCCTACTCGCACTCTGTCTCTCTCAAAATAAACACTAAAATAAATAAATAAATAAATAAATAAATAAATAAATAAAGGAGGTTTGAGATGTAAGTAGGAGCATAACGAAATAAGATGGCAGATATTAGGATAAATCTAAATATACATGAATGATGTGAAACAACATCTAATTTATGGAGTTTAAACACCTCAGTATTAAGGTAGTCATAAAGTACTGTACTACAGTTTGATGTGAGTGGGAAGGAGACAACCAGATTAAAACATCTTAAGGCCCTTACATTATTTGGGAAGAAGCTAAATTTCATATTGTCAATACAGAAGTTAAAGCTTAATATCCAGAAGAATGAAAACAAGATATCTTCTAAATGAGGAAAGAAAAAACATGCAATGTGGAAAACACTGGTCAATGTAACTAAAGGGAGGAAAGAGAAGAAATGTGGGCAAAACAGAAAGCATAAGATAAAATGGTAGAAATAAATCTAAAATATTGGTAGTCTAAGTATTAATAGACATTGTCTTTATAAAAGCTGGAAAAAAGGAAAAAAAAAGGTCAAACTGAAAAGGGAAATAATCTAGTTAAGAGAAGACCTGAAGGATGAGGACAGAAAAAGATTGAAAACCGTGGGGGAAAACAGCAAATACTAACCAAAATATTTCTTGTGTAGTAATGGTATTATCAGACCAAATGTATTTTATGGGAAAATACTATTAGCATCTGAGAGGGCTCTATATCATAAGATGTTGGTTTTTGCTAGAAAGCTGTTTCTAGGTTTGTATGAACCATTAATAGCCTAACTCCCAACTACAAAGAAAAGAATAGACTGAACTGTAAGAAAATTTTGACAAATCCATCATCACAGCAGAAAATTTTCACATACCTCTTAGTAATTTTAGATTTAGCAGACAAAAAAAAGTGAAATTGTAAATGATAGAACATTAACAAATTTGACTTGGTGAATATGTGTAGAACCCTGTTCCCAACCCCGCCCTTTTTTTTCAAGCACATATTGAGCATTTGTGAAAATCGGCCAGGCTTTATTTTAGGCTGGGGGTTTGCAAACTTTTGGTAAACTCTCAAATCCTAAGCATTTTCTGCTTTGTGGGTCATATGGGGGTTTTGGGGGGCAACTATTTGCAACTTATTGGCAACTGTTTAGCTCTGCCATTGTAGAGTGAAACAGCCACCAACAATATGTAAGCATATGTGTGGGGCTGTATTCCAAAAAATTTTTATTCACAAATATAGGTGACTGGCTGGATTTGGCCTACAAGTCTTAGTTTGCCAGCTCCTGCTTAAGGTCAAAAAGTCTCAACAAATTTCCCTACGATCGTGCGATTTGTGAGTTTGAGCCCCACTTTGGATCCTCTGTCTCCTTCTCTCTGCCCCTCCCCTGCTTGTGTGCTCTCAAATAGAAATAAATATATTAAAAAAATATAAGAGGTTAGAGTGGGAGAGAGCCAAAGCATAATAGACTCTTAAAAAGTGAGAACAAACTGAGGGTTGATGGGGGGTGGGAGGGAGGGGAGGGTGGGGAATGGGTATTGAGGAGGGCACCTTTTGGGATGAGCACCGGGTGTTGCATGGAAACCAATTTGACAATAAATTTCATATATTGAAAAAAAATAAATTTAACAAAGTAGAAAGAAGGAAAGAATAAAAACAAGAGCCGAAGTTAATGAGATAAAACCTAGCGAATCGAAAATTATTTTATTAATTTTATTAATTTTAATACAGATTAGATATTAAAGAGAATTCTGTGAACATCTTTATGCTGCAAAATTTGAAAATTTAAATGAAATAGACAAGTTCCTAAAAGAATGTATATTATCAAAATTGGCTGAAGAAGAAATTGAAAAACAGAAGTTTGAGTGAAGAAATAAGTGATTAGTCTGAGATCTTTAAAAGAAAATAGGCTCAGAGAGGGCTTCAGACGTTGAAGGCATGGTAATTCTAGTGGTATACAGAGAGTTGAAACAAAACAAAAATCTATTCTGTGAAGTTAGTATTTCTTGAACACTAAACCAAATAAGGACAGTATGAGAGAGGAAAATTACTAGTCTGTTTCACTTATGAATGTAGGTTCAGAATTCCCAATATATTAGCAAAGTAAGCAATGTTATATAAGAAAGATAAACCCAGCTTAGTTGTATTTTCATGACCAGACAGGAATGCAAAGGTATTGTAACATCTCAGTAGATACAAAAAATGTATTTGATAAAATTTACCAGTCTCCATTAATGGTAAAAATCCCTAGCAAACTTGGGATAGAAACTTTCTTAACCTTTGAAATCCACTAAAAACCTAGAGCAAGAGACTCAATAATAAAGTAGTAGAAACATTCTTTTTTTTTTCTTTACATCATAGACATAACAAAGATGCCTACCATCCCTTTCTACCTTATACTGGAAATTATAAATCATAAATATATAAATAAGTTGTAAGTTATTGAAGATTTTTTTAGTTGGAAATTCTAGCCAACTTAATGAGACAAGACAAATAAATGGAAGAGTTCTTTCATCTAAGGATTTAATAATTAGAAAGGAGGAAACAAAATGGTCACTATTTGTAGAAGATAGCATTGTCTACACAGAAAACTCCAAGGAGTTTGCAGAACAATGACTAGTTTTGTTGTTGGAGATAGAGTAATGACAAAATGAATGGCATTTAAATCAGAAACCAGAAAGTATATTTTAAAAAGATAATATTTATACCCCAAAAAGATTTGTAGACACAAGTACGTATCTACATATGAAATGTATAAGACCTTTATAGGGACTATAGTTAGATTTTATTGAATGAAAATAGTCATGAATAAATAGAGAGAAAGATCATGTTTATGATGGATAGGGAGACTGAGTAACAAAATTCAGTCAATATCTTAACAAATTGATTTATAAATTCATGCAGTTTCATTCAAAATTCCAATAGGTTTTAAAAACACAATGTGAAATCTTATTTTAAAATTTGCAAAGGCCAGGTTATCCCAGAAACTTGAAGAAGAACAAGTTGGGGTGGGGGCTAGATCTATACTGTGTGGTGTAATAATTACTGTCAAGAACTTGTAATTTGGCATTATGGCAGCAGCACAGAGATAAATAGACCAGTGAAGCAGAATGGAGGCACAGAAGTAGACCTTCATGGAAACTTGAAATGTCAGAATCACGCTGCACATTAGTGGGAACAGGATAGACCATTCACTATATATTGCTGGAATAATTAGCTACTTTTATGGGAAAAAATGAAACGGGATCTCTACACCATACCCTATATAAAATCAAATTCAAGTAGAATAAAACCTTAGTAAAAACAGCTAACACTTCTGCGGTGCTTATTATATGCTTGACCTTGTTCTGACACTTTACACACATTTACTCCTTTGACCACCGCATTTATCTTTAATTATAGGGGCTATTATTATCACCATTTTTTATGTGAAGAAACTGAGGCAAGAACAGAGAAACGAGGTCATTTGCCCAGGGTCGCAGTCTGTCTCCAGTGTCTGTCCTCTTAACTCCTATGCTACACTGCTCCTTTTACTTAAATGAGCTGCACCCAATTCTCAATTTTTCAATATAGAGGCATGTTTTTGTGACTTCACGATAGGGAAGGATTTTTTGTTTTTAAAGAAGGATTTTATGTTTATCATAAAGGAACAAAAATCAGTAAATTTGGCTACCTTAAAATTAGGAACTTCTGTTTGTTAGGAGATATACTGTAAAGTAAGTGAAAAGGCAAGTCAGAAATTAGAAGATATTGTAATACTTGTAACAGGAAAGGATTGCAATGGTAAATAGAACAAATTCCTCCCACACTAATAATGTATATATGAGTTTTGTTGCTGCACATTTTCCTCCACGATTGGAATATCTTCGATCCCAGTGGCCATAAAATGGTATATTTATGGTTTTAATTTGCAATCCTTGATTTTTCAGTGAGGATAAGCATGACTTCCTATTATTAGTGGCCATCTGTATTTTTCCTTCAATAAAGAGCCTGCAGGAGATAGGGCATGGGGCTGACCAGTTGGCACTTTTGGGACTAGAGTGTGGGTCTACCTCCAGGTGCTCCTGGGTCTGTAAATTATCAGAGAAGCACCTGTGGTCAGATCCAGTTCTGGCTGGTTTTTGATTTCTAGGATATTTTTTGTTTTATCTTCATTTAGGACGGTACTCTTAAATCATTTAATAGAACACTGAATTTTCTGGTACAGTTCATAACATTTGAAAGGATTAACATGTGATTTATTTTCTCTAAATCTGCAGCTATTAGGAAATAACCTAAAACTTCAGGATTTACTTTGCAGAATGATTTCCTTCTAATGTATGCTCTTTCACTGGAATTCAGAATCCTGTTACATAAGAGGCTATACAGCTTTAATTCCCATGCATTCCTGTTTAGTGACCATTATGCTTTAAAACGAAGTATGAAATTTCCCTAATTCTCAAAGTGTAACATACTCATAAAAAAATTTGGAAAATACAAACATGTAGGCAATAATAAACTACCTGAGAACTGTGGGTTCAAATGTTATGGTATATTCCTTTGTGGTCTTCTGTGGTTATATCTTTATGTACATGGTTGAGGATAACAGTTGCACTTTAACAGAAGAGCTTTCACTTCTTATTATGCCAAAAACAGAAGTAATAACAATTATTTAGAAATCTAATCACATAGAAGTTGAGTCACCATCTGCAAAGAGGTTTGAATTTCAGCAGAAGGGCGGCGGGGGTGGGTGGTGATTGTCCTTCTCATTATAGTATATGCAGCATTATGTCTGGCCTCTCCCAACTGGATGCCACTAGCACAGCCTGCCTTCTCCAGTCAGACTATCAAAAACACTTCCACGTATTGCCAAATGTCCCTTGAAGGGACCAGAATCACCCCTGGTTGAGAACCCCAGGTATATGTAGTAAAACACTCTTTCTTCCATGATCATGTTTTCTAATCTTGGTTTGGGGGATAGTGCTTCTCTTGGTTTTCTTCCTTTATATTTATTGTTCCTTATCACTCTGCTTTGCTGGTTCCTTCATTTCTGGCTTCTTAATGTCCATACCTCTCTCCTGAATTCCATACTCTTTTATTCAGGTGATCATCAGACATCTTCACTCCGATCTCTACGAGGCATTGCAAGAGGAATGTGTCTGTAAACAAACTCCTGACCTCTGCCTCCCCCACGTGTTTCCATGTGCAACTGTCCTCTTTTCATTTGATGCAGTTCCTGTTGTCTAAGCCAAAATCTTAGTCTTGTCTGACTGACTTGTTTCTCTCAAAGCTCACATGCAATACATCAGGAAGTGCTGTTGGCTCTACCTTACAATTAATTCGGAATCTGACCCTTGCTCACTTTCTCCACTGCTGTCACCATCATCCCTTGCTTGGTTTACTGCAGGAGCCACCTAACTGGTCTCCCAGCCCTGCCCTAGTGACCTTTAAAAATGTTCAGTCAAATCATGTCGTTCCTCCCTTCAGAGCTCTGCAGTGGCTCTTGCCTTTCACTCAGAATAAAAGCCAAAGTCACTGGCACGTAATAGGTGCTCAAATATATTATATATACATTACATATACATACGTATACATACTTTTTCTCTTAATGTTTTTATTTATTTTTGAGAGAGAGAGAGAAAGCATGAGCAGGGAGGGACAGAGAGAGAGACACACACAGAATCCGAAGCAGGGTCCAGGCTCTGAGCTGTCAGCACAGAGCCCGACGTGGGGCTTGAACTCAGGTACTGTGAGATCGTGACCCCTGAGCTGAAGTCAGATGCTTAACCAACTGAGCCACCCAGGCGCCCCTGATACTTTATACTTTACTACTTCCTCTTTCTTGAACTTTACTCTGTCAGCCATAGGTATTTCCTCTTCTCTTTCTGGCTGGTTGTCTGTCATCTTCATGGCTCCACTTCCTGTATGTACAGTCATTAAATCTCTGTCCAGATCCTTGGCTTCCTTTCTCCTTTCTGTGCTCTTCATCCTTCCTTGAAGATATCAGTCACACCAGTGTCTAAACTATCACTTTGTTGATTCTTCTTAGTTGCATATGAATATATCCCAGAAGGCTTCTCTTTTTTAATTTTTATCCCCACTGAATATGAGCTTCATGAAAGCAGGGACTGTGTCTTCCTGGTCAGCTACTGTATTTCCAGGGCCGAATGTAGTTCCTGGTACATTGTGGTGATTCAGAACGCACTTGTTGACTCTTTTCTTTTTTTAGTTTTTTTTTTTTTTTTTTAATGTTTATTTATTTCAGAGACAGAGACAGAGCATGAGTGGGGGAGAGGCAGAGAGAGAGGGAGACACAGAATCCGAAGCAGGCTCCAGGCTCTGAGCTGTCAGCACAGAGCCCGACGCGGGGCTGGAAGTCACAGACCACGAGATCATGACCTGAGCCGAAGTGGGACGCTCAACCGACTGAGCCACCCAGGCGCCCCCACATTTGTTGACTCTTAAATCTGTTTCTCATACTGCTTTTTTGTCATCTTCCGTTGGATGCCTTTATGTCAGCCCATAATCTTCAGTATGCCCGAAACCAGATTCATTATTTTCCCCCAATAAACCTGTTCCTCTCCTTTTCACTCTGCCTTTGCAGTAAACGGCACTCCCATCCACACCCATTGTTGAAGCTAAACATGTGGGGTTTTTGTTTTTAGATTTCTCCCACTTTTTCACCACTGCTAATCAGTCACTGAATCCTGCTGATTCTTTTTTTTTTAAAACCGCTTTATGGAGATTATGATTTACATGTCATAAAATTCACCTGTTTAAAGGGTACAATTCAATAAATTTTAGTGTATTTATAGAATGGTAGCACCATCACCACATCTAATTTTATAACCTTTCCGTCACCTTGAAAAGAAACTTCACTCACACCCATTTACAGCTGCTCCTCATTTTCATCCTCACTCCCAGGCAACTAGAATCTACTTATCTCTAGATTTGCCCCCTTTTTTTGAACATTTTATGTGAATAGAATCATACAATATGTGTTTTTTCTGTCTGACTTCCTTCACTGAGCGTATTGTTTTTGAGTTCATTCATGGTGCATTTCGTATCAGTACGTTGTTCCTTTTTATTTTTTCTAAATATATATTTTTTTAATGTTTATTTTTGAGAGGCCGAGACAGAGTGTGAGCAGGGGGAGGGGCAGAGAGAGGGAGACAAAGAATCCGAAACAGGCTCTAGGTCCTGAGCGGTCAGCACAGAGCCCAACGTGGGACTCGAACTCACGGACCTGAGATTTGAGATCATGACCTGAGCCGCAGTTGGATGCTTAACCAACTGAGCCACTGCAGTCCCCGGAACTGTGCCCCGCATTGTTCCTTTTCATTGCTGAGTAGCATTCCATTGTGTGGATATGTCAGAGTTTTTTTAATTCAGTCAGCAGTTGATGGGCATTTGGGATGTTTCTAGGTTTGGACTGTTGTGAGTAATACTTGGGTGAACACTTGTATGTATATGGGTCTTTGTGTGAAAACATATGTTTTCATTTCTCTGGATGGTTACCTAAGTGTAGAATTGCTGGGTTATACAGTAAATCTTTGTGTAACTTTTTAAAGAGGGGGCCAAACTGATTTCCAAAGTGGCTACACCATTTTGTATTCCCACCAGCAGTGTACAAAGGTTCTCCTTTCTCTACAGTCTCATTATTTGATATTGTCTTTTTGGTTACAGCTCTTCTAGTGGGTAAGAAATGGCATTTCATTGGGTTTTAATTTGTACATCCTTCATGATTAATGACGTTGAGCATCTTCTCATGACCTTATTAGCTATTGCCCGTGTAAAAATTGAGTTAGTTGTCTTTTTATTATTGAGCCATATGAGTTCTCTGTATATTCTAGATACAAGTCTCTTATTAAATGTATGATTTAAAATTTTTTTCTTCTAGTCTGTGGGTTATTTTTTAAAAATTTTTTTTTCAACGTTTATTTATTTTTGGGACAGAGAGAGAGCATGAACGGGGGAGGGGCAGAGAGAGAGGGAGACACAGAATCGGAAACAGGCTCCAGGCTCTGAGCCATCAGCCCAGAGCCCGACGCGGGGCTCGAACTCACGGACCGCGAGATCGTGACCTGGCTGAAGTCGGACTCTTAACCGACTGCGCCACCCAGGCGCCCCTATTTTTTAACTCTTAAAATAACTTGAGATGTAATTCACATACCATAATATGTGCACAATTTAAAGTGCACAATTCAGTTGGTTTTGGTATATTCACGAGGTGGTGCAACCATCGCTGCTAGGTAATTTCAGAATATTTTCATTACCCACAAGAAACCCAATATCTGCTAAGAGCTATTCCCCATTCCTCACTCCCTCTAGCCCCTGGCAGCCACTTACCTTCTATCTATGGATTTGCCTAATCTGCCTTTTTACTCTCTTGAATGGTGATTTTTTCTTTTAATTTAAATTTTAGTCACTGGGGCGCCTGGGTGGCGCAGTCGGTTAAGCGTCCGACTTCAGCCAGGTCACGATCTCGCGGTCCGTGAGTTCGAGCCCCGCGTCAGGCTCTGGGCTGATGGCTCGGAGCCTGGAGCCTGTTTCCGATTCTGTGTCTCCCTCTCTCTCTGCCCCTCCCCCGTTCATGCTCTGTCTCTCTCTGTCCCAAAAATAAATAAAACGTTGTAAATTTTAGTCAGTTAATATGTACTGCAGTTTTGGTTTCAAAGGAGAATTCAGTGATCTGTTGCATTCATCACCCAGTGCTCATCGCAATGAGTGCCCTCCTTGATACCCATCACCCACCTCCCTCCATCAACTCTGTTCTCTATTGTTAGGAGTCTCTTGTGATTTGTTTCCCTTTGTTCTCTCCCCTCTCCCCTTCCCATATGTTCATCTGCTTTGTTTCTGAGATTTCACATGTGAGTGAAATCATACGGTATTTGTCTTTCTCTGATGGACTTATTTCACTTAGCATAATACATTCTAGCTCCATCCACGCCATTGCAAATGGCAAGATTTCATTCCTTTTGATGGCCGAGTAATATTCCGTTGCATATATATACACCACATTTTCTTTATCCATTCATCAGTCTATGGACATTTGGGCTCTCTCCATAATTTGGTTATTGTTGATAATGCTGCTGTAAACATGGGGTGCATGTATCCCTTCGAATCTGTATTTTTGTATCCCTTGGGTAAATACCTAATAGTGCAATTTCTGGATCATAGGGTAGTTCTATTTTTAGCTTTTTTTTTTTTTTTTTAATGTATGCTTATTTTTGGTAGAGCACAAGCAGGGGAGGGGTAGAGAGTGGGAGATGGAGGATCCAAAGTGGGCTCTGTGCTGGCAGTCTGACAGCAGCAAGCTCGATGTGATGCTCAAACTCATGAACCGTGAGCTCATAACCTGAGCCGAATTCAGATGTTCAGCCGACTGAGCCACCCAGATGCCCCTATTTTAGCTTTCTGAGGAACCTTCATACTGTTCTCCAGAGCGGCTATATCAGTTTGCATTCCCACCAACAGTGCAAGAGGGTTCTCCTTTCTCTGCATCCTTGTCAACACCTGTTGTTTCTTGTGTTGTTGATTCTAGCCATTGAATGGTGTCTTGAAGTACAAAAGACTTTAGTTTGCATTAAGTTCAGTTTATCAATTCTGTCTTTTATCCTGTGCTTTTGGTGCCATATTTAAGAAATCATTGGCTAATTCAAGATCTCAAAGATGTACTCCTATATTTTCCTGTAAGAGTTTTAGAATTTAGTTCTTACATTTAGGTCTGTGATCTGAGTCAATTTTTGTGTATGGAGTAAGAAAGATTCAAACCCATCTTTTTGCAAGTGGGTATCCCATCGCCCCAGCACCATTTATGCAAAAGTATATTTCTTTGAATCTAAAGTATGTTACTTGCAGACGACATATACTTAGATCTTGAATTCTCATCCAGTTGGACAGTCTCTGCCGAAAATCTTTTGCTTCTACCTCAGGTAGTTTTGACTTTGTTCTTTGTTTTCCCTTTCCATTCCTACTGCCTTTGTCCTCACCTAGACTGTCTGTGGCCTCCCAGGTGTTTTCCTAGCCTCTTGGTGTGGTGTCCCTTCCACTGCTTTCAAATCTGTTCTCTGTACTGATAACTTACTTGTCTCGCTCCTGTGGACCTTTGAGTTTGCAAAACCTGGCATAAAATGTCATGTTCTGACTCCTGTAATTCTACCGATTCATTATTTTATTTCCTGGGTATTTAGTGAATGTCTCTACTAAGTGGCCGGTACTGTTGTAGGCATTACAGCTGGAGTAGTATATCTGTAAGCTTTTAATGATTAACTCGCCCCTCAGAACATAGTGGCAAGAAACAACCATTTATTTAGTTCGTGATTCTCGGTCGACAATTTGTACTGGGCTTGTTGTGAGTGAGGTCCTTTTGGTCTTGGCTGGGCTGTCATGCATTTATAGTCAGCTAGACAGTTGTGCTTCTGGGAGTTGGTTGGGCGTCATCTAAGGCAGGGGTTGGAAATCTTTGCATGGTCCCTAGGCTAAGAATGTTGTTTATATTTTTGAAGATATAAAGATTGTAAAATAAAAAAACAAAAGAGGAATATGTGACAGATTCTATATGTCCCTTAAAGCCTAAAGTTTTCACTGTCTGTCCCTTACAGAAAGAGTTTGCTGATCCCTGGTCTAAGGCAAAGGGAATTGACTGGGCTGTGTATCTCCCATCATTCAATAGGCTAGACTAGGCTTTTCATGGCAGCAACAGTGTTCTAAGAGAGAGTGGAAGCATACAAGATTTTGGAAGCTTACATTTGGAACTAGCACACTGTTGCTTTTGCTATATTCTGTTAGCAAAAGCAAGTCACAAGGTTGGCTGAAATCCAACAGATGGAATAAAGGACTCCTTTTTTTTTTTTTTAACGGAAAGAGCTATAAAATCACATTTCAAGAAGTGTGAATAAAAGGAGGAGATAAGTTACAGCTTCCCACAAGTAGTAAAAAAAAAAAAAAAAGAGGTCTTTGCCTTTGTAGAGTATAATATATTCTATCAATGACAATAAATTCTCATGTTTCATTATACCTCCCCAATATGCCCCTAATTTAGCCATTCTGTTCTGCTTGCATGTCCCTGAATAGTCCCTCTGATTTTTCACCTACCGGTACTTTCAGTCATGTTTTATAAATGTTTATGGAATGAAAACAATAGTATGACTTTCTTCCCTCATTTTCTTGGTTAATTCGGCTCTCTTTCAGGTTCGCTCACCTCTTGGAGGCATTTCCTGACAGTATGCTCTATACTCTATGTTTCTCTGACATACTCTATTTTAGCACTGGTTAATGCTGAGTTGTGATTAGTAATTCAATATCTCCTTAGTAAGGTGTTTGAAGACCAGGGTCCTGCCTTATTGACATTTTTCCATTTTCATTCAACAAATATTTATTGTATACCTACTCTGTCAGGCACAGTGCTATGGTAGAAGTAAACAAAACGGACAAGGAAGGAAAGTTCTTGCATTCATACTACATACTACATACATACTACAAAAGTATTTTTAATAATACTGTTTTTTTTTTAAGTAAGATTAGTATATTAGGTTTTGTTTTACCATTATGTCTCCAAACCATTTAAAAAATTTTTAATGCTTATTTACTTGTGAAAGAGAGAGAGAGAAAGTGAGTGAGCGTATGAGTGGAGTAGGGGACAGAGGGAGAGGGAGACACAGAATCCGAAACAGGCTCCAGGCTCTGAGCTGTCAGCACAGAGCCCAACGCAGGGCTCAAACTCATGAACTGTGAGATCATGACCTGAGCCAAAGTCAGACACTTAACCTTGGGAGCCACCCAGGCACCCCTGTCTCCAAACCATTTTTCACCCATAAGTCTTCTGTGTTTTATTCTTGTGAAGTTTTATCTTTAAGGCATTTACTGCATCACTTTTGATTTTCATAGCTGCAGTAGTTGGTGTTATGCGACATGTATGTTTTGAAAACCAAGCCTACTGACATTGAAATTCACATCCTATTTTGATAAGTAGTTCACTCTCTTCTTGGATATTCACTTGTAAAATTCTTGGTGCTGAATTTCCAAGGACAGCATGTCTTACACATTTCAGAACACAGGTTTGAAGTTCTAAATTCTTCTTCCTCAAGGAAAATGAGCTTTTAGTGTTATGATAGTGCCCTATACATAATGGGCATTTAATAAGCATTTGTTCATGGTAATAGCCTCTTTGGTTTTCTGTTTCATTGAGTTTCACCCAAAATGATTATTCTTGACTGACTTTAAATAGCTAAATAAATTCTGACCTTCAGTATAATAATTATAATAGCTTCTTTTCATTCTGAATTACAGTGATACTCACTTTCTCTCTTTCCTTCCACTTGACTCTCAAAAATATTAATGTGTAAATTTGGAAGTGTCTCTATTTTCACAGTTGCCAGCCTACTTGAAGCATTTGAGAATGTGCATATGAATTTTGTAAATGGAGGCCTTCAGAAATTAAGGACAATTTAGAGGAGTGATTTATTACCTGAAAAGAATTAATGGTATGATTCTCTGTAACATGTTATTAGATAGTCATATCATTTAGTTATTTATTCTTTCATTCTTGGTTCAGTCACTCACCCATTTATTTAATAAACATTTTTTGAGTGCTTACCATTCGTCAGCCACTGTGCAAGGTGCTGGTGTTACAGAGAGGAATTAAACGTAGTTGATGTGTGGAGGGAGGTCTTTATATTTAAATCTCTAAGGTTTGAAATATTACGGAAGGCTAGAATATAAATATTCACCGGGTGGAAGAAGGAGAGCAAAGAAAAACTCCATGGGATTTTAACTTTTTCTGGCATCCCACTTAACCATTCCGTGAGATGTAGCAAATGATGTTCTGATATTTTGGATTGATCTTTCTTAAGTTATGGATTTTGGAAATGCAAATAGCACCTGGTTATCACTCTGCATCTTCCAGTGTCTTTTTAGTTCTTTGAAAAAGTAATTCAGAAAGAGCAGGGGAAGGGCAAAAAGAGAGGCAGAGAATCCCATATCAGCACGCCAGCCCCACACGGGGCTCAGTCTCACAACTCCGGGACCCTGACCTGAGCCAAAATCAAGAGCTGGATGCTTAACTGACTGAGCCACCCAAGAGCCCCATAAATCTTTAAGTGCCTCATATTTGTCACAGTGAGTGTGGGGATTGAATTAAGTGTTTGGAAATAATGCTTGTTGAAAAGCATGCATATAAACATGTGCATTTTGTGACAGCTGATGTCAGATGAATTATTTAATATCTGAGCAATTCAAAATGATGAATAATTAGAATTCTTATAGAATAATGTAAACTATTTTGTAGATTTACAGAAATTATAGTTTGATCAGAAAAAAGTCTAAAAAACAATAATTTTCTTCTCATTAAAGCTCTTTGTAATTCCAGCATGTTGGCAAAATATGTACTTTTATTTAAGTGAAATCATGTAATTGCCTTCTGTATTAAATTTTGTTATGTGTAGAGAACCAAATTAGGACATGAAAACCTTAATGAGATAAAAGCAGATTTCTCTCATGGCCAGTTGGTTTATAAGAAGGGTAAAGATTCTACACAGCAGCTCGTATATTTAAAGCCTAAGTTATTTTTATTCTGTGTTTTTATTTACAAGTGATTAATGAATTAATCCATAGGTTAGCAAGGAGGTTTAAAATATTCAAAATGAAAAGCTAGGCTATTAGGGAGTGGTGTTAACTTTTTCATTTACTTAAAATGGAAAAGATGTTACTTAACTGTTGATCTGGGTAATAATGTTACTACTTCAAAGGGAATGTGAAACAGCACTTTTCCCCCTTTGTGGTAGTCCTTTAATAAACATCCTTTTGTTGTTGTTGTTGTTGTTGCTGTTGTTTTGTTGAAACACTTTGGAGGCGGAATTGTAGTTGTACAAGTTATATTAAAACAAGGTCACTCTTAAAATTCTGAATCTTTTTTTAAAAAATTTTTATTTAAAAAGCAGTGGAAAGCCCATTTTGTTGTGCTGCAGTTCTGCACTCCAAACTGCTCCTTGGAAAGGTACTGATTATCATCAGTCTGGTAGTTACTTTGACTAGATGAATTACATACTATGTTTTATTCAGTCTCTACTCCCAGAGTGAAGTAACTTGTGTGGGTGTGTATGTAATACACAAAAAGAAAAGGTCTTCCTTTTCCCCCTAAGGCATTCCAGGTTTTTGTGAGGATGCATCTGTAGTCATTTGAACATAGCATTGACAAAGAATTCAAATAAGAATAAAAACAATATTGTACCAAATATTTTAAGGCTGTTTTAAAATAAAGTAATTAAGGGGGGGGGGTGCTGGGTTGCGCAGTCCATTAAGCATCTGACTTTGGCTCTGGTCATGATCTCACCGTTCAGAAGTTTGAGCTCAGAGCCTAGAGCCTGCTTCAGATTCTGTGTCTCCCTCTCTCTCTGCCCCTACCCCATTTGCACTCTGTCTGTCTCTGTCTCTCTGTCAAAAATAAACATTTAAAAAAGTAAAATAAAGAAATGAAAAGTAACAGTCTTAGAAATCTAATTCCTTTGATGTTTTTTCTCCCCAGTCCCATGCTTGGCCTACTTTTTACAATACTTTTTTTTTTTTTAATGTAACTTTACATAACTATTGCTTAATGTTAGTATTGCTTAAATTTTAATATTTCTTTTTTAATCTTTACAAGCTTGAAATTCAACTTGTCCTTATTTATTAATGTTTAATAAGAATAGTAGAGTTGGAATTAGAGCAAGCATCTGTTCCATTTTAAGTGGATTACTACTTCCTTCATTCATAACTAGCTAAATAACTTGATTTTTCTAGACCCTTGCTTTCCTCCCTTCTTTCTCTTTCTCGCCCATCTCATTATCTTGAAATTAATTTGTGTTTTTCAGATTTTTTTCCCCCTCAGGTAGTAAACAGGAAAAGAAGGAAGAATTTAGAGATTACTTGATTTTTCATTCACTTATTTAACCAGGTCTGCCACTGGCAGGACTATCTGTTTACTACCTTTGTATGTATTGAATACATATGTATTCCATATATTCACTTACTTTTTCAGTCCAAAAATATATAGAATTAATCTTTTTTTTTTTTGTAACTTGTATTTAGAGTGGCATGGTTAATAGTTCAGAAGCTCAGAGGCTTGTCTCCTTACTTTCTCTTTGTATACGACTTTTGCGGTGGGGGGGGGGGTATCTTTCTTCAGTATACCCCCTCGACCTTCACTGGCAATCATCCTTTTTTATATAAGGACTTTTTTAAAAATATTTTTAAAATATTTATTTTTGAGGGAGTACGTACGTTCAGAGAGTTGAGAGTGGGGTGGGGTTGGGCAGAGAGAGAGGGAGAGAAGGAATCCAAACCACGCTCTGTTCTGAGAGCAGAGAGCGTGAAGGAGGGGTGGGTGGTGGCTTGATCTCTTGAACTGGGAGATCATGACCTGAGTCAAAGTCAGACGCTCAACTGAGCCACCCAGGTGCCCCTGTATAAGGATTTTTGTAGTCTGTTCCTTGCCTAACTCTCGAGCCCCTTCTCTGGTCACTCTTCGATGAGCCCCAGTTATATTGAATGACTTGTAGTTCCTGAAGTATATCTTGTTTTCTCTTCCCTCTGTGGCTTTGCACAGACTGTTCCCTCTGCCTAGAGCACTCTTGTGCTTGTTGCCCCGCCCTTTCTCATGGCTGGGCAAGCTCCTTTAAGCCTGTTCAGAGGTCATTTCCTCCAGTCACTTCATGATCTCTCCTCCTCTGTGTTTCCCAGCATCGTACGTAAGCCTCTAAGATGACTGTATGGCATTATTTGTCACCTCCCTAGGCCACGAGCTTTGTGAGAACACAAATGGACTCTTTTCTCTCTTTCTCTCTCTCTCCATGCTTTGCGCAGAGCACTTAAATGATAGAACGGAGAGGGGGAAGGGAAACTGAAGTTTGAACATCTCATATGCCAGGGAACATGCTTAGTTATTTTGGAAACACCCGAATGAATTCAATTGCTGCAACAATTTTGGAAGGACATGTTATTCTCTCCATTTTATACTTCAGAAAACTGAAGTTGATTTGCCCAGTGATATATAGTTAGTAAGTAGTAGAGTCAGGATTTAAACCCAGGCCTGGTTTGACTCTAGTCTCTGGCGATTTCCTTTGACCTCGCTGCTTCCTCAGTCATAAGGATGGAGCAGTTGATGGTGGGCATCAAGGTAGCAGAAAGAACATGGACTTGGACCTCAGACAGATCTGGGTTTAAATTCTAATTTGCCATTTCACCAACTGTTGGCAAGTTTGATCATCTCCATAAATCTGTTTTCCCTTTGAAAAATGTGGCTAATAACACTGCCTACTTCAGGCGATTGCAGTGAGAATCAAAATAATGTAGAAAGAGGGTTTTATGGTGCTGCTTTATAGATGGCAGTCGTATCGGATCGCGTTATATTTAGCTATAGGCAAAAGAAAGACCGACTAACAAAGGTTCAAGCAAAGAAAGATTTTAAATGCTTCACGTAAGTCTGGCGAATCGTCTTCAGTGACTTAAGTTTCTTTTTCTCATAGTGGCAGGGTATCTCTGAAGTCTCCCGCATCATGTCAAGAGCTGGAGAAAGCGAGGAGGCGTGGACCACAGTAATAGCTAACTGCTCTCCTAGCCACAGTCCCGCCATGACCCCAGCTATGAGGACGACTGTGACATGGGGGGATGGGATGGGCCTCAGACCAGTAATCATTCTTCATCTTTCACCTCCACAAGGGACGAGCACACCGGTCCCTCCCATAAAACTGTCCTACGTTCCTCCAGTAGTTGGGTTGCTGCTATGCGTGAGGACAGACCACCGAAAACAGTCACCAGGTGTGCTTGTCACCTCATTAGGCTGAGGCAGTGAACAAGTGAGTGTGCTCACTTTTTTTTTTTTTTTAATTTTTTTTTTCAACGTTTATTTATTTTTGGGACAGAGAGAGACAGAGCATGAACGGGGGAGGGGCAGAGAGAGAGGGAGACACAGAATCGGAAACAGGCTCCAGGCTCTGAGCCATCAGCCCAGAGCCTGACGCGGGGCTTGAACTCACGGACCGCGAGATCGTGACCTGGCTGAAGTCGGACGCTTAACCGACTGCGCCACCCAGGCGCCCCTAGTGTGCTCACTTTTAATCCCTATCGAGGTAAGGCCAAGAGCAGATCCGCTATGTTCTTCTTGTCCTTCTAGAATTATCTAGGTGCTAACATTTCGCAAAACAGCTTTTCAGTCATTTTTCTGATCTCGTTGGCTTATCCACTCTTACAAAAAACTGCTACAGCTTCTGACTGCGTCCCTTACCCCCACCGCCCACCTCCCCCAGCCAACACACCAAACAACAAAAGCCAGATGGACGACAATTACCCCTAGACAGACAGCAACACAACCTTATAGCGTCATTGGAGTCCTTTGGGTGGTTTGAGGTGTTGCTGTTTTTTGAGAGAGACCAAAAGCTTCAGCTTCCACAGCCCGAAGTTGGTGGTGTTCCCAAAGTCACTACTTCTCCCTTAGTATCTTATGTTTGGGACTTCCCCTGCCCCCCTCATCGGGCTCAGAACAACAGGATCTTCTTTAGTTCTGCCTCCTACCACCCAGCTTCTTGGTGTTGGAATTTTTTACAATTATTAGACCTCCTTCCACCTGCTCATCCTGTTGGTTTTTGGCTGATGGGGGAGGAAAGGGAAACTGGACTGTGGAGCTCCTTCTGCTTTGCAGGTGAGGGGGGACGTGTCTGTCATGCTCATTCTGCTCATTTCTAGAGCAGAGTTTGCTCTACAGACAGTGGTAGGAAGGGTGTTTGTATTATATACCGTCATTAGGTCTCTACTTCATTCACATTTTGGAGCCTGACCTGAGATCTAACTACCCTCATACGTTATTCCTATACAGAGATATTCATTGACTTCCAACCCATTTGAAAACAAACACTTGGAATAGTGTGCAACGTGTGAATGTCTATGTTTGAGCCTCACCTTTCTGTGTGTTGGTAGGATGCTGGAGTAACACTCATCTGAAGTGACTCAGGGACTGGTTAATTAGTCCCTCTATATTAAAAAGTAAAGTGTACAGAAGATCTGAGCCTTGAATGCAGAATGCAGAATGTTCTTTCCTGTGTGTGCATCATATAATTTTTTCTTTTTAATATTCACATTTTGAAGCTTCAGTTGTTTTTCCATTAGAGCTTCACTCAGAGAGCTTAGAGATATATATGCAAAGAATAATGTCTGTTTATTGCATGACTTTAAAAAAAATTTTTTTTTTTTAACGTTTATTTATTTTTTGAGAGACAGAGACAGAGCATGAGCTGGGAAGCGGGCAGAGAGAGAGGGGGAGTCACAGATTCCGAAGCAGGCTCCAGGCTCCGAGCTGTCAGCACAGAGCCCGACACAGGGCTCAAACCCATGAACCATGAGATCATGACCTGAGCGGAAGTTGGCCGCCCAACCGACTGAGCCACCCAGGCACCTCTGTTTATTGCATGACTCTTATTAAGCTTCATTCTTTGGCTCCACTATGTTTTACAAATTGATGTTAATGCCAGATTTTCCACAACTTAGGTTTACTGAATGGTTTTTAGTTATTCAGAAGCCACTGATAATTTTGGAAAATAATAATACACATAGCGATGATGATCGGGTTCAACTTCCAAATATTGGGAGGCATATATGCTTTAATGTGACAACTTTTAGAAACCGTTTTGAGGTAGATGAAGCAAAGGCAGAAGATAGGTTGAGAAGCAGATGTTATATGACTAAAGTACCCAGCTGTGTACTAACAAAATGAATCTCATGCCGATTAGTTAACAATTCTTTGGCAGTCAGAGACATATGTAAAGCAGTAAGCACAGCATGGGGAAATAAAAAAAAAATTAAAAGCATTTTCCAAGCTTAAAACATTGGCAGTGTCTGGTCTACCATCTGTGTTACTGAAAAGTTGATTTTGTTGTGGTAAGTCATACCAAGGTCACTCCCCAAAAATAATTGGTTAACCCATAGAGTCTGCATTCTCAGATTAGCATTACATGTCTTGGCACTTGGAATTAGTGAAAAATGTTATTTCAATAAAGTAAATTTCACTTGGGTGTATGTAAATAGAATTTCCAATTGGCACTTCATGTCTGTTATGAAACGGGTTTTTTTTGTTTTTGTTCAGTTCTTGTTTGAATTCTTTCAGGTAAAATTGATCAGTTTTTTTTTTTTTAATTTTTTTTTCAACGTTTATTTATTTTTGGGACAGAGAGAGACAGAGCATGAACGGGGGACGGGCAGAGAGAGAGGGAGACACAGAATCGGAAACAGGCTCCAGGCTCCGAGCCATCAGCCCAGAGCCCGACGCGGGGCTCGAACTCACGGACCACGAGATCATGACCTGGCTGAAGTCGGACGCTTAACCGACTGCGCCACCCAGGCGCCCCAAAATCGATCAATTTTTAACAATTTTTCTATCAGGATGCTTCTTGGCCCAGTTTAGTTGTAGGACCATTTAAATGCAAAGTAAAGTGCTGCTGACCCTTCCTGTCGTGGTCTTCTGGTAAGAAAAGGCAGGCTTTCTTGTCCTAAAAGTCCTCCTCCTTTGCTTGAATAGATGGTAGTCAGGAGGATGGCCTACTTAGGCTAAAAGTTCACTGTTGAGTACTTAAAATAATCTGTTCCATTTTCCCTTACAGGACCAACAATTGAAAATTTATACCCATAGATTATTTCTTTATACTGCCTCATCTCTTTGTAATTAGTTTCTTTTGGCTCAGCAATTTTCTTCCTCAGTAATGAGAGATGTTGCAAACCACAACATGGGGTTTTCTTAGAAGTAAAATGAAATATCTTAAAATTTTATGGACATCAAGTCCAATATAATTTGTCTGAAATGAAAACAAGAATAATCAAACATTTATTAATGTGTGGGTATGATTAAATTAGGTTGCAAAAGAGTTCATCAACTTTGGTATTCATATTCTTATGTTAATGGTGTGCAGCGAATTAAAAACATATTTTTACTCTGATTCAAGAACTAAATGAAGATAGTTCTTATGCTACCACGGATCTGGAAGGAGATTCTTTCATTAAAGCATTCAAGCTTCTTTATAAAATATAACTTATTTTTAAACTAAAAGCTAGGATTCTGAGGGCCTTGACATCGCATATAATTTATTATATTGTTCTGGTTATGATGTCTACAAATACTTTTGCCCATTGGCTGGTCTTATTTTTTGCCCATATAGCTTTGCTTCTGATTAGAGTTGAAATGTTTTATGTACAGAATATAGTAATGGTGCCTTGTTGAGTACTGAGAGAGAAGCTTCGGTCTGGGTAAGCACCTTTCTGGCAGAAGCATATGAAGCTTAGTACGGAAGTGGACCCAGAAGGAAGGCTGCATGCACTGAAAGGAGTAAATTATAAAAAGAAAAAGGAAAGAGAGAAAAGTAGTGGTCGTTATTGGCATTTAGAGATTTACAACAGAGTCTTCTAGATACTCCATTAATTCATACAGTGTCTTTGTGTACTGGGGTCTTAGGACTACAGAAAGAAAGCTTCTTATAACTGTTACTGTCTCTGTAACTATATTTCTCAAAATAAAACAAATGTTACAGTTCTGTAACATGTATTTTAGGAAATATATTTACTTGACTAAAACAATTTTAAAATTACCATTCAAGACACATTTTCATATTTAAAATTTGTCATGTCTTGGGGTACCTGGGTGGCTCAGTTGGTTAAGCAGCCGACTCTCGGTTTCGGCTTAGATCCTGACCTTGCGGTTTGGGAGTTCGAGTCCCACATCAGCTCTGTGCTTAAAGTAGGGGTCTGTTTGGGATTCTCTCTCCCACTCTCTCTGCCCCTCCCCCACTCGCTTTCTCTGTCTCTCAAAAATAAATAAACTTAAAAAGAATAAAACATGGGGCGCCTGGGTGGCGCAGTCGGTTGAGCGTCCGACTTCAGCCAGGTCACGATCTCGCGGTCTGTGAGTTCGAGCCCCGCGTCGGGCTCTGGGCTGATGGCTCAGAGCCTGGAGCCTGTTTCCGATTCTGTGTCTCCCTCTCTCTGCCCCTCCCCCGTTCATGCTCTGTCTCTCTCTGTCCCAAAAATAAATAAATGTTGAAAAAAAAAAAAAAGAATAAAACATAAAATTTGTCAACTATACTAAACATTCTTTTAATTTCAAAATAAGGTAAATAAAAATTGATCATATCATCAGTGAAATAATTTTTCCTAAAATTCTGTACTTGCTTATTTTTTAAAGAAGAGGTTTAATGATATTTGTTGAAAACCTATGTTATAAACATCATTACTTTATTACATTAAATCCTTTTAATTTTTATGCCAGTACTTTCAAATTTTCCATTACCATAATGATGGAGAGAGAAGGAAGTTTCATTTAAGGATTCAGTTTTGTTAAGCAAATGAAGAGTATGAATAGCATTTAATTTTTTTTTTTTTTTTTTTGGCTGTGGACAATATACTTCATTGATGGTACTTGGCAAGGTAGGACTCCCCAAGCCCCTCCCCTTCTTCAAGGGGGTCTGGGCTAGAAACTGTGGAGGTCGGGAGAGTCTCACTGTGTTGGGGGATGAGTTGGTGCAAGGACTCCCCAGCAGCTGAGGGCCTCTCTTTACCTCTTGCTGTTGCTGGGGCTGGTGGTCCAGGGGGCTCTTATTCCTTGGAGGCCATGTGGACCATAAGGCCCACCACCTGGTAGCTGAGCCAAATTTATTTGTCATACCTGGAAAAGAACTTGACAAAGTGGTCATTGAGAGCAATGCAGCCTCAGCATCAGAGGTGGAAGAGTAAGTGTCACTTATTAAAGTTGCAGGTGACAACCTGGTCCTCAGTGTAGTCCAGGATGCCCTTAAAGGAGCCCTCTAGTGCCTGTTTCCCCTCTTTGCTGATGTCGTGGTGTTTGGCAGCTTTTTCTAGGTAGAAGTTCAGATCCATGACTGACACATTGGGGGTAGGGACACAGAAGGCCATGCCTGTGAGTTTCCTGTTAAGTTCACGGATGACCTTTCTTACATCGTGGCAGTGCCAGTAGAAGCAGGGATGATGATCTGGGTGGCCCCTGAGCTGTCATGCCACGGCTTTCCAGAGTGGCCGTCCATGGTCTTCTGGGTGGCAGTGATGGCATGGAGTCATGAGTCATGAGTCCTTCCATGTTGCCAAAGTTATCAAGATTGCCTTGGCCAGAGGAGCCACGCTGTTAGTGGTGCAAGAGGCGTTGCTGACAACCTTGAGAGAGTTACCATACTTCTCGTGGTTCATGCCCATCACAAACATGGGAGCATCAGGAGAAGGGGCAGAGATGGTGACCCTCTTGGGCCCACCCTTCAAGTGAGCCCCAGCCTTTCTCCATGGTGGTGAAGACTCGACCGCATACTCAGCACCAGCATCACCCTATTTGATGTTGGTGTGATCTCACTCCTGGAAGAGGAGATGGGCTGTCTGTTGGGGAAAAGTTTAGCCATTCTCAGCTTTGACTGTGCCATTGAATTTGCCATGGCTGGAATCATACTGGAATAGGTAGACCATATAGTTGAGGAGAATGAAGGGATAATTGGTGGTGACATATCTACTTTGCCAGGGTTAAAAGCAGCCCAGGTGAACAGGCGCCCTGGACAGCCAAATCTGTTTACTCCAGCCTTCACCATCATGTCTTGGGGACTTGGCTGGTATTGGCGTCAGAAGATGCGGCTGTCTGTTGAATGGGGAGGAGTAGAGAGCCAGCGTTTAATCTATTAACATGCTTATACTATGTATATCAATGAGTGGTGTGACTTTTGGGATGTCTCTTCATTTTGCGCGTCTTAGTTTTCTCACCTAGGAGATAAATAGCACGATACAGTAGATAAACTCCGAACTCTATATTTAGGAGACAGTAGGTTTTTTATTAAGTCCAAATCCTGTAGCATGGTGTTCAAGGCCTTTCATAGCTGGAAATTTTTTGTTATATTTTAATTTACTTCCACAAATCCTGTTGTGGCATTCACCATTCTCTAGACTTACAGATTCTGTCTGTGGGGCCCAAGCAGAAGTCTAGTATACTTAGCTAATCTCCATGCTTATCCCCATTTACAGTTCTTCCTCTATTTCCTGTCATGGTCTGTGAGATTATGGTTAACCTTGTCATTCTATGTAGCAGGCTGTACATGTATTCAATCCTTACAACAACCCTATGACATGTAGACACTATTATTATCTCCATTTTACAGAGGAAACGGAAACCCGTAGACATGAAGTCCTTGCCCGACATCAACAGCTGAAATGGGTCAGGGCCAAACCTCTAACCCAGGAATGTGTTTTCAAATCCTAGCAAGCCTTAACTTCTAAGTGACATTGCCTCCTCTCTATGCAGCCACCCAAATCCCGTTGGTTCTACCTTATAAATAAGATGCAGGAGCCTTTCCTCATCTGTCCTTCCCCTGCCATTATTTAATTTAGATTCTCCATCCTTATCATCCGGACTGTTGTGTGAGTCTCCCGGCTGGTCTTCCTGTACCTGTACTCTGCTTGCCTAATATAGGAGTCGATGATTCACATCCCTTAATGGTTTCCTCATATAGGTTAAACTGTAAGATTCTCAACATTTATAGTCTGTCCCCAGTTTATATTACCTGCTCACTTTCCTCCTGTATTATACTATAGATTCCTTGAATCTGGGGGTTAATATCTTTGTATTCCTCACAATACTGTGGAAATAACTGCTTGGAGAATAGTTGTTGACTTTAGACCAAGGCAGATGCTGGCTTGGCAATTCAGTATACTTTGCTAGGATTAAAGTGAATTATTCTGTGTAGTAGGAATAGTAAGATTATTTTAGTATATTAATAATTCACACATTATTATTTTAATGTAGTAATAATTCATACAGTCCTCCAGTAATATTAATTTGAGTTAGTGAGATCTTAAGTTATTACATGCAGTTGTTCTGAGTTCCTGTAGAAATTTTTTTTTTTTCCAGAAGGGAATTGATAGAATTGAGACCTAGCAAAAGCTTCAATATTAGGTTTTAGACATTTATTGTGGTACAGAATAAAAACAAACAGTCATTGACTTGTTGGTAGAAATCAGTGTCAAAAAGTTATGATATTTACCTTGTGTAAGTAAGTCTGGAATCGGGATCTTTTACGGTGCTCAAAATTTACCAGTGATTCGTGAACCACCCTAAGGGAACAGTGTGGGTAATCGGTTTAATCCCATACTTGGTTTTGTTTTCATTTGCAGCACTTCTTTTTAAGTCTTTTTTAATCTAAACTTTTGATGGGTACATTGAAACGTGGTAAAAGTTATGGGTTACTAGTTGTGACGTTACTTTTAATAAAAATGTTTACGTCACAAACACATACTTACCAGGCATATGGGTGAGCAAGTTTCATGATAGATAAAATATTTAAAAGAGGCTTCATTTAATACCTCTGTAAGTGTTACCACCTGTACTTTTTGTATGTTTGTTCGATACTTTAAAAAATTGAGCTATAATTATATATAATAAAATTTACCTTTTAATAGTGTGCGATTCAGTGCTTTTAGTATATCCACAAAGTTGTGTGGCTATCACCAATCTATAATTCCAGGAGACTTTTTACCACCCCACAAAGAGACTGATGTTCACTAGCAAGAACTTGCCTTTCTTATCTTTGCCGAGTCCCTGGCAACCAGTAATCTGTTTGTCCCTATCGGTTGACCTCTTCTGGGCATTTCGTGTGGGTTTCTACAATATGTGGCCGTTTGTGTCTGGGCTTCTTTCACTTAGCGTGTTTCCAAGGTTCATGCATTGTCTTAGCAAAGTATTAGCTCTTCATTCCTTTTCAGAGTGGGATCATGTTCCGCTGTGTGGCTTTCACATTGTGTTCATCCATTCACCAGTTGATGGACATTTATGTCCACAGCATTGTGAGGAATACAAAGATATTAACCCCCAGACTCAAGGAATCTACAGTATAATACAGGAGGAAAGTGAGCAGTTCTCCTTCTTGACTATTATGCATAATGCTGTTATACAAGTTTGTATGTGAGTATGTGTTTTCTGTTCTCTTGGATCTCTACCTAGCGGCAGAATTGCTGAGTACTGTGGTACATCTGTGTTTAGCCATTTGAGAACCTGCTAGACTGTTTTCCAAAGTGGCCGCAGCACCTTGTGTTCCCGCCGGCAGTGCAGTGTATGAGGAGTCCAGTTTCTCCATATCCTCACCAACACTTGGTATTGTGTGTCTTTTGTGGATAGCCATTCTGGGGGAGGCGGAGGGAGAAACGATTGCTAAGATGAGTGAGTTCGCTTATGACGATAAATTAATGAAGTAATTATTTTCCAGTTTTCAGAAAATGGATTCAATTTACATTTTCTTCTAGAACTATTATTAAATAATTGAAACCTATTAATCACACCAGCTCCAGATACTTAAAATTAAATATTCTTTAAAAAATTACACATGTAAATGTTTCATAAATGGTTCTGGTACTCCATCACCTAAATAAATGTGAGAACTACTATTTTTAAATATTTAAGGCAAAGTGCTTAAGCTCACAGAACACTTACTTTTTCTTTCTTTGTGTATGTTGATTGTGAAAGGACAATTCTCTTGTCAGTATATTTACACGGATTCTTTTTTTTTTTTTTTAATTTTTTTTTTAACATTTATTTATTTTTGAGACAGAGAGAGACAGAGCATGAATGGGGGAGGGGCAGAGAGAGAGGGAGACACAGAATCGGAAGCAGGCTCCAGGCTCTGAGCCCAGAGCCTGATGCGGGGCTCGAACTCACAGACCGCGAGATCATGACCTGAGCCGAAGTCGGACGCTCAACCGACTGAGCCACCCAGGCGCCCCCGGATTCTTTTTTTTTTATTTTTATTTTTTAACGTTTATTTTTGAGACAGAGAGAGACACAGCATGAACGGGGGAGGGTCAGAGAGAGGGAGACACAGAATCTGAAACGGGCTCCAGGCTCTGAACTGTCAGCACAGAGCCCGACACGGGGCTCGAACTCACAGACCGCGAGACCATGACCTGAGCCGAAGTCGGCTGCTTAGCCGACTGAGCCACCCAGGTGCCCCTATTTACACTGATTCTAATAGGGTTAGAAGTGTAGTTGAAAATAGCCTTTTAAGTCTTTCCTTTTAAAATATGCAAATGTAGCATTTTGGTAGGTTCGCATAAATGGGTATTGGAACTTTAAGTGACTAAAAATGAAAATAAGCTATAATAGGAGATAAGTCTGGTGCTAGTTTTGGTAGTATTCACTATATTTTAAGTAGACAAATACTGGTAAAGAATGAGCAAATAATGCATTTAATCATTTTCTTCAGTTGGACTGAAATACAGCCAAGAAGCTTCTTTTGAGGCAGTAGTGTGGAGAAAAGGCAATTAGAGCACTGTGAATGATTCTCTGTACTGAAAGTCATAGTTGGGCTTTTTGTTGATTTTCTATGTGAGCATATACAGCTAATTTGACTAATATTCTCAAATACTTCTTGAGGATGTATATAAGAATAAGGATTCAGGGTTTTGGTTGTTGTTGCTTATTTACTTTTGAGAGACAGCATGAGCCGGGGAAGGACAGAGAAAAGAGAGGGGAGGAGAGAACCCAAAGCAGGCTCCACCCTGTCTGTGCAGAGCCCAGTGCAAGGCTTGATCTCACAAACCATGAGATCATGACCTGAGCCGAAATCAAGAGTCAGATGCCTAACTGACCGAGCCACCCAGGCGCCCCAGGATTAGGTTTTAATGTTAGAATAGGCCTTGTGCATGGTGTAGCGTGATCACTGTAGTAAAGATCCTTTCTTTACCCAAGCTGCTGCCTGGGCGTTGAAGTGACTGGCCGATCTCCGCCCATTCTTCTCCTTTAACATTACTTGGCACCAGTGTCCCTGAGGTTGAAAGAGTAGAATTGTCAGTGTTCTCTTATATAACGGGTGGGAAAAGTTGTTTTAACTGATTAATAATCTGTGTATGGTAGTACATCTGTGTTCTTTCCCTCATCTGTTGGTAGGGATGATATCTTGCAAACTAATGTCCTAGCCCTTAGGTTACTGTGACATGCCTGCTCAGATTACTATGATGTTTCTTCATATAGGTAGCCCTCATTTCTTGTAAAGTAATGATTTACAGTATCATGATCCAAATACATTTTGTTAATTATTATTTATTAAGTAATCTCTATGCCCAATGTGGGGCTTGAACTCCCAACCCTGAGATTGAGAGTCGCACGCCCTACTGACTGAGCCAGCCAGGTGCCCCAATCCAAGTGCATTTTTTTTTTCCTGTTTATTTATTTTTGAGACAGAGCATGAGTGGGGGAAGGGCAAAGAGAGAGGGAGACACAGAATCCCAAGCAGGCTCCAGGCTCTGAGCTGTCAGCACAGAGCCCGATGCGGGGCTCCAACCCACAAGCTGTGAGATCATGACCTGAGCCGAAGTTGGATCCCCAACCAACTGAGCCACCCAGGTGCCCCAAATGCATTTGTAAAAAAAATTTAATGTTTATTTTTAAAAGAGAGAGACAGAATGCAAGTGGGGGAGGAGCAGAGAGAGAGGGAGGTACAGAATCGGAAGCAGGCTCCAGGCCTTGAGCTGTCAGCACAGAACCTGATGCGGGGCTCGAACTCACAAGCGGTGAGATCATGACCTGAGCTGAAGTTGGACACTCAACCGACTGAGCCACCCTGGTGCCCCCAAATGCATTTTTAAATGTTACGTTAGTTGCTTAAAAGAAGAAGAACATTTTGCAGCAGCAGGTGGCAATAATGTGACATATTGGATGTTAATGGATTGGTGCTGACATAGGTGCCTGGGCCAAATAAAATGGGTAAGGAGGGAGTGATGGTGAGTGATGGATGCGAACGACATCACAGTAGTATGGCAGATAAGGTGTGAGTCATCGTTTATTCCATGTTGGGGCAGGAAATGAATACTTTGGAAGTATTGTATTACATTTAGTGTGTGTGTGTGTGTGTGTGTGTGTGTGTGTGTGTGTGTGTAGGCTTCAATCCTTAAGTCCCCTAATATTAAGAAAAGACCAGATAACCTATCTAGAAGATTATGGGGTTGGATTTCATTTTTCATCATTGTAACATTTTGGGGTTATACTTTCTAAACAATTGGAAGGATATCCATCCAGAATAACTTGGAAATTCTGGGTGAATTATTTACAAATATATTATTCCTTTCAATCAATTTAGTTAATATCTACATTCAATTTGCTGATTTTTTTTTAAATTTTTTAACGTTTATTTATTTTTTGAGAAGAGAGAGACAGAGCGTGAGCAGGGGAGGAGAGAGAAAGAGGGAGACACAGAATCCGAAACAGGCTCCAGGCTCTGGGCTGTCAGCACAGAGCCCGATGCGGGGCTCGAACTCATGGACCCCGAGATCATGACCTGAGCCGAAGTCAGTGGCTTAACCGACTGAGCCACCCAGGCGCCCCAGATTTTTTTTCTTTGTAAAGAAAAGTGTATCTGCATAAGTGAAATTGGTTTAGCTTTTGTATTTAGAGAGGCTATTTTTATTAAGTTTTGTTATCAGGATTAGGTCAGTCTATAGAATGAACTGATTGACTTTATATAAGGATTATTTTAGGCTTTCACCTCTAAAAATGAGCTCATCCTAAATGACTCTGAGGGTATATAGATAAGCGACTTACTTTTTCCAATCTCTGGCTTTGGGTCTCTTCAGATATTCTTTATCTTCTTGAAATACTTTTTGTAATGTATATTTTTTTTAGAGAATAGCCAAAACTCTGTAGATTTTTAAGTCTTTAAAAGTTGTGTACAGTATTATATGCCTTCAAAAAATTTCCCTCTTTCATTTATGAGGTTCCATAAGGCTCACTTTTTGATACCAGTGCTCCTGAAAGTGTTATAATGAAGATCACTACAGGAACGGTGTTTCACTTGAGATTTTTGCCCCTTGTAAAGAAATAGACATCATTTAAAGAGGTGTTTTTGAGGTGGCGGTGGGCAGTACATTCAAGCAGCTGTATTCCCCTGGGGATTGGGGAATATACAGCATGAGCAGGAGAAAACCATCCCAGATAATATTTCCTTTGTATCGTGGGATTGTGGGTGCTTTTTGTTCTCTAGCATTTTCTTCTCTATTTCTGTACATTTTCTATGAGAACAGAAGCACATAGTAGAAATAAACCTGATCTTAACTGCCAGAGTAGTGTGTCTGTACAGAGTAGTTTTTTCTCTCTGACCATCCCCCATTCTCAGTCCCCCAACTGGTTAAATAGAAATGAGAATGGATAGATATTGAATATTTCTCCAGGATTACTTTCTTAGCTCACAATAGGGATTCTGAAGTATTCTTCCATTTCATAAGAATAGCCAATTACAGACATACTGAAATCATTTTTTGCTCTGGAGGGATAGTCTTTGCTTACAGAAAGGAGAGAGAGCTCACCGTGCCTTTTTTTCCTGAGCAGAACTAGAAACTGTTGATTTCTCATTTTCCTGCAAAGAGAGGACCTTGCTTGCTTCTCCCAACTTCCCCTTTCAGGGAAGGGATGAGAGCGGAAGGAATGAGAGAGACAGGAGGTAAACTGAGTATAGTTAGCACTAACTGAAGTAATGTTCCAGTCCTGGAGATCTGGTGCAATTTTTAGGTGGTCAGAGTGTGTAGCTGTAAGGGATTCTGTTTGGGAATTAAAGTGCAGTGAAGTCACTTGGCATCACTTCATTTTGGCTTTTAGGGCAGTTGACTGCCTCATTGCAAAATTGTAATCTGAAGTCTGTTTGGAGGATTGATAACCTCTCCAAAAGATCTCTCTGTAACTGTTCCATTTGGACATTACATTACCCAAGTATTGATGTGTTAATTCTGCTGGATTAGTTTCTGGGCATACACATTCACACACACTGAAATCTCACTGTCCTCTGAAAATGTTATTTTTTAATTCCTTGACCTCTTCTCAGATACTATTAAGAGACGTTATGATGTTGGGGCGCCTGGGTGGCTCCATCAGTTGAGCGTCTGGCTTTGGCTCAGGTCATGATCTCACGGTTTGTGAGGTCGAGCCCCACGTTGGGCTCTGTGCTGACAGCTCAGAGCCTGGAGCCTGTTTCAGATTCTGTGTCTCCCTCTCTCTCTGCTCCTCCCCTGCTCATGCTCTCTCTCTCAAAAATAAATAAACATTAAAAAAAAAGTTAAGGGGCGCCTGGGTGGCTCAGTTGGTTAAGCGACCGACTTCAGCTCAGGTCATGATCTCGCGGTCTGTGAGGGCTGTGAGTTCAAGCCCCGCGTCGGACTCTGTGCTGACAGCTCAGAGCCTGGAGCCTGTTTCAGATTCTGTGTCTCCCTCTCTCTGACCCTCCCCCATTCATGCTCTGTCTCTCTCTGTCTCAAAAATAAATAAATGTTATAAAAAAAATTAAAAAAAAAAATTAAAAGACGTTATAATGCAGATGCAGTACTGTGAGTTTTACCTTGATCATAAAGGTACTCTCTTTTTTCTTTAAAAATTTTTTTTAATGTTTGTTGATTTTTCAGAGAGACAGAATGTGAGCAGGTGAGGGGCAGAGAGTGGGAGACACAAAATCCCAAGAAGGTTCCAGGCTCTTAGCTGTCGAGCCCTATGCAGGGCTCGAGCCCAAGAGCTGTGAGATCATGACCTGATGCTTAACTGACTGAGCCACCTAGGTGCCCCTCTTTTTTCTTTAATCTTTAAAGGTACACCGAAGCCTGTTGCAGTGACTTCTGATACAGGACAGTCTCTTAGAAGCACTGCTGTAATAGCTTAACAATGACAATAGGAGAGTCACAAAGGCAGTAGTTGTGTTGTGTATTTTTTTTTTCTTCTGTTGATTTGGGTAGGATTATACAGGCTGGAGGGTGATCTGCCAATTCAGCAAAATGGCACAGAACTAAAAATAAGGAGGTTAATGTAGATGAGGGAGAAACAAAGAGAACAGGACAAAAGAAAACCCAAGATGAGAAAGATTTAGTGAAGAACTTTTGCTCGAGGACACAAAGAGGTCGTTTTCCTCACTACCCCCAAAGAAGATGGCAGGAATTTTTACTTTGTTCGTTCCTTTCAGAGCAAGTGAAAGTAGGGGCCAAGAATGGATTTCTTACAAAATCTCAATAAAATACAGGAGAACCTGTAGCAAATCCAAAAAAATAAAAAATAAAATAAAAAGGAAATGACTTTACAGACTAAAAAGGAGTACTATAAATTGGGAAGAGATCTAAAAAATTATGAGACTGCTTTGCAAGTTTTATGGTACTATTCTTAGACATCTTGATGAAATCTAAAATTTCCTAGCAAATGTAAAGCATAAAAATCAACGAGCGAAGTAGAAGAATATGATTGTGCTCCTCTATTTGAAGTTCCCTTAACTAGCTTCCATTGTTCTTAAGGTAAAAATACCTTCTGCTTGCCTTCAAATCCTTTGACGTCTGCCTGCCTCTCCAGCCCTGTGGCCTTACTCCTTTGGTTCCTGCGCCCTGGGCTGACTGATGTTTCTGTTTGTCTCACGCACAGTCTTCTTTCACTGTAGGACCTTTGTACCTCCTATTTATTTTGCCCAGAATGCGGTTTCCCTTGTTTTGAACAGTTAATTTCTATGTATCTTTAAGTTTCAACTCAAAAATTTCACGTCCGTGAGGAAACTATCTCTTAGTCTTCACAGACTTAGTTTGGGTATTTATGCCATATGTGTTCATAGTTCCCTATACCTTTTCTTCGTATACTTAATACTGTTAACAATGATTCTGACTATTTGTGTCTCTTTTCCCCCAGCCTCTCTGAGGGTAGCACTGACGGCTGTTTTGCCCACTATTGAAACTCTAGGGCCTGCTGCCTAGATGGGTACTCAATAAATACTTGCTAGGTGAATAGATACTTGTACAGTCAAATAGCTTTTCCATTTCTTCAATTATGAGAACTACAAACCCATTTCCTCAAAACCAACAAAACAAAAACCTAAATAGTTTTATGGACACGTTCTTCCAGGCTCTCCAGGAAATCATTTTCTGTGTTAAACTGTTTCATAGTATACCTACATACAAATGGACAGCTACGCAGTTCATTCTGTGCCAAAGGCACCAAAATAGTAGTTGTTATAGACCTCGTTCAGTTATGGGAAGCCGATAGGAAATTCTGGCAAATCACATTCAACAGGGTATGAAAAGAACAATGTCATAATCGGATAGAATTTCTCTGTTGAATAAAATGTATGGATAGGGGGGCGCCTGGGTGGCTCAGTCGGTTAAGCGTCCGACTTCGGCTCAGGTCACCATCTCGCGGTTTGTGAGTTCGAGCCCCGCATCGGGCTCTGGGCTGACAGCTCAGAGCCTGGAGCCTGCTTCCGATTCTGTGTCTCCCTCTCTCTCTCTGCCCTTCCCCCATTCATGCTCTGTCTCTCTCTGTCTCAAAAATAAATAAAAAACATTAAAAAATTTTAAAAAAAATGTATGGATAGGGGCTCAAATATTAAAAACTACATGATTATCTCAACTGATGCCAGAAGAGTCTGATAAAACTCGATATTTGTTCCTTACGGTATGTCTTTAATAGGATGAAGATTACTTTAGTTAAAATAAAAAAAAAAAAAAGAATTTCTACCCAAACCAATAGCCAATATCATGCTATTTAATGAAATGCCTGAGACATTTCTGTGAAAAGAGAATAAAATAAAGATTCTGTAATACCACCATTAGTTAACTTTTTGTTTTGTTTTTGTTATTGCCAAGTTCAAGACAACATAATAAAACGTAACAGAATTGGAAGCAAGATTGATGGAAAAAGAGATACAGTTCACATTATTTGTAGGCGGGATGCTTATACCTTGAAACAAAAGAGAAAATGAAACACTTAGATGTGAATTCATATGAGAGTTGGATAAAAGGTAAAGTTAGTGACTTTTCTATAACATAATAAGGTAATATAGTGGAAAATGTTCCATTTACTATTGGATCAAAGAATACCTTAATTGAAAAAAAGAAGACTAATCAATAAAGAAAATTATAAAATTTTACTGAAAGATAAAAAAGAAGATTTAAATGGAAAGTAGTCTTACTATGATCCTGAATGTGATGACCAAATAAAAACGTGTGCTTCGAAAGTTGGTTAACCTTATTTGTGCCAGAATCCCGAATTTCTTTTGAAATTTGACCAGAAAATTTAAGTTTACAGGAAGAATAAATAAATGATAAAAATAAAGACAGATTTCAGTGAAAAGTAATTAGGAGGAAGTAACATTACCAAATACCATGTTTTATTAAAACAATTTAAATGGTATACTACTGAAGAATAATTAAACACATCTGAATAAGCCCAGAAAGACCTTTCACTGTATGTAAGAAATTAATACATGCTTTTAAAATGAAACTTAAAAGCTGGCAGTATGGCAGAAAAATAAAATAAGATAAAATGCAAAGAAACTTAAGTTCGGCAATTAACTTCTTAAAACAAAAGATATATGAATGGTTAATAAACACATGAAAAGGTGATTGATCTCATTAATCATCAGACAAATACAAATTAAAGCCAACCACAGTGAGATACTACCTATATATACCCATTAGAATGGCTGTGTTAAAAGCCTGATAATACCAAGTGTTGACAAAGATGTGGAATTCTTATCAACTGCTGGTAGAAATGTGAAATGTTACAACCATTTTAGAAAACTCCTCAGCCGTTTCTTTTAAAAAGTTAAACATACTCCTAATCACACTATCCAGCTATTTCATTCCTAGATATTTACCCAAGAGAAATGAAAACCTATGTTCGCTCAAAAACTGGTCTGCAAATGTGTCTATCAGCTTTGTCCATGTTAACCCATTACTACGAAGATCTGTTTTTTGCTCACAACACTTCTGATACCAAATGTGGATTTTCCACATCAAGCAGTTCTCTCATTTTCTGCAGATACCCGATGGGTGTCCTGCAATTTAATTCAGTTCTGATGCTGTCTACAAGTTAGCACAGACCCTCAGGTTAGAGGTTCAGTCCCATGAGCCTGCCCCCTACTAAAGATGCCAGTCACAAGTAGTGGGTCCCCAGGTTACCCACACTTCAGCTCAACTTGGCTACAAATTGAGAGTTTTTAAATTTTTTTTAATGTTTATTTTAATTTTTGACAGAGAGAGAGAGAGAGAGAGAGAGCAAGCACATGAGTGGGGGAGGGGCAAAGAGAGAGACACACACAGAATCCAAAGCAAGCTCCAGGCTCTGAGCTGTCAGCACTGAGCCTGACGTGGGGCTTGAACCCACGAACTGGGAGATCATGACCTGAGCTGAAGTCAGCCGCTTAACCAACTGAGCCACCCCGGCGCCCCTCAAATTGAGAGTTTTTAACCCCCTCCTCAGATTCCAGAGGTTGCCATATAATGGCTTATAAAACTCAATGAAATGCTTTATTTACTTACTGGTTTATTATAAAGTATATTATAAAGAATACACATGAGCAGTCAGATGAAGACGTGTGAGAGATCTGGGAATCCCATGAGCAGAAGCTTCATTTCTCCAGGAGTTTGGGGTGCAACACCCTCCTGGCATGAGGATATGTTCACCAACCTGGAAATCCTTCCAAACCCCATAACCTAGGGTTTTTGTGAAGCCTCCATTATGTAGGCATGATTGATTAAATCATCGGCCGTTGGTGGTCCAACTCAGTCTCCATCCCCCAAGGTCAGGGGTAGGGCTGGTAGTTTCCACCCTTTATTACATAGTTGGTTCCTCTGGCCATGGCCCCCAATCTGTAGGTGTCAAGGAGCCCATGGCAGCCATTTAATTAATATGAAGTCAGGTGTGGTTGAAAGGGGGCTTATTATGAATCACAAAAGATGTTCCTGTCACCATGATTGCTCAAAAGATTCCAAGGGTTTTAGGAGCTTTGTGCCAGGAACCAGAGGAAGACCAACAAAATATGTATATTTTAATTGAGGTATAGTTGACATAATGTTAGTCTCAGGTGCGCAACATAACGGTTTGATATGTGTATACATTGTAAAATGATTGCTACAGTAAGTCTAGCTAATATCAATCACTGTACATAATTATAGAATTTGTGTGTGTGATAAGAACTTTAAGATTTACTTTTAGCAGCTTTCAAATATGCAGTACAGGGGTGCCTGGGTGGCTCAGTCGGTTGAGCATCAGACTTCAGCTCAGGTCATGATCTTGCAGTTTGTGGGTTCAACGCGGGGCCCCGTGTCGGGCTCTGTGCTGACAGCTCGGAGCCCCGAGGTTGCTTCGGATTCTGTGTCTCCCTCTCGCTCTGCCCCTCCCCCACTCACACTCTGTCTCTCTCTCTCCTTCAAAAATAAGTAAACATTAAAAAAAAATCAAATATGGAATACAGTATTATTTTTTTTAATGCTTATTTTTGAGAGAGAGAGAGCACGTGTGAGTGGGGGAGGGTCACAAAGAGAGGGGGACAGAGGATCTGAAGCAGGCTCTGTGCTGACAGCAGACAGTCTGATGCAGGGGAACCCGAGATCATGACCTGGGCCAAAGTCGGACGCTTACCGACCAAGCCACCCAGGTGGCCCGCAATACAGTATTATTTAAAAAAATTTAATGTTTCTTTTTGAGAGAGAGAGAGACAGACAGACAGACAAAGCATGAATGGGGGAGGGGTAGAGAGAGAGGGAAACACAGGATCCAAAGCGGGCTTCATGCTGATGGCAGAGAGTCTGATACGGGACTTGAACTCACAAATTGTGAGATTGTGACCTGAGCTGAATGAAGTTGGGTGCTCAACCGACCAAGCCACCCAGGTGGCCCGCAATACAGTATTATTTAAAAAAAATTTATTTTAATGTTTCTTTTTGAGAGAGAGAGAGAGAGAGAGAGGCAGAGAGACAGAGACAGAGAGACAAAGCATGATTGGGGGAAGGGCAGAGAAAGAGAGAAACACAGGATCCAAAGCAGGCTCCAGGCTCTGAGCTGCCAGCACAGAGCCCGTCACAGGGCCCCGCGTCGAACCCACAAACCGCGAGATCATGACCTGAACCAAAGTCGGATGCTCAACCAACTGAGTCACCCAGGCGGCCCGCAATACAGTATTATTAACTGTAGTCCTCATGCTGCACATTATCCTCATGATTTATTTATTTTATAACTGGAAATTTGTACCTTTGGACCTCCTTCATCCATTTTTCCCATCTCTTTACCCTTGCCTCTGGCAACTACCAGTCTGCTCTCTCTGTCTGAGTTCGATTTGTTTCTTTGTTTAGATTTGACGTATAAGTGAGATTATATGGTTTTTGTCTTTGTCTGGTTTAGTTTACTTAGCATAATGCCCTCAGGGTCCATCCATGTTGTCACAAGTGGCAAGATTTCCTTTTTAATGGCTGAATAATATTCCGTTGTATATATACATCACATTTCCTTCATCCATTTTATCCATTGATGGACCCTTAATGATGCTTTCATGGCTTGAAAATATGTATTTTTTTAAAATAAATTTTCTTAAAAAAAATTTAATGTTTATTTTTGAGAGAGAGACAGTGCACGAGTCAGGGAGGGTGAGAGAAAGGGAGACACAGAATCTGAAGCAGGCTTTCAGCACAGAGCCTAACACAGAGCTTGACCTCACAAACTGCAAGATCATGACCGGAGCTGAAGTTGGACACGTAACCAACTTAGCCACCCATGCACCCCTGTATTTCTTTTTTTTTTTTTTAAGTTTATTTATTTATTTTTAGAGAGAGAATGGAGGGGAAGGGCAAGGGGGCAGAGAGAGAATCCCAAGCAGGCTCCACTCTGTCAGCGCAGAGCCCAACATGGGGCTTGATCCCACAAACCAGAAGATCGTGACCTGAGCTGAAATTTAAGAGTCTGATGCATAACCATCTGAGTCACCCAGGTGCCCCCAAATACGTATTTCTCATCCCACAATACCACAGACCCAAACTGCAAACAGCCCAAACGTTCATCAGTGGGCGAATGTATTACAAAATGTGGTATAACTATATAGGGGATATACCACTACTCAGGAATACAAGGGAATCATCAATCATCCAGTGAGGCATGCAACAGTATAGATAAATCTCAAAATTATTGTGTTGAATGAAAGATGCCAGGCTCTAAAGACTTTTTTTTTTTTAACGTTTTATTTATTTTTGAGACAGAGAGAGACAGAGCATGAATGGGGGAGGGGCAGAGAGAGAGGGAGACACAGGATCGGAAGCAGGCTCCAGGCTCTGAGCCATCAGCCCAGAGCCCGACGCGGGGCTTGAACTCATGGACCGCGAAATCGTGACCTGAGCTGAAGTCGGACGCTTAACCGACTGAGCCACCCAGGCGCCCCTCTAAAGACTTTTATACTGTTAAGATTCCATTTACACACAGTTCTAAAAACTGCTAACTAATTTATAGTGCCAGAGAGCATCACATCAGTGCTTGCTAGGGAGTGAAAAAGGAGTGTGAGAAATCTTTTGGGGGTGAAAGAAATGATCTGTTTCTTGATGGTGGCAGTAGTTTCATAGATAAATACATCTGTCAAAATTCTTTGAATTGTACACTTCAAATGAATGCAGTTTATTATATATACATGTCTGTATTGTATGGATCATGATATATTGTATGTTTGTAGGTTTTTCTCATCTACCACATCCAGTTCGTCAGCACATCCTATTGGCAAGACTTTCAGAAAGTATCCAGAATTTAATGACTTTTTGTTATTCCAGTGATACCCCACTAGTCTAAGCCCCTGTGGTCTTCGGTTTAGATCATTGTTCTAGACTTTCAGCTGGTCTTGAGATGCTACTCCTGTCTTCGGTACATCAGTAGCTGGAGTCATCATGTTAAAACCTAGGTCTGGTCACATCATTCTCCTGTTCAATACCTTTTATGACATTCATTTTATTTAGAGTAAGTCTATCTTACCCGAGTCCTTCCAGTGGCCTACAGGAACATACAAGATCTGGCTTCCTGATATCTCTACAATAAGTCTAGCTAATATCGATCACTGTACATAATTATAGAATTTGTGTGTGTGATAAGAGCTTTAAGATTTAGAGAATTTTAAGTTTTAAGAACTCATCTCCAGCTGCTCTCCGCCTCATGCATTCCAACTGTATTACCTTCCTTGCCTTTCCATGAGCGTCCCAGGCAGGCCCTTACTTCAGAGACTTTGACCTTGCCTTCCCTGTAATATTTTTCCTCTAGACATCTGTGTGGCTGTTCCCTTACCTCCTTCATGTCTTTACTCACATGTTACCTTCTCAGTCAGGGAGCCTTCCCCGATTGCTGTCTTTAAGTCACTGCCAGCCCCCAACCCTACTCCCTGTTTCTGTTCTCTGCTTTGTTTTTCTTCATAGCACTTATTACCAGCTTACATGCTATGTTTCACTTATTTAAAAAAAAAAATTTTTTTTTTTAATGTTTATTTATTTTTGAGAGAGACAGAGACAATGCGAGTGGGTTGGGACAGAGAGAGAGGGAGACACAGAATCTGAAACAGGCTCCAGGCTCTGAGCTGTCAGCACAGAGCCCGACATGGGGCTTGAACTCACAAGCTGTGAGATCATGACCTGAGCTGAAGTCGGACGCTCAACCGACTGAGCCACCCAGGCGCCCCTATGTTTCACTTATTGCCTATTTCTTTTGTTTATTGACTTTCTCCTTTCCTTCTCTAGTATGTAAGCTCACTGAGGGCTGGGGATTTTTGTACTTCCTCCCACCCCTGCTATTTTCACATAGTAGGCACTCAACATATGTTTATGGAATGAATGAATGCTTTCACTTGCGCTACATAGAAATAAAATTCACAGTGAAGCCCCCTAGACAGATGAAGAGTGGGATATGTTTCTGAAACAAGTTATTGTAAAATTTCTGTTCTTTGCATTTTCCAGTAGCTACTTTGCATCTAGAATGTGGAATTTTAAGGAATTGTTCAGTTAGGGAATTATTTTGATATGTAGTATTTTCTGTTTCCTTGTTTGTAAAAGGAGGTTTGGCAGACTGATCACTAAAAGTTCCTTTTTGTTTTGAAAGTCTGTGACCCTTCTAACCTGAATCCTTTGACTTGGGGCTGCTGGGAGACTTGCTTTTAGTTTCTCTCTATAAATAGAGATTAATGCCTTTATTTCCTTCAGTCTTTATTCCTTTTTCAAAATCCCTATAGCCCTGGAACCCAGAATTTGGCAAGGAAGAGGTTAACACTAGGAGAAGGATGGCAAGCCTGGGGAGCTTATCTTAGCAGCTGGGGTGGGAGGGAAAAAAAAGTTTCAAATGACTAAGAATGGATGTAATCTGAGTAGGAATCTGGACATACTTTTCTTTTGTCTAACTGATTGAGGAATTTAATGCGGGTTGTGACCCAGAATTTAGTTTCAAATTATAAATGTAAGTCAGGAGAGAAAGTAGAATTTGATACACTACATTTTATAGATGGCACTGGGTTTGTCCTGTATATAGGTGGACTTAGGATTTTTTTTAAAAGGCATAAAAAAAAAGACAGATGCAGAAGACACAGCCCTTGTTCCTTTGGGCCCTATCTTAAAAAAGAAAGGTGTGCTTCCAAGAAAGTGTGTTTTTACTGAAAAGTGAGGAGTAAAACAAAAGATACAGTAAGTTGTTTTCATGATCCAAGATGCAGTTTTGTTTTTGTTTTCACTTGTAGCAAGAACTGTCAAACTCAACTCATTGGGTCACAGGCCTTCATGGTGTTAGTGCAAGACTTGCCCCTCCCTCACTTAGCACACTGCCTACCCTTGTGAGTTCACTGGCTGGAAGCTGCTAAAATGCAGTTTGTTTTATAGTTTTTAATTTCAAGGTAGTATTGGTAATCGGGTTACAGATTTATAAGTTTCACCTACCCTCGCTGTTTGGATGTAACTAGTTTTATATGCTTATACTTCTGTCCGTTCTTGTTTCACTAATTCTGAGAAGCATAAAATGCTGCCGTCATTGATGGGTTTTGATGAATGCATCACCTTTTATGAATATGCTTCATAGAAGTATTGTTTTACATTGCTTTCAATCAAAAGTTCAAAGGAGATGTCTTGAATATTTTTGGTACACTAATATTATTTCTTTTTTTGAAATACCTAGGGGCGCCTGGGTGGCGCAGTCGGTTAAGCGTCCGACTTCAGCCAGGTCACGATCTCGCGGTCCGTGAGTTCGAGCCCCGCGTCGGGCTCTGGGCTGATGGCTCAGAGCCTGGAGCCTGTTTCCGATTCTGTGTCTCCCTCTCTCTCTGCCCCTCCCCCGTTCATGCTCTGTCTCTGTCTGTCCCAAAAGTAAATAAACGTTGAAAAAAAAAAAAAATTAAAAAAAAAAAAAAAAAAGAAATACCTAGATATTTGTAACAACTAATATGTTGAGAATTAAAATAATGACCATGTCACTTAGTCACAGACAGTAGAGCATGTGCTATGGGTTGTTCTTCTGATAATACAGATGTTTTTGAGCCGATTCATCCAAAAGCTTTCTAAGTCCCCGTGTGCTTACTGGATTGTGTTTGCTGTAGATTGACTTGGTAGTGTGCAGTCACGAGTTGGGGAAGAAAGAGCCTCACCAACTCGTACATTGTTCTGAGCCATATTTTCTCTTTTCAGTGGAACTAAACCAACATGAATGTTGAAAGAGATCAAAATTCAGCAGTTTTTCCTCTGCTTGATATTTATAAATAGACTTTTCTTCAGGGAGATGAATTTGGAGGAGGGCAGAGATGTTATACTCTTACATGTCTGCAGTTTCCTATTTGACCCACACAGATTAGACATTTTGATACTGTTTGTCAGATTGTTTGAGTCTGAGACTGTATGACAATCCTGGATTGATACACAAACATTTCTGTACCTTATTCAGTAAGGAATGTGCTGGTAATGGGTGTGCTGACCCATAGATTTCTCATCTTGTCCTCAGCAAGGAGTATACGGTAACTTTCACGGATTCCCTTTGTCGATTAAGTGACCAGTATTTATTGAGTCCATATTAAGTGGTCAGAATGGAGCGGTGAACGAGATGGTTTCTATCCGTAAGAAGATTGTGGGGGAGGGGAGGGTAGATAGATAATAAACACGTACATAAATAAGATCATTTTCATTATCAATAAGATAATACTGATAATATGGAGAAGATAAAATAGGTTTTGGTAGACTGTGAAGGTCATGGGGTATGGCATGAGCTGTTTAGCGAGAGTCAGAGAAAGCTGCACTGACGAGATGAATTGAATTGAGACCTGAAGGGTGAAGATGAGGAAACCATGAGAGGCCATCTACAAGAACATTCCTAGCAGAGAGAACTACTAGGTGACAGTAAACTCTGTTCAAGGACAGTGAACCAAGGGGGAAGAGTAATAAGAGACAAGTTTGGAGAAGGAGCCAGGGGCCAGGTCCCATGGAGACTGGTTAGCCATAGCAAGGAGTTTGGATTTTTAACAATGTGATGGAAAATGTGTAGAGGGTTTGTCAAAGGGAAACGTTTATAATCCATGTGGAACAGATTACAGACAAGAGGACAGCAGAAACAAGCAGGAAGACCAGGTAGGACGCTGGTGCTAGGGTCGGGGGAAGATGGTGGTGGCTTAGATCACTGTGGTAGCAGTGGAGATTCAAGCAATGAAGCCAGCGGAGATTGACGAGACTGGAGTTGTAAGAAGGAAGGAGGCAAGGATGACCCAGGTTTTTTGGTGCCAGTGATTAAAGTGCATGGCGGTGCTGTTGGCCGAATTGGGCAAGTCCTGAAGTTGGATGTGGAAGGGTGGGTTGAGAACACCCTCTCTGGGCATAGCAAGGAAAATAGTCATCGTCATTTACCGTCTGAATCCCTTGTACCCTTTTTACTTTCAATCTTTGTATTTTTAACTTATTTTACAAATAATGCACAGAAGTACATATACAGGAATAATGAAAACAACTTTATTAGAAATTTTAATAAAAATTTAAACACAGCGTTTAAAAAATACTTCTCAGGGTTTAAAAAATACTTCTTTTACCCAGCAGTTTCAGGTTCATAGTAAAACTGAGAGGAAAGTGCAGAGCTAATTTACATCCCCCCTGCCCCCACTCGTGCATAGCCTCCTCCATTATCAACATCCCCCACAGACTGGTACCTTTGTTACAACTGATGAATACACACTGACATATTATTACTCAAAATCTATAGTTTACCTTAGGGTTCACTCTTGGTGTTGTACATATTATAGGTTCGGACAAGTATATAATGGCATGTATCCACCATTCCAGCATATACAGAGTATTTTCACTGCCCTAAAAATATTCTGTGCAGTGTCTGTTCATTTTTCCTTCCCCCAGAACCCCTGGCAACCACTAATGTTTTTACTGTCTTCTATAGTTTTGCCTTTTCCAGAATGTCATATAGTTGGAATCATACACTGTGTAGCCTTTTAGGTTGGCTTCTTTCACTTAGCAATATGCACTTGAGGTTCCTCCATATCTTTTTTTTTTTTTTTTTAATTTTTCCCCCTTATTTTAGAGAGTGGGAGAAAGGTGGAGAGGGGGGAGAGGGAGAATCTCAAGCAGGCTCCATATACAGTGTGGAGCCTGGCACAGGGCTCAATCCCATGACCCTGGGATCATGACCTGAGCCAAAAATCAAGAGTCAGATGCTCAACTGACAGAGCTATCCAGGCTCAGACTCCTCTGTATCTTTTTATGGCTTGATAGCTCATTTCTTTTAGTGCTGAATAATATTCCATTATCTAGATGTGCCACAGTTGATCGATTCACCTACTGAAGGTCATCTTGGTTGCTTCCAAGTTTTGGCAATTATGAATAAAGCTGCTATAAACATTTATGTCCTGGGTTTTGTGTGGGCATAAGTCTTTAACTCTGTTAGGTAAATATCAAGGAGTATGGTGCTGGATTCTATGGTGTAAGAGGATGTTTAATTTTGTAAGAAACCTTCAAACCGTCTTCTAAAGTGGCTGTGCCCTGTTACATTCCCACCATCACAATGAATAAGAATTCCTGTTGATCCACATCCTCACCAGCTTTTGGTGTTGGCAGTGTTCTGGATTTTGGCTTTTCTAATAGGTATATAGTGGTATCTCACTTTAAAAAAAAATTTTTTTTTTTTTACATTTATTTATTTTTGAGAGACAGAGCAAGACAAAGTGAGAGTGGGCAGGGGGGAGCAGAGAGAGAAGGAGACATAGCATCTGAAGCAGCTCCAGACTCTGAGCTGTCAGCACAGAGCCCGACGCGGGGCTCGAACCCACAGACCGTGAGATCATGACCTGAGCCAAAATCGGACACTCAACCGACTGAGCCACCCAGGCGCCCCAGTGGTATCTCACTTTTAATTTGTGTCTCTCCAGTGACATATGATGTTGGACATCTTTTCAGATGCTTATTTGCTGTCTGTGTATCTTCCTTGGTGAGATAGCTGTTAGGTCTTTGGCTCATTTTTTTGTTGTTGAGTTTTAAAAGTTCTTCGTATAGTTTGGTTAATGGTCTTTTGCAAATATTTTCTCCCATTCTGTGGCTTGTCTTCTCATCATCTCAACAGTGTGTTTCACAGAGCAGAAATCTGTAATTTAATGAAGTCAGTTCTTCAGTTTAATCAGTCCTTTCATGGGTTGGGCCTTCGATGTCATATCTAAAAAGTCATCCCTAAACCCAAGATCCATCTAGATTTTTTTTTCCTTATGTTATCTTCTAGAAGTTTTACAGTTTTGCATTTTGCATTTAGCTCTGTGATTCATTTTAAGTTAGTTTTTGTTAAGAGTGTAAGGTACGTGTCTAGTTTCATTTTTTTCATGTCGATGTCCATTTATTCCAGCACCATTTGTTGAAAAACACCATCTTCATTGTGTTGCCTTTGCTCTTTCACCAGGGATCAGTTGATTATATTTATGTGGGTATATCTCTGGGCTCTCTGTTCTATTGATCTACTTGTGTGTTCTTTTATCAATAACACACTGATTTAATTACTGTAACTTTAAAAGTCTTGAAGTTGATCAGTTTGTTCTTGTCTTTCAATATTATGTTGGCTATTCTGAATCTTGTGCCTCTCCGCATAAAGTTTACAATCAGTTTGTCGATATCCACAAAATAGCTTGCTGGGAATCAAACTTTTATTTTGTTTCTTGGTTGTGAGGGCATATACATACCCAACGAGAAAAGTCCTTGGATACAATTAACTGCTCATCAACTGCCATTGATAAACCTGGAACATATACATTGAATTACATACTAATTTCAGATTTCAAATACATTTCTAATATGCTTTGGCTTATCATTACTTCTGGTTCTTGTGTTTGTCAGAGGTAATAGTTTTGAAAGTTTCGATGGCTGATGATTTTGTTTTTTAAAAAAAGATGACCATTATCAATTGAAAAGCATTTTTATTTTTTAAAGATTTATAAATTACCAATTAGAATGATCTATCCAATGATTTTTTTTTTCATTTCCACATCATTGGTTTCCTTCTCTTCTGTACAGCTATAAATACCTGCCTGTAGCATTTATGCACCTATGAGTTTTATCAAGTAAATTTTGCTGTAAAAGCATCATAAAAGATGAAAGAATACCACCACACATCCTCTTAGGTAAATGGGATAATCCACATTCTTGTAACATACCAAATGATAAAGTCCTTATTGCATTGACTATGAATCCTATATTTCTTTTTGTCCTTAAAACATATATCGTAGACTCATTGCTTCTTAGATTTGAGAAAATTCATCTAGAGTTATTGTTGTTTGCAGATTCATTATCTGAAATTTTACTATGACCTGCCTGTTCACAATCACCATGTAATAATTATGAAGTATTTTCTACATTGATCTTCTCTTTGCCATTATGGGTGGGTAATGAAATATTCTGAATTCGCAACTATGTCCACTGAAACCCAAAATGAATACAAGGATGGTATCTCCAGACTTCTTTTTGAAAGATGAGGCAATACTTTTTGGGTAATGCAATAAGAAAGCTGGAGGATGGTACAGTAGTGTATCCTCCTTCTCGGCAATTCCATTATTCTTCCATTCTCTTAATTTTTTTTAGTATAGTTGGAAATAATTGATAAGTAATGATGCAAAAATTGCCAGGATGATGAACTAGCAAAGATTTCAAGATACAGGAAAAACACTGAGGTCCCATAATATATCTTAAATTTATAAAAGGGTCCATTGTAGCTATATGGAAATTGTATGGAAAAAATGACTTTTATTAATTTTTAACGTAAATTTTCTTGTTGCTCTTTGGAAGACCTGAAGGAAAAATAAAGTCATGAAATTTCAATTCTTACAAATAGAACTGTTCAAAAAAGAAATTAAGAAACAAAACTTGGGTCCAGCAGACCCTGATGGTAGTATCAAGTGTTAGTTTTGAACTTTTTAGACATCCTAGTGGTGATGTGGAGTAGTGAGTGGTTATCTCTGTGAGGCTGGAACTCTAGGGAGATCCAGGCTAGAGATTTCGTCTGAGAGTCATCAGCACATATATGGTATTTGAAGCCTTGAGCCTAGATGGGGTCACCTGGGAAAGGAGTATAAAATGAAAAGAGGAAAGAGCCAGAAATAGACCCCTGGCTTACTAGGCTTTTTAGAAGTTTGATGAAGGAAGAAAAGCTACTGAGAAGGTATAAACAGTGAGGTAGGACCCTGTGATTTTTAGAGCAGAGCGTTTTAAGGAGGAAGTAATCAATTGGATCAAAGGATGCTGAGAAATGATTTTGAAAAGTGGGGAAGTCAGAGAACTTTATTGACTTCAAAAAAAAAAAATGAGGGTTATTGATGACCTTGAGAAGAGCTGTTTCATTGAAGTGATGGGAGGACCAAAAGCCCGTTTGTAGTGAAGTGAGGAAGTAGACAAAGTAGAGGCCAATTTCCTCCACTTGCCATGAAGAGGAAGCAGAGAAATAGTAGGTAGTTGGTGAAGGTTTCCTTTAATCCACTTTAGGGGATTGAGAGGAATGGGGAGAGCACCTAGAATTGGGGGTGTGAGCCAGGAACCCCCAATGTTTATGTTGTTACCTAAACTTATTGAGGTTCTATATTAATATTCTCTAGGAAGGGAGCAGAGCAGCCTCTGTTCAGTTTTTCCCTCCCTCAGCCCCTCTTCCTTTTGTGATAAAAAAAAAAAAAGTAGAATTTTTACTTGCTTTTTGTGTATTACAGACTAAAACATTGAACACCGGCCTGATTGTCTGATTTTATGATGCAAATCAACAGGGAAAATGAAATCTTAAATCTGTTTTCTCGGATATACTTAATACTTTAAGTGAAATGTACCTGCTGACAAGATTTCCATATCATATGGGGCTTGTCTGAACTATAATAATGGCTGTCTAAATCATAAGATGAACTGAAATAGCATTTCATTTAGGATAGTCTCAAATTTGAGTTTAGCTATTATTTTCTTATGTGAATATTGCTTCGGATTATGAAGAACAAAGATTGTGAAATACATTTTACATTTTGTATTGTTTATAAATAATTAAAATTGAGGAAAAGCCTTGAAAACCTTTACTGTAGAAACTAATTTACTAAATATCCATTGAATGGGCCAGTTTGGAGCAGTCAGAACTTAAAATACTGTTTTGGATACTGTTTTGTTTCCTTAAAAAATAATATTTCTCCAGGGTGTAAGGGTTATATCCAGTGAACTTGGCTCTGATCACGTCACAAGTTGTCTTATCTGCCTTAGATTTGGCATATGATTATTAGAAAACGCTCAGTTGTTTGGGATATGTGCTTGTGCCGACTTGATTATTTTGTGATTTAAGGGAATCAAAACATTTTCTTTACAACTTTTCATCTTAATTCTTTACTTATTTTGTGTTAAAATCTTAATCTTTTGTGTTGTATGTGATAGCTCAATATCGTAAGCCTGCTTAGACAATATGACTTTCTGGAACAATTCTGAGTGATATTCCGGGAACTTAGTGGCAGTTAAACAATACAGATGTCTTTTGGCTCTTTAAACTTTCATGGTTGGCTTTCACTAAATGAGATTGTTGGATGCAGAAATGATGTAGCATTGTTGTCAAAAGTCCCTTCAGACTGACTTCCAGACCTAGTTCCTAAAAGTCTCCAAAGAAGCAGGATTTCAAAAATGTTTAAAGTTGACTATATAAAAGTTCTTTGATGTTAAGGTAAAATGGTTAGTTAAACTTATTTGGGGTGTATTGTTTGCCAAGGTATCATTTTATATGTTTATGCTCATAAGTTTTGTATTTTAACATTTATTTAGCTTCTTTGATTCTCTCCCTTTTCTTCTCATTTCAACACTCAGTTCTTTAATTTCACCACGAATTTAGGGAGAAAAGGCTCCCTCCAGCAAATCTTTAGTATCCTGCAGCGTTTTATCATGGGCTGTAAAACACTTTAGATTTGGTCCCTGCCCAAGACCTGGGCCAGTTCCATGTCTTCAGTAATCTTGATGTATTTAAAGTTTTGCTAACAAACCCTCTGAAATTCCTGGGCCTTTTCTCATGGTTTTGTACCTTTTACCTGTAGTATTGTCTCCTAATTTGCCTGTCTAGCAAGTTCCTGCTTGTCCTTTACATTTCTGCTGACAGTTCACTTCCTCTGCAATGTGTTTTTTCTTTTTTTTTAAACTCTATTTATTTTTGAGAGAGACAGAGTGAGTGGGGGAAGGGCAGAGAGAGAGGGAGAGGGACAGAGAGAATGTCAAGCAGGCTCCGCACTGTCAGCACGGAGCCTGATGTGGGGCTCAGACTCCTAAACCGTGAGATCATGACCTGAGCCAAAACCAAGAATTGGACGCTTAACTGACTGAGCCACCCAGGTGCCCTGCCATGTGTTTCTTTTGGAGCTACTTCTTAAATATTCCTGCTATACTTTGCAGATACTTCTGCTGTAGAAATTTTTAAAATATAACTGCTGTACCCTAGACCTGTAGCATCCAAAAGAGTAGTTCCTAGCCATAAGTGGCTAGTGAGTACTTAAAATGTGGCTATTGCAACTGAAGAACTGAATTTTAACTTTATTTAATATAAATTAAATGTGAATAGCCACTTGTGGCTAGTAGCTACTCTGTTAAGACAGCATAGTTCATAGCCTTTGAAGTGTGCTAATAGGATGAATATGGGAAGACATGGGTAAAGGTCAGTATTTCCAATAAAAGTTTAGGATCTGAATTGAAATGTGCTTGT
>NW_024412388.1:97658384-97688671 GCF_014898765.1 Herpailurus yagouaroundi
ACTGAGCCACCCAGGCGGCCCTTGGGGCTCACATTATATTTCTCTTGGACAGTGCTGCTCTGGCAGTGAGCTCCTTTGTAGGCAAGCATCTTCTCTTTTCATTTTATCACAGCCATTACCACACTTGCCATAAAGTAGGTGCCCAGTAACTCAGTTGTTGAATGAATGAAATAAGTTGTCTCTAGAAATTTTAACCCTAAGCCTTTTGAAGGATTGAAACTTCAGATGAATTAAAGAAAGTGACTTTGCAGGTCTTCAGGTGTATGTCTATTTCATAGTATATTTTGATAAATAAACACACGCACCTGCACATCGATGGAAGAAAGAAGAGATCTAAAAAGATCATAGCAATAGCACTTTTCCAGAGCACTTTCTACAATTAAATCATTAAGTCCTCAAAACAGCATCCATGGCTCATCAGTGAGGCAGGTTTTGTTAATAATCCCATTTACAGGAAACTGAGGCAGAGAAATTAGGTAACTTGCTCTAAATCACAAAAAACATTAACCAGCGTAGCCATGACTTGAAATCAGGCAGTCTGGCCTCATAGTTTGTACTTTTAACCCCTACGTTAAGGATGTGTAAAGTAGATAATTTGGTCACCCGTGATTATTTGATTACTCTCAAGGTATGAAAGGATTGGTGTGAATAAATCTTGGGAACACTAGACTTGGAAGACTTTATGATGTTTAGATTCCTTTGCTTTCCTGGAATGAAGGAAGTTTACATAGGACTTGTGATCTGCTTTTAATTAAGATTTATTCAAGTTCTGCAATCAAAGTCTGTTGCTGTCCATTCAGTATGAGCTCTTATATTTGTGTTTTAGTGACATTTTTTTCAGCTCATGGAAAAGCATAAAGTGTTGTCACTGGTAGGTTGTTAAGTAAAAATTGTCACTTGGCTTCTGGGAAAACAGAAAAACGAAATCGTCGCTTATATACCAGTCCCAGGAATCAACTTCCTTCTTGTATGAATAAAGAAAATCTCTGCTCGGTGACAGACCTATGATACTTTACCTTTGAGGGAAAGTGAAAAAGCAAGGATGTCAGTTTATTTCTCCTCAGCTCTCTATTAACATTTCCCACCGAAAGTTTTATTTTATATCTAACTGAAAATCCACTACGCTATTATATTGAACAAATCTTATCAAATGAATAGTCATGAAACAGCAGGGTATAATAATCAAGGGAAAAGATACATTCCTTTTCATTTTTAATGTACTGCCACAAATTCCCATATATGCTGTCCCCCCCGCCCCCCCCTGCCGTTCACATTATTCTTTTCAGTAGTGACATATCTTTTGAGGATTCATACATTTGTTAGGGTATTCTGGAAAATTCAGCCTGAAAAATATACTGTCGAAGGAGTCAGATGGATTCTAGGTAGTGAAAATGAATTTACTTGTAGGCATTATCATTTTGCTTGCAGAAAATTGTTTTTTTTCTTTTGCTTGTAAGTGTCTGTGTGGGTGAGCATTTGGGTGACCAGTTCTGTTCCACACTGCCATCCAGGGATCTTGATCTTTTATCTTGTCCCAGTGTCCCCTAAGGAAGGTGTTGCTCTTGTCGGCAAAGAGGAATCCGAATCACCACCACATTCATATTCTAGTCTGTGTGACTAGGGCAAAAACAGGTGGGAGATGAGCAACTTTTAAAAAATATATGATCTGGGAGTTACATACAACATTTCATCCTCTTATCTCTTTGGCTAGAACTCAGTCACATGGGCACATCTATCTGCCCTTGAAGCCTGGAAATGTAGGGTGTTCTACTTTTAAAAGAAAGAGAAGCATGAGTACTGAAAGATTACCAGCCTCTGCTATGTGAACAATTCTCATTTTTTCATCATCTATTGTATGTTAGACATTGTGCTTAAGTGCTTTATCTATGTTTTCTCCTTCAAACCTCAGGACTGGGATGCAGAGAGTTTTAATGGCTTAGGATAGGTCATTCAGAAGGTAAGTGGAAGAGCTGGAATTTGAACCCAAGGTCTGTTGGACTCCCAAAGATCATGGCGTTCCTACCACACATGCCTGAGAGTTTAATTAGACCCAAGCAACTGGAAAGATGGTGCTGTCATGAACAAAGATAAGAAAGTTGAATAATTTTGAGGGAGATGATCAGGAATTTACCTCAGAGTATTTTAAATTTAAGATACCTGTTTAGGGGAGCCCAGGTGGCTTAATCAGTTAAGCGTCTGACTCTTGATTTCAGCTCAGGTCATGATATGGTTTGTGAGTTTGAGCCCCGCATCAGATTCTGTGCTGACGGTGCAGAGCCTTCTTGGGATTCTCTCTCGCCTCCTCTCTCTCTCTGTTTCTCTCCTGCTTGTGCTCTTTCTCTCTTTCAAAATAAATAAATAAACTTAAAAAAAAAAAAGATACCTGTTTAATCTGTGTGAAGGTGCGGAGTAGGAAGTTGTATGTGTGAACTTTGGGTTCAGGGTAAATGGTTGGGCTAAAGACACTAGTTTGGTAGCTTCTAGTTTATAAATGGCATTTTAAATGATTAAGAGAGTAGGGGCACCTGGGTGGCTCAGTGGGTTAAGCGTCAGACTTCGGCTCAGGTCATGACCTCACGGTTCGTGAGTTCCAACCCCGCGTCGGGCTCTGTGCCGACAGCTCAGAGCCTGGAGCCTGCTTCGGATTCTGTGTGGGTCTCTCTCTCTGACCCTCCCCTACTCACACTCTGTCTCTGTCTGTCTCTCTCTCTCGAGAATAAATACACATTAAAAAAAAAAATTTCTTTTTAAAATAATTAAGAGAGCAGGGTTGCTTGGGTGGCTCAGTTGGTTAAGCTTCCGACTCTTGATATCAGCTGAGTTTGTGATCTCACAGATGTGATTTCATGGTCATGAGATGGAGCCCCGAGGAGAACTTCACACAGAGCCTGCTTGGGATTCTCACTGCCACTGTGTCCCTGCCACTCCCCAACTTGTTCTCTCCCTCTCTCTCTAAATAAATGAACATTTAAAAAACCCAAAAACCAAACAGTTTAAGAGAGTAAATGTAGATAAAGAGAATGGTTCAAAGACTTTTTGGAGCATTACATTCATAAAAGACCTGGGAGGTGAAGAGCGTTGGAAAAGACTGATTTCATAGATGAGCCTCTATCCCTCTCATCCACTTTCTTTTAATGTTTATTTATTTTTTTTAAACAATTTTTTTTTAATCTTTATTTTTGAGAGAGAGACAGACAGAGTGTGAGCAAGAGAAGAACAGAGAGAGACACAGAATCAGAAGCAGGCTCCAGGCTCTGAGCTGTCAGCACACAGCCCGACGTGGGGCTTGAACTCAGGAACTGCGAGATCATGACCTGAGCCGAAGTCGGACGCTTAACCCACGGAGCCACCCAGGCGCCCCTCATCCACTTTCTTAATGCATCTCTGGCTCTTGCATACAGACGCAGAAGGTCCCACTCTCTATGCTTTTGAATCCATCAGTAGCAAACCTTTTATCATCCTAAGAATCATAGATGATATCTTTGAAGTTGGAAGTATAGCCAGAAGTACCTGGCCCAAGGAAGCCAGGAGCAGGAGACTCGATTCCCAATATGCTACTTTTCAATAAAATCGGAATCTGAAAGCAAGTTCTTCATCTACTGACATCTGGTTTGGTATTATCACTCACCCCATATTACTTAAGTAATACTATGTGTCTCCTTTCCTTCCCTTTTCTGACAGTATTCTTCCTAATTGCTTGCTTGTTTTTGTTTTCAATTTTCCTGGTTTCCTGCTGTAATTTCCTAGTTAGTAGTGAATATTACTTTCTAGAATGTGCATCTTAGCAAAGAATACACAGGAATTTAGAGATACTTTTTAGAGGGTCTCTACTTACTTTTCCCCCAAAACTTATAAGCCTCATTAGCTCTGCCTTCGTAGTTCACCATCTAAGTCTATTCCCTTGTATTTTGGTTGGTCTGGAAGAGGTATCATTTTAGAATAATGAATACCACATATTGAAAGAAACAAATGGCTGAGTTCCACAACAGTTAAGTTTCCATTAGGTTAACAGTTAAAATCGTTTTTGTAAAACTTGCAGGTCTGAATTAACGAGGACTTATATTTTTTAGCTGTAGATTTGTCAAAAGGAGAAGTAAGCTTCTACCTTGATGTTTAACTCTTTAACTTAAGGCAGTTTCCTCGAGAGGAAGAGAGAGAGAGAGGGGAGAGAGAGAGAGAGAGAGGAAGAAGAGAGTGCATGGGTATCCCATTTTGTTACTGTGATTGGCAAACTCCTCAATTTTATATGTAACCCAAATCTCTCATTCCTGTTTTCTTTCCCAGATTAAGCCCAGTATTTTCCGTAGAATCTCATTAACCATCTGTAAAATAAACTTAATTTTTTTAAAGTTTATTTATTTATTTTGAGAGAAAGAGCGAGAGCACGTGAGCAGGGGAGGGACAGAGAGGGAGAGAGGTAATCCCAAGTAGGCTTCGCCCTGTCAGCACAGAGCCCAATATGGGACTTGATCCCATGAACTGTGAGATGATGCCCGGAGCCAAAATCAGGAGTCTGACGCTTAACTGACTGAGCCACCCAGGCGCTCCAAACTTAATTCTTTATATATATTTAGCTTTCATCTGTTCCTGTAGCAAATTACCACAGATTTAGTGGCTTAAACAACAGGCATTTATTATCTTTCAGTTTGAAAGTTCAGAAGTCCATGGGGCTGTCCTTTCTGGAGACTCGAGGAGAAAATGTACTTCCTGCTTACTCAGGTGTTGGCAGAATTCAGTTGCTTGAGATTATGGGACTGAGATCCCATTGTCTTGCTAGGTGTCAACTGAGAGGGCCATTCCCAGCTTCTAGAGGCCACCCACATCCCATAGCTTGTGCCCCCTTCATTTTCAAAGCCAGCGATAGCAGATTGAGTCCTCCTCAGGCTCTGAAGTTCTCCTCCTCCTCCAGGCTCCTTTCTCTCAGATTTAGCAAGTTAAATTCCTTTTATGGATTTGTGATTAGATTGGGCCCATTGGGATTTTCAGGGGTAATCTCAACATCTCAAAGTTCATACTCTTAATCACATCTGCAAAATCCCTTTTGTCTTGTAAAGAAGCATATTCCCAGGTTGAGGAGGGGGGCTTAGGGCAGGGACATCTTTGGGAGTGCATTCTGCCTATGACAGCATTTCTAATGTTTATATATTTCTAAATTGAACATAAAGTGTAACTTGGCTTTGGCAATACTAAATAATTTAGAAACTCTCATTTCTTTTTTCTCCCTGCATCTCTTTAAATATGATTGCAATCCCGTGGAATTTAGTTTAGAATTCGGGAAGAGACCAAATTAGTCTCTAAGACTAAAACTTCAGTGTAACTAATATTATCTAAATAACAATATTCCAATTCTCTATTTTAATTGTGATGCTCAGGAGACAAGAGAGAAAGGCTTTAATATTGACGGTGACAGTGATGGTGATTATGATTATGATGTTGAACCATCGAGGGTTTCAGTTTCCTTTTCATACACATGAAAGCTCTCTTGTTGTCTTTTGAAAATTATCTTCTAATTGTTAAGATGTTTGAGAGTTACGTGTTTAGTTCAAATTGTTCAACTCATTTTTTAACTGTACCTGGGGATCTTACTTTGACTTGAATCTTGTAATTTGTATAGAAAAGAAAATGTGGGGCGCCTGGGTGGCGCAGTCGGTTAAGCATCCGACTTCAGTCAGGTCACGATCTCGCGGTCCGTGAGTTCGAGCCCCGCGTCGGGCTCTGCGCTGATGGCTCAGAGCCTGGAGCCTGTTTCCAATTCTGTGTCTCCCTCTCTCTCTGCCCCTCCCCCGTTCATGCTCTGTCTCTCTCTGTCCCCAAAATAAATAAACGTTGAAAAAAAAATTTTTTTTTAAATAAAAAAAAAGAAAAGAAAATGTATTTGCGAACTGACAGCTTGGTTATAAACATGAAGCCTTTTCTGAATTGCTTTGTCAATATCAGAAATAGGAATATCTAGTATACTTTTCTTATACTTTCCCTATCTTTTAAAAGATTACTGGAAAATTTAAATGTGCCTCATATTTCAACATGTACATGCCATTTTGGTACAAAAGCAAGCTGGTACTGATATTTACATATGAGATCTATCCCTAGGTAACTAACTGACTTCTGATGTTATTTCTTCTTAGGAATGTTTAGATAAATTCTACTCTGCTACTAAATAAAAGTACCAGTGCCTCAAAGCTTTGTTATTTGAAGTTATCTAAAAGATCTGAAGGCATGAAATGAATATTGTTGGGGGTGGGGTGGAATTTGAATGTGTATACTTTTCTTTTTATTTTGAAAAACATCAAACCTCAGCATAGTTGCGAGAATAGTACAACAAACACTTATGTATCCCTTCACCCACATTCACTGATAGTGATTGCACAAATGTAGCAAAATATTAACCAGCGTATGTAAGTGTATGTGTATATATCTATATAGATAAAAGTACAGGGTTTTTTTTTTTCTCCCTGAATTATTTGACAGTTGGTTGCAGACATTTCACTTAGAAATATTTTAGCGTGTATCCCACTTGGGAAGTTTAACATTGATACAATACTATTATGTGTTAAATAGTTCATATTCAAATTTCCCCACTTTCAGCTTCTGAAATAGCAAATGATTTTGAAAGGGCATTTATTACTTTGAAAATAGGAAAATTACTTTGAAAAGAATTTTAAATATTTATCATGTGAAAACCATGGCAAATTCTAAATGAATGCCTTGGAGTACAGTTCAAAGCCAGAGAGAATTCAAGCTGTGAATTTTCAATATAGTTTTAGGCATCAGAACTATCAGTAAATGATGTGAGATCCTAGACTCTGTGTACCGTTGATGTTTTCTTATAATTTACATATTTTTGTGAAGATAAAAACGTGGATTCTCCAAAAGTCTTGAGATGTGAATGTAGTGGGAGGCTTTTGTCAAGTTCTCTTCTAACTCTAAAATTCTATGGTTTCAATAATTTAACAGATATTAACTGTCTATTAAATATGCAACATTGTGCTGGGCGTTCTAGGAAATTGGAAAGTTCAAGGGGAGAAGGAAGTTGTAACAAAGCAATGAATGAAAGTAAAGCGTATGTGAATAGTAAGATATATATATATATAAAAAGGTAATGGAAATTCAGAAATAGAAGAAATGGGCTGGGTGGTAAGAAGAGAACAGATAGGCTTCATCAGGTTGTAAATATTTATTAACAGAAACCCAGGGTTTCTACTGTAGTTTTCCTGTTTATAGAACAATTTTAACTGGAATTAACTGCATTAAGAAGCACAGGGCATGCATAACTCAGGTTAACTGAACAAAAATAGAGAGAAACTCATGTAAGTGATACAGTGCAAATACAAATAACCATTACAATTTTTAATGAGAAGAATATATTAAAATAAATTTAAGGGGGTGCCTAGGTGGCTCAGTCAGTTAAGCGTCCGACTTCAACTCAGGTCATGATCTCATGGTTCGGGGGTTCAAGTCCCGCATCGGGCTCTGGAGACTGTTTCAGATTCTGTCTCCCTCTCTCTCTGCCCCTCCCCCACTTGCACTCTGTCTCCGTCTCAAAAATAAACATCAAAAAAAATTAAAATTAATTTAAGTGTAGGGATGTAGAAATTAAAAAGAAAAATATCTATAGCCACCTCATTGAGCGGTAATACCTGCTTATATTTTATTCTACTTTCTTTCCATCGTCTTTTCTGTATTGTCTGTATATTTATATTTGATTTTGCCAAATATAAATTGTTTTCTGCTTCCAATTATAATTTTTTTTTTCATTTTATACTACATATTTGGTAAACTTCATTTTTAATAGGAACATGACACTGAGTGCTTGTGGCATGATTTATTAAAATAGTCCCCAATTGTTGAACAAAAGAATTCGCTCTTTGTAAAGAGTAAAACAGTTACAGAAATGGTAAAATAATGATGAGAGAGTAGACTTGTTTCCTTGAAAAAAATCTTCCTTAATTTTTTAATCCTGATAATTCACCACACCAAATGTTTTATTGCTGTTCCTTGCTCGTTTGTGGCTAGCATTTTAACTGACCATTACTAAATTATTTAAACTTTTCATGAGATCTAATCTAGAAAAGTCAGTGCTTCATTTACTATTAGGAAGGATTGTTTTGTATATACTTTTGCTTTATAAAAGAACTCATTAAAATGGGGAAAGGCGGGGCGCCTGGGTGGCGCAGTTGGTTAAGCATCCGACTTCAGCCAGGTCACGATCTCGCAGTCCGTGAGTTCGAGCCCCGCGTCGGGCTCTGGGCTGATGGCTCAGAGCCTGGAGCCTGTTTCTGATTCTGTGTCTCCCTCTCTCTCTGCCCCTCCCCCATTCATGCTCTGTCTCTCTCTGTCCCAAAAATAAATAAACGTTGAAAAAAAAAAATTAAAAAAAAAAAATAAAATAAAATAAAATGGGGAAAGGCAGGGGTGCCTGGGTGGCTCAGTTGGTTAAACGTCTGACTCTTGATTTCAGCTCAGGTCATGATCTCACAGTTTGTGAGATTGGGCTCTGCGGTGACAGCATGGAACCTGCTTGGGATATTCTCTCTCTCTCTCTCTCTCTCTCTTTCTCTCTGTCCCTACCCTGCTAACACTCTCTCCCTCTCCCTGTCTCCCTGTCTCTCAAGATAAGTAAACTTAAAAAAAATTTTTAAAAAGTTTTTGATGGGGAAAGGCATAAGGAGCAAATGAAAAGAAAAGTCGTTGGCACACTGGGAAAATTAAAAGAACTTTATTACAACCAGTAAAAATCTAGAAAAATTAAAATTTTGTAGTACTTAATTGGCAATTCAGACATATAATACTGAACAGAAAAAAGTTTCTCTTACCTCATCACTTTCCAGTTCCCTGTCTAGTGGGTAGTTACTGTTACCAGGTTCTTGTGTTTGTTGTATAACAAACATATATTATATGTTTGGTGCATATAATCACGTGTTTACACACATTCACCTATGAACATATTATTAAATCTAATACAGTAGCCACTTCACACCCATTCAGATGGGTATTATTAAAAAAACAAAAACTGAAAATAACAAGTGTTGGTGCGGATGTGGAGAAATTGGAACCTTTCTGTACTGTGCGTGGGAAAGTAAAGTGGTGTGGCAGCTATGGGAAGCAGTAATGACAGTTCCTTAAAAAATTAAATATTGAGGGGTGCCTGGGTGGCTCAGTTGGTTAAGCATCCAACTTTGGCTCAGCTCATGATCTCACGGTCTGTGGGTTCAAGCCCCGCGTCAGGCTCTGTGCTGACAGCTCAGAGCCTGGAGCCTGCTTCAGATTCTGTGTCTCCCTCTCTCTCTGCCCCTCCCATGCTCATGCTCTGTCTCTCTCTGTCTCTCAATAATGAATAAACATTAAAAAAAAACAACAACAACATTGAAATGCAATGTCCAGCAATCCTCTTTCAGGGTATATATCCAAAATAATTGAAAGCAAGTCCTTAAAAAGATATTTGCACACCCATACATACTCACAGCAGCATCCACAATAGCTAAGCAGCAGCACATATGTCCCTTAGCAGATGAATAGATTGATAAAATGTGGTATATACTCTGATAGACTGCTGTTCAGCCTTGGAAAGGAAGGAAATGACAACACGTGCTATAATCTGATGAACCTTGAGGACATGCGAAGTGCAATAAAAGCCAGTCACAGACAAAGCCGCTGTGATTCCACTTACGTGAGTTGTCTAAAGTAGCCAAATTCAGAGTGACAGAAAGGAGAATAGAGGTTGCAGCAGCGATGGGAAGGGGCAAATGGGGGCTTGTTTACTGGGTATAGAGTTTTACTCTTGCAAGATGAAACTGTTCTGGAGATCAGTTTCAAAACAGTGTGAATATATGTAACATTACTGAACTATGCACTTGAAAATGGATAAGATGGTATTATGTGATGTAATAGGTAACAACGATGCAGAAAATTTTTTAAAGATACAAAAAAAAAAAATTTGATACCTTGGAACTCCTTTCATGATTCTCGAATTTCTGTCTCCAGGCTCAACGTCGTTAAACTCCGTGCTTGCCACCTCTGCCTTGTTTTATAGGCATCCCTCCAGCATACGTCTAAAACAGGACTCCTGGCTATCATCTTTCTACCCAACCTATTTCTTTCCAAGCATTTCCCTCTATTATAAATGGCGGCTCCATTTGTTGAGTTGTTTAGGCCAAAACTCTTCAAGTTATCTCCAACTTCTCTTTCTCTCACATTCCACATCTAATCTGCCAGCAAATTCAGTGGGTTACTAACTTCAGAATATCTCACGTCTGACAACTTTTCACTGCCTCTATGTACCGAAATTGACTTACCTTTCTCCTAGAGGTGGACTTCTGATGGCCTCCTAATGGTTTCCCCCATGTCTACTCTTGCCTCTTTAAAGTCTCTTCCCCACAGAGATTTTAAAACTCTTTCTTTTAAAAACATTAACCGATTGTCTCACTTCCCTGCTCGGAATTCTTCAATGCCCTCTCACAACCCTTTGGATAAAATAACATAGTTCCTACTGTGGCTTACAAATCCTTACAAGGTCTGGCCTGACTTCCTCTTTGACGATAGCTTCTATCACTTTCTCCCATGCTTTCTGAGTTCCAGCCTTAGTTTTCTTGAATATTACTAAGAACACTGTAGCCTTAAGGCCTCTCCTCTTATTTTCTCTAGCCTGAAACACTTGTAGATATCCACATAACCATCCCACAGAATTCCTCTCTCATTTCATTCAGATATCAACTCAAATATCATCTCAAATCTTACTTGACTACCTTATCTGCCTAGTACTGCATTCTCTCCTGTCATGCCTATATCCTTAGCTCGCTCTGTTGTAATTCATAGCACTTATCTCTCTGACATCGTGATTTACATTAATTTATTTTAGTCTGTACCCCAGTAGGCTTTTGTCTGCTTACTACCTGGAGCAGTGCCTGGCATGTGAAAGTAGTGTAGTAGAGTGTAATATTTAAAAATAAAAAAATAAAAAATAAAAAATAGCTTCAGGTGGAAGATTGTTTGGGTTCAAATGCCATTTCCACTATGGTGACTTCGAACAGGTTGCTGAACTTTGGCGTGCCTCAACATTCTTATCTGTAAACTGATAACAGTTTCTGCCTCTGTGGATTGTTCTACATAAAAAGAATTAATCAAAGTTGAGGTGGCAGGTCCTGTCACATAGTAAATGTATTAGTTATCTGTTGCAGCATAACATATTATCCCAAGATAAAGTGGCTTAAGACAATAATAAACATTTTTGTCTCACAGTCCTCCTGTACGTGAGGAATTTAGGAGTGGCTTGCTGGCTCAGAGTCTCTTGTGAGGTGGCGGTCAAGGTGTCAGCCAGGGCTGCAGTCATCTGAAGGCTTTATTAGGGTTGGGCGAGATGCATTCAAGATGGCTCACTTACTCTTATGGCTGGCAGATTGATGCCAGCTGTTCTTGGCAGGAGGCCTCAGTTCTTCACTATGTGGTTCTCCTCTTCATCGGGCTGTTGACTGTCCCTCTGGCTGTCCCCAGAGCAAGTGATGCCACAGAGAGCAAGGCATAAGCCACGATGTGGTAGAAACCACACCCTGTCATTTTTACAGTATTCCAGTGGTTACGCGGGTCAGCCCTACCTCGTGTAGGGTGTGGGCACACTTCACAAGGTGCATACTAGGAGGCAGTGATCACTGGAGGCCATTTTGGGGCCTAGTGACCTCAATAAGTGATCTGTAAGTTTTATTATTATTATAGTAGATAAAATATTTGCACAGAAGCATATGTATCCAGTTCATTTGGATGATGTTGCATGGTATGTTTTTCAGCCCTTAGTTCTTAGCTTCTCTGCATCCTTAGAATTAAGGTGCTTTTTTGTTGGTGGCATATACTTTTGGTTTTGAGCCAGTAAAACAGACTTTCTTTTAATTGAGTATATAGTCCGTTGGCATTTAATATAATAACATTTTGGTTTCAGTCTTTCTTTTGTTTTTTATTCTACCTGGTCTATGCCATTTTCTTTTCTTTCTTGCCTTCATTTTTTATTATCTCATTTTATCCTATTAACTTGTTAGTTACATATTGATTTACTGTTCTTTTAGTGACTTCCTACAAGTTAAAATACACATTTTTTAGCTTGATCTGATTATCACGGAATTCCTGGATGATGTAATGATTTTGGAACACCTCCACTCCCTTTTGCTTTTGGGCTGTTCTTAGATTCTCTGTATATTTTAAACTCAGGACACGATTCTTGTTGTTTTATGTGTTCATTGAGATTTACCCACATTTTCGCCCTTTCCATTGATCTGCATTGTTATTGTATGGGATTCTTCTTTGCTTGCTGAAAGAACTCCTTTCAGTATTCCCTTCAGTGCAATTCTGATGATAAAGTCCCTCGGTTTGTATTCGTTGAGAAGTGTTCCAGTTGTTCAGAAATGTTCCACGTCCATTTTCTTAAAAAAAATGTTTATTTTCTGAGAGAGGGGGAGTGTGCAAGTGAGGAAGAGGCAGAGAGAGAGGGGGACAGAGGGTCCAAAGCAGGCTCTATGTTGACAACAGCAAGCCCAACGTGGGGCTCGAATCACCAACTGCAAGATCATGACCTGAGCTGAAGTCAGAGACTGAACCTGCTGAGCCACCCAGACACAAACCCCCCTGCTCCCGCCACCTTCATTTTTGAAGGGTATATTTACTAGGTATAGAATTTTGGTAGGGCATTATTTTTTTCCAGCTCTTAAAATGTTTTTGTCAATTGTCTTCCGACTTCTCTTTTCCACCAAGAAGTGAAAGTTGCTCTCCTGAAGAGCAACTCTGCTGCTTTTGAGTTTCTCCTCCTCCTTTGAGCAATTTTTACCATGCTGTGTCTAAGTGTGCCTTCCTTTGTATTGTTTATCCTTTTCGTGTCCATATTGCTTCGTGAATCTATGGCTTGCTGTCTAAGGTCAGTTGTGGGAAATTCTCAGCTGCTGTATCTTCATATGTTGCACCTCCTACAGCCTCTTTCTCTTCTCCGGGACCACAGTTACATCTACTAGACCTTTTTACCATGTCTCATATGTTCATACATTCATTGCCATATTTTCTTACCTTTTTTCTGTGTTTTAGTCTGGATAATTTTTTTCTGACTCACCTTACAGTTCACTAGTTTTTCCCCCTCTGGTCTGTCAAACCTGCCCATGAACCCAATCTATTAAGTTCTTAATTTTAGTTATTTTCTTTTTCAGTTCTAGAATTTTCATTTGATTATTTTCCCTCCCAGCTTTTTATTGTGAAAGCTTTTCAACATTTGAGAATTTCACATTTTAAAGAAGAGAACAGTCAATACTCATGTGGTGAGTTTATCAGTTGAATACATTTTGCCACATTTATTTTATTTCTGTATATAAATCCTTCCCCCCCGCCAGACCATTTGAGAACACATTCAGACATCATGGCGGTTCTTCTCTAAATACTTCATTACGTTTTCCCCCTAAATACTTCAGCATGTATTACATTCCCAAGAACAAGGGCTTCTATGTACGCATGATATAATTATCACACTGGAGAATTTAATAGATACAACACTTGATGTAATATAGAGTCTGTATTTAAATTTTCCCGGATGTCCCAATAAAATCCTTTATAGCTGACTCACCCCAATCAAAGGTCACATATTGCATTTAGTTATCCTCTTTGGTCTCCTTTAAATTAGAATCGTTCCCCAACCTTTTTTGGGTCTCCCTTGGCATATCACCTTTAGGTTCTAGGCCAGTTGTTTTGCAAAGGTTTCCCCAATTTGGATTCATCTAAGTGTTTCTTCACAATTAGTTTTGGATTAAACATTTTTGGCAAGAATACATCAGAAAATCAGTTTGTCTCATTATTGGTGTTAAGTTTGGTCATTTGATTAAGGTGAAAATGCTCATAAAAAAAAAATCACAATCTCGAAATTAACAATGCTCCATACATGTTAAATGATGTGTCAAAGTATCTTTCTCTAGAGTATGAAATTTGGCAGAAACTTAGATCATTTCCAGTATTAGAGTATTTCAAGTGGAAGGGTTCATGAGTACTATTCATTTACATTTTATGCCTGACTCATTGACATCTCAGTTACCATGTCCACAAACAACTCTATTTTAGTTAGGGGTCTTTTCCTTTTTGAATTTTGATTGCTCAGCTGAAGGCTCTTTAGTGAGAGCTGATGTGAATACTTTTATATACTTAATAAAAATTAATGAGTTTTGTTAATAATGGTTTAAACTAGCTAGATTGTTTACTTGTTTTTGTTATTTGTAAGAATGCCTGATTCCAGATCTGCTGTGCTAGCTTAAATATATCCTCCAAATAAGACCATACATTAAAACAAAACCAAACCAGAAAAATGATCAAAAAAACCCTGTGTATTTTAAAAACACTATAGCTTTTTGTTGTACTTGATCTTTTCTAGGTTTTCACAGTAATTAATTAAAAAAAAAATTTTTTTTTAATCTTTATTTTTGAGTGAGAGAGAGAGAGACAGAGTGTGAGCAGGGGAGGAACAGAGAGAGAGGGAGACACAGAATCTGAAGCAGGCTCCAGTCTCTGAGCTGTCAGCACAGAGCCCCATGTGGGGCTCGAACCCATGAACCGCGAGATCATGACCTGAGCCGAAGTCGGATGTTAACCGACTGAGCCACCCAAGAGCCCTGGAATTAATTTTTATAAAATACCTCTCAGACTATATTGTCTGCAGGCAGATGCTCCATTTACTTCAAGAGAGGCAAACAAAGTTGGGAGCCAGTATAACTGTTAATTGATTAGACACAATACTAAATACAAGGACTAAGGAAATCATAGAGGATCTAAAGATTTTTAAAACCCATTTACCAGGCTCTTCTATAAATGTAACACTTGATAGAGCAAGCTCCACATGCTTTTTTGGAATTCAAGAAGACTTAGTTTGTAGAGTTCCAAAGGGTGTGGTGTTGTGTTTTAGTTTAGTTTTTGAGGATACGGTACGTTTCTTTTAATGCTGGTTTATAATGCATACTTGAACTTGTAACTTTATAATTCTATGAAGGTAAGATACACAGAGTATGAAATAACTGATTAAGATCCTATATTTGTGCAATGTCGTTAATACAACAAACTGAATGATCATTTAGGACTAAAGATTGTGTTTCTTATTAGGAATAATAAAGTCTTATCTCTAGGAGCTTGGAGAGTAACAGACAGATATAAACAATACTGATAATAAAGTATAATTAATCATCAGAGAAAATATGGAAACACAACAGAGTTCAGCTAACTGTGCCATAATAAGACAGCTGTATTATGATTGTGAATCAAAATGACAGACCTCATTAGACCTGCTGTTATTCATAGAGGTCTTTGCCTTGGCAAATAGTTGTGCTGTCCTGTAAGATATTCCAGGATTTCTTTAATATACTAGATAGACCTGATTAATGGTTTTGAAGCTTTTAAATCTTCTAAAGTTTAAATTTAAATCTCTTAAAAATCTTTTAAAATCTTTTTTTCAGCTTTTTGTTTACCTTTTTTTTTTTTTAATAATTTTTTAACGTTTTATTTTTGAGAGAAGGGGTGGGAATGGGGGAGGGGCAGACGGAGGATCCAAAGCAGGCTCTGCACGGACAGCAACGAGCTCGATGTGGGGCTCAAACTTAGGAACCGTGAGATCATGACCTGAGCCGAAGTCAGATGCTCAAGCAACTGAGCCACCCAGGCGCCCCAACTTTTTGTTTACCTTTACCCGAATATTATTTTAGCCTCATAGTCTGATAAAGTTTCAATTTGCTACTTTTTAAAAAAGTTTATTTATTTTTGAGAAAGAGAACATGTGAGCAGCAGAGGGGCAGACAGTGGGGAGAGAGAGAAAATCCCATGTAGGCTTTACGGTGTCAGCTCAGAGCCCACTACAGGGCTTGAGCTCATGAACTGCTGAGATCATGACCTGAGCCGAAACCAAGAGTCGGACGCTTAACCGACTGAGCCACCCAAGTGCCCCATCAGTTGCTACTTTTTTGCCTGTTATTAATGCTATTTAGGATTTTCAAATATTTTGACTTTAATGTTGAAGAGTAAATGTGTTTTCAGGTAGATAATACTCCAGTTTGAAATTTGTTAAAATTTGTCTTTGCCAAGAATAAGATTTCTGGTCAATATAAATAGAATTACCTTGTGTTTTTGTTCTAGATGAGGGTGCATGTTTCTGAGTTTGAGGTTAGAATTAGGAATTGGGTGTGCCAACTGATGGATGGATGGATGGATGGATAAGTGCTTACAGTAGCTTACTGCCTGTGAAGTCCTACATGTTTGTGAAATGTGACTGTCAACATTGAGTAAATCAGTAAGCAAATTACTCTCCAAACCCAAGTAAGGATCTGCAAAATTTCTTAGAATTTCACGGAAGGCGGGGTGCCTGGGTGGCTTAGTCAGTTGAGCATCTGACTTCAGCTCAGGTCATGATCTCACATTCTGTGAGTTCGAGCCCGGTGTCCAGCTCTTTGCTGACAGCTCCGAGCCTGGAGCCCACTTCAGATTCTGTGTCTCCCCCTCTCTCTGCCCCTCCCCTACTCATGCTCTGTCTCTCTCTTTCTCAAAAATAAATAAAAACATTAAAAAGAATTTCACAGAAGGAGCAAACCTCTGCCTTGACAGAATAAGCCATAATATTCAGCTTCTTGTGTATTTTGTTAGTACTTTATCTATTTGACTTATTAATTTCTTAATATTATTGACTTATTAATATCATGGTTTCCTTTTATTGGGAAGTTTTTCCCTATTTTTATCACAATGAAACAATTTTTAGTTGTTTACATTTTTAAGATATTTAAATGTTTGTGTTTGTAGTTTTCCAAAGTTTTGCTCATTCTTGGGATAATACTGATTACCAAAGAAAACCTGGCCCTTAATGAGCAAGTAAATCTGCAGGCTGGAAACATTTTTTTAAATTAATTTTTATCTAAGCTAGATTACTCTTCAAGATGTGATTTATTGCCTGAGGCTTCTTAAATCTCTTATAAAATGCATTATTTTGCCTGACCCAAATATTATACTATCTAGGTAATACGATGTAATTAGAGCTTAATTAATTGAACCAGATTCAAGAAAACAGTGCTAAATTTTAATTTTCTCAATACCGTAAATGTCTTTTTCAATCTTCAGCTTGTTTAACTTCTATAATTTACAGTTATTCCAGTTATTACCTAATACATGCACCAGAAATCCTTAAAATAGATCTTGAGTAGCATTTTCACTACACAGCATTTGACCTCTCTATACAATACATGTATATATTCACATATATGCATATGTACATTAAATACTATGTTTCCATGACTTTAAGGTCAGAAGTTGTGTTTTCCTTATCTTTGTATTTCTAATATTTGGCATAAAGTAGATATTCATTGGAAGGAAGGGAAGAAGGAACTGAGTAGTCTTTAGGTACTAAGAACATCACTGAGTCCAATTTCCATCCTCTTCTGTATTTACTTAGTTGGGTTATTTTAATAGGAATGTGACAAATATAGAACACTAAGAATGAAATTAATAGAAACTTCTGGAAAATGCAATGGTAAGGTCTAGCTCATCACTAGAAATGAGCAAGCAGAGGTTCGATTATTCTCTGACAGTGATGTTGAAGAAAGAGTCCCTGTAACGGATAGAAGGTTTAAGGTGACGTCTACTATCTTTTTTATCTTCAAATTTGTGTGAGAAGTCTATTTACTTTAATAATTAGTATGTCAAGATTTTACAGCATGGTAACTAGAGCGTCCAAAGAACTAGATCTAAAAGAGGCAAGGGAGATGGCTTTTAACAAAGTAGTTTAAGGAAGATTTCTCATTTTTTATGTGGAGAGGAAGGAACTTTGATATTTAAGCAGAATTCATCCTCTAGAGAACCTTTTTGATTACACAGGAAATCTAGATGTTGGACATGAAGAAAAAACAATTTTGGCAATATAGACGTTTAAACTTAAATCACAAATAGAACATAAATATTTATATTTGGAAAATATTTGCAATAGGGGTGTCAGATAAAAGAGTCTGTATGTATAATATGCAAAGAGCTCTTACGCTTTGGTAAAAACACAAACAGCCTAGGAAAACGGAGAAAGAATAGGAATAGGCAGTTTCAGAAAAGCAAATTCAGATGCTCAATAACATCTCAAAAGATGGTCAGTCTTAAGAGCAGCCAATGAAATGCACATGAAAATAATACCAAACTAATACTTTACACCCATAAGATTGGCAAAAATTAAAATGATCAAAAACACCTGTTACTTGGGATTGGCACTGTGGGGAGTTATTTACATACATTGCTAATGAAAGTATGAGCCGTTACCGCGTTTTTAGGAAGGCAGTCAAGTAGTATCTATTAAAATGAAAACACACATATTCTATGTGTGCCCTAATTGTTGCACTTCAGGGAATCTGTCTCCAAGGACAAAAAACACTCGTCAGTACGAGAAATTTCACTTCAGCGCTGTTATGATATCAAAAATGACAAACAATTCCTGTTAGTAGTGGAATGGATAAATAAATTAGAGTATATCATAATATAAACTATTGTATTGCATTCAAAAACAGCATTATATGAACTTACAGGGACTCTCTGTGAGGTATTGTTGAACGAGGAAAGAAATACGTACAGAAGAATGTATTCATACCTCCTATTCTTTTGTAGAACAATGACAAAAAAAGAAGCCCTGTGTAGGCTTATATATGTATGTCTGCCTGCACATTGATACATTCATGTGAATGTATTAGTGTGTAATGACATAGCAGAGTGCATTACTAGAGGGGTAGCGTGTTTTGGGGACTGATCATAAGGCAGCAGGAGTAGGAAGAAGAAAGAGGAGGGCCCACCTTACCAGGCAATTAGGCATGAGAATGGAGAATGGAGGGGGAAGTCAAGACTGAAAATCTAAATGTGAGAGTCCATTATAATGGTAATATTAGATGCCAGCAAAAACCATAGCTGACCTCTTAGCGTGTATCTGTATTTTCTGCCATATATTTTTCCATAATCTGCTTTGCCTTTGCAAGAGCTCAGCAATAGGTTTTATAAAATCTTCTGTTTCTGCCAGCTTACATAAAAACAGTGTCTCTCAGATGACCTCTTACATCAAGGAATTACACAAAAATCTTCCAACTGATAACGTGTTGATTTTTGATTCACAAAATATAGCCGTCAGACTGCTTTGTTTTCATGTCCGCGCTGCCCAGCTCAACACTTAGCCAGAGCAGATGTTTAGTAAATGTTAAATGAATGAGTAAATGAAGAGACAAATATCTCTTTGTAACACGGTATCATTTTTATCTTCTAAAGAAAGACAGGCTTATTAGGAGACAGGGAAACACGACTACTGACTGTTTTTACTTAGCCATCCCAAGGGAAAGAGAGAGGTCATATCCCAGTATTTACCTGTCGGCCCTATTGAGGATCCCTGGCTTTTCTGAACCCTCAGTACTGCCAAGAGAAAAGATACGACTGGCGAAACCTGGGATGTTTTGCTTCTGATTTCCATGGGGCCAGATTCCATTACTAGAAGGAAAGGTATGGGGAGCTTGAGCAAACCAAAATGGCAACTGTCACTGTCCACCACGAAGATTAATTAGAATTTAAATTTCCAAGCCAGTCTTTCTCTTAATCCCTGCTAATTTATGAAGAAGTGGAAATTCAAAAAAAGATTTTAAGAGGAAAGAAACATGGTGTGTAAACATGGGAAATGTAACATCTAAGTATTTTATTAAAGGGAAAAAGAGAGGTAGATTCTGTAAAGTGATTGAAAGATGGAATATTAAGGGTGAGAACCTCTCTTTTCAGGTTTCCTTATGTTGTTCCTAATCTCTGTGGTCAGAGGGCAGGAGTCCAAGCTGTGTTTGCAGGCCTGGTTCATTTTTCCACTGTGTTCCTCACAGGCTCAAAGGTCCATTGAAGTGGTAAATAAATGCACTCTGAAGCGATCACAACTCACCTTGTTTAGCTGAACTTGCTTAGGGGCAATTTACACAGTTCCTAGTCAGCCAAGCTTGTTTGTGATAACTGTGGAGGAGGTGTGACAACGACAGAAAAGAACCAGACCGAGAACCATTTGGGAGATGGGAGAGTGTGAGTGCTGATATGCTTCCCCCTCCCTGCCTCTCCTAAGAGTGTTTCTCCTTGTTGCACTAAATGTACCTATGTCACATTTTCCTGTGTGCAGGAAACACTCCCTAATGGAAGAGTGGAGTCTGAGCAGGGGGAAACATGGAAGCTGTATTGATCTGTGCTTATCCTATATCACTCCTCCCCACCGAGCAAATGATTGATGTTTTCAGAAACCTTCAGGAGCCTTTCTTTGTTGGATGTTGCCATTGCTGTTTCAAAACAGGAAAACGATTATGCATCAATTATGCGGAGAAAATATTTTTCTTGATTTTTTTTTTTCTCCTCACAATGAGTGGGAGGAAATTACACAAAGTGAGTATTAGGGTATTATTTAGAAACCATTCCATTTTCACTTAGGCGGCACTAGTGTTAAGCAAGAGGGTCCTTTCGAGGAGTTGGCTGTGATGTTTGCATTTTTACCAAAACACGTTGGTATAGGGGTTTGTTTACTCTTAAATTACCGTTTTGAGGTCTAGAAATTTTTTTCCCCAACCTGAAACAACAACAAAACCAGCCCACCCCACCCCCAAAAAAAGAAAAGAAAAAGAAAGAAAAAAAAAACCATTATTTAAGAAACCTATTTCTCAATCCTACAGTGAGTGGCTCCATGGTTATTTTTGCCCTATTATGGATTCTCTCAGCTGAAATTAGGAGAAAGTTTCCATTTAAGTCATCACTAATGAAAGCTCTTCAATTATCTTTTCACGTAAATGATGTCATGGTTGTACACATTCTCTGTGGCCTGAGAATGCTTACTAAATCATAAAAATAAGTATTGAGGGTTGCCTGTGAATAGTATTTTCTGTATTATTGTTCATCAGGTTGTGGCCCCCATTTTTTTCTCAATAGATTAAAAAGAGGCAATTATTAAGGTGTTTTTTTTTTTTTCTTTAATGTTTATTTTTGAGATCGATAGAGCGTGAGCAGGGGAGGGACAGAGACAGAGGGAATCACAGAATTCAAAGCGGGCTCCAGGCTCTGAGCTGTCAGCACAGAGTCCTATGTGGGGCTCGAACTCACGAACAGGGAGATCATGAGCTGAGCCAAAGTCGGAGGTTCAACTGACTGAGCCACCCAGGTGCCCCAAGTTTTGTTTTTTTTTTAAAATACCTCCAAACCATAATCCCTTGCATATTATTGGTATTGTAACTGCTTACAGTTGGTATTGTAACTTACTTAACAGGAACTTAGTATTTGATAAGATGCTTCTAAACGTTACACAGAAGAACAATAAGCTTCAAAGATACACAGAGGTGTCATCCAAAGTTAATCCTAGGTCTTGACTAACCTTGTTTTCTTTTACATTTGAGAGACTATTATCTACCCACATGATCTCAAGTTTGTAAATGTTCACATGACACCAGTCACCAAATATCTGTTGGGTCTTTTCATTATTATTCTCGAATCTCTCCCTTCTGCCAATCACTTTGTCTTTCACCAAGACAAAAAATAAACTTTAATTGGAATCTCTTCCTGAAGTTTCTCCATACTTCAGCTGTTTTTCTTTCATGCTGTTGCCAGATTATTTTGCTGAATGTGAAGTCTTGGTCCTGCCATATTCATGCTGGAGACCTTCAATGTCTTGAATCGTGTTGAGGAAAAGTTCTAAGCTCTAGCGTGACATAGAAGTCCCTCAAATTTCTGGCCTCAGCCTAATTTGCTAGTTTCATAATCTGCCCTGTGATCTTCCCTCCTGACATCATACTGAAGCCGTATTGAACAGCTTGCTCTTTTCTGAACTTGCCTCTAGGATTCCACCTCCACATGCACTGTTTTCCCTGAGTGTCATTCCCTCATTTTGTCTATGCAAATGCCCTATGATTTCTTTAGGACTCTGCATCCTTATAACATGTGTCCAAATCTGTTATAACATTAATATAGTAAGTTATGATTGTTTACATCTTTCCCACTAGATTAGGGATTCTCTAAAGGTATAGACTAATCATCATTTTGTAAATTCTCCCTCCTGTGTTCATTGCGGTGCCTGACATATAGTAGGTGTTCCATATGCCTTTGGATGTTGGATTGAGTGCAGATACACGGTTTAAACACTTTTTCACCCCCAAAGAATTTGTTTCAGCTGTCAAAATGTCTAAGGAGTATAGTGTCCCCTTTCTATCACATTCTTACAGAGTAGCACCTGTTCTGAATATTCTGGTAATTCAGTTGTAGGTGAGGGAAGGCATTCTTAAAGTATGATCTATAAAACCTTGTTAAAATTTACTTGGTAATATTAAGGAGAGTGATCGTATATGAGCACAAGTTGGGAAAGAATGACGGGATAGTCATTTTTAATCAGACAAACTCTTAAGTACCAAATGTTGATAACTTAGAAGCTTGGCAGTTGAAGCAGGTGGATTGATTTAGTGTGTCCATGCTTCAAGGGGGAAAAATATCAGTTTTGCTTTATATCATCTGATTTTGTTGTTTCCCTTCTTTTAGTCAGCAACAAATCAGTTTCAAATTTAAACATAAGTTTGACCGAACTTAAGTATTTGCTCTGCAAATGTTATGGGTGTGTACTTTTCATTTTTATGTCTCTAGGTGATTAGTTCAGAGGATTCTGGTTCATGAAATGGCAGGTGTCTTTTCTGCCTCCACAAGGTAATTACAGGTTGATTACATTTTTATGTCCTATCTGCATAAAAATTTGCTTATCACTGCATAAAAATTTGGCATATCACTACATTGAATAATTGCATTCATCAAACAAATACTTATACTATAGTCCCCTCCCACCCACACACACACACACACAAAAGACCCAAACTACTTAAGTACAGTCAAGTTAAATTGAATGTCACAAATAGTACTGAAGGAAAAAAGGAAGCCATCTTGTAGCATACAGCCTGAAGGTCAACTGTTAAAGACCTCCGAGGGGTAGCTTTCCCCTGTTGCCATGGACGTGAGAACCAGTTGTGTTCACCTATCACAGGCTGGCACAGACTGGACACTCAGTATGTGTCTAAATGAATGGAAGGCTGAGAGTTTAGATTATTTTATTTATTTATTTTTTAATCTTTATTTCTTTTGAGAGAGAGACAGAGTGTGAGCAGGGGAGGAGCCAAGAGAGAGGGAGACAGAATCTGAAGCAGGTTCCAGGCTCTGAGCTGTCAGCACAGAGCCTGACGCGGGGCTCGAACTCATGAACCGTGAGATCATGACCTGAGCTGAAGTCGGACACTTAACTGACTGAGCCACTCAGGTGCCCGGAGTTTAGATTATTTTAATAGCAAAATTGGTAGTACCATCCCCACTTACCACCTCCCGAGTTTTTGCTCAATTGTAGGGATATTCTCTTATCTGAAGTCAAGTTAGGGTAGTTTTATTTGTTTTGTTGTTGTTGGTCTGTTCCAAATATTTTCTTTAGTTTTAGGCCCCTATAGCCCAGTATCAGAATTTATATTAGGTAGTCATATATTACATAGTAATAGGAAGCAGAATGAAAATAATTTTGTAAGAAAGTCATGTATTCGCTTTCTAGGTGACCTTGCCCAAGTCCTTCGTGTTCTCTCTACCTCAGGGTCTTTGTACAATACAATGGACAGATTGAATCAGGAATCTGAAAGAATTGTTATTGGGGAATTATAAGTGGCTAGATAGTTTTAGGAAAATTAATGAAGCTGGTATTAGGCTGTAACTTAAATGGTTTACCTTTCAGGAGCATTGCTCTCAGGGGGCAGCACATTGGAACTGTAAAAGCAGTATGATTATATATTTTTATTTTTAATTATTTATTGTTTTTAATGTTTATTTTTGAGAGAGAGAGAGAGAGAGAGAGAGAGAGAGAGAGAGAGAGAACACGCACACAGCTGGGGAGGGACAGAAAGAGAGGGATTTAGAATCCGAAGCAGGCTCCAGGCTCCGAGCTGTAAAGCACAGAGCCCCGCGCTGGGGTCTTACTCGCCAACCCTGAGGTCGTGACCTGAGCCGAAATTCAGAGTCAGATACTTAACCGACTGAGCCACCGAGGTGCCCCATGATTTTTAAAGTTACAGCAGCATTGAGTGGGCGCCTGGGTAGCTCAGTGGGTTAAGCGTCTGACTCTTGATTTTGGCTCGGGTCACGATCTCAGGGTTCATGAGACTGAGCCCCACTAGGGCTCTGTGCTGGCGGCGCTGAGCCTGCTTGAGATTCTCTCTGCCTCTCTCTCCCCTTCCCCTGCTTGTGTGTGCACAGGCATGCTCTCAAGATAAATAAACATTAAAAAAATAAAGTTATAGTAGCGTTGCACATAATTATCTCCATTACACCCTCCCCGGAGCCACCTCACACAACTGTAGGAGAGTGACATTCCTGGCTTGAATTTTCTGGCCTTGTTTTATATGTATGATAAATTAAAAAAAAAAATAAAAAACTTCCCCTTTAGTCTTCTCTATTTCTCTTTAAAGTTGGAAGCCATTTATACTTTAAGTACATTTAAAAGTTTGTTTTAAATTATAAACTTTAATTTGAAAATACTTAAATGGCAAAAGATGATCTCAAAGTTAAGATCGATAAAATAATGATTCTTAGGGCAAGACAGAATGGGTAAAAATGATTTGTCTGTCTTTGTGGGATTAAGGGATTCATCATAAAGAAAAGTCTTCCTGTGTGTCAAGTGTTCGATTTTTAAATCAAAGTCCTCCTTTGCAGATGTTTAAACACATTAATCTTCTATTCTGACAACTCAAAGACTTAAAAATGAAATGTTAAGATCTGTCTTTATTTGGCTTTAATTGTAAATTGCAGGCGTTGGAGAGAGCATAATTAACTCTATTACTGCAACAAACATTTAAAGATGTAAGTAATTTTGAGTGTTCTGTTTGAAAATTTGGGAGAGAATTACTCTCTACGAAGCCATCCCCAGTTCTCTTTGTTCTTTTAACTGTGTTTCCTCAGAAAATTCTGTTTGTTACATCTGTAAGGAAGGGGAATGAAAATATGCTTTGGGGGCATAATGTTGAAAATTTTTAAAGCTTGTTCTCTTCATTCTGTCCTCTTCCGAGCGGTCTGCTTAATGATGGTGCACAAAGCATTTGTATTCCCACTGTCGTTTTCTTAAACCACAGATCCAAATGCCAAACATAGAATTTACCTCCAGGATATGAAAGATGGCAAAGCATAATGCTAAAATGTAAAATCTGAGGAACAAGTAAGAGAGGAAGTCTCCTATAAATTCTGACATCTAGTAGTTCTAGGTCAGTGCCCTAATTGCCAACCTTTGCCTGTATTTGTGAGTGTCTATTATGCATCATTATAAGTGAATCTGGTCTGGTTACAATAGAGTTTTTCAGGTAGATGTTGATTTGGGGCTCTGAATCCAAGTTTTTCTTCAGTAGACCGTCACAGTGGTAAAACGAAACCATGCGAAGTTTTGAGAAAACCATTTCTTTTGGTAAAAATGGCAAGAAAAGTTGTGATCTCATTGTGACAGATTCCCACAGGCCGCGGATGTTTATCGTTTTGTTGTGATATCTGAATGATACGAGTAATGTTTGGGAATGTTTGGGTTTTTTGACATGACATTTGTTGTTTAACCTGTAAAGTGGTAGTAGCAAGGCTTGATGGAGAGTTTTGAATAAAAAGAAAGAGCGAATGAAAACTAGGATATAAATTTTATGGTCTCTTCTCAAACGTTTGTCTAAAGTCAGTCAAGAAGTTCGTTACATTAAAAAGCAATTAAATTTCACAGTTTAACTAAAGTTGTTTGTTTTTTTACCTGTATGTGACCTCCAGAAGTGATCTGACCTTTTTTGAATGCATTCTCTGTGCCAGTATGCCAGACCATTTACATGATTATCTCATTATCTCATTTAATCCTTAAACAACCGTGTAGAATAGATATTATCTTCATTTACAGATAAGGAAAGTCGGGCCCAGACCTAAGTAAATTGCTCAGGGCCTCTTACCTAGCTAGTAAATAAATGACAGAGGCGGGACTCAAAATCACAGCTGTCTGATTCCTCCCAGTGTATTTTAGGTCCCTGATGGATATCTGCAACAGAAATTTGATCCTTCTAATTCCCTTTCTCTTAACCCTTTAATGGTTCTATGCAGTTTAATGGTGCATGGAAAATTTTCTTCTGCTTTCACATCCTTCAGTACTTCCAACATTTGACCACTTCCTCTTGTGTACTCCCAAGTCCATCTTCCCGGCTCCTGAAATAACACCACAGACATATACCTCTCACATTGCTCCCAGAGGGCAAAGATCACCCCAGTAATGGTTCATTCATGTTGTCTGAGTAAGTGAATGAATGGAGTTTTAGATTTTTGGCTAGTTTCCATCCACTGTGTTCACTTGACTGGTTCCCTATGCGTTGATATTTCTTAAGAGTATGGCTTTATACGTTCAACAGTAGTAACCAGATATTTTTTACTTATAAAAGCAATGGCTTCCCACTGAACATTATGATTGGCCTCATACTTGATTTTAGTTTGGTAGTTGGGGAAAGCAGAGTACTTAAAATCCTATCAAAAAGGAACCTTGCTGTGTTTTTTCTTACACGTTTATATATTGTACAATAAAAGCATAATTATTTGGATCTTAAACTTAGCTTTTTGATTAGATATTGAAGCATTTCACCCACAATCAGAACTGCAAATCCCTATTCCTACGTATTAAGTTGCCTGCGTTCATACTGTGATTTAGAGTTTTGACAAAGCACCTAATCTTTCTCATAGCTAGCAGAATTATTTCCAAGTAAAATTGCTGTGAAGCTTGTTAGGTCAAATACATTTTCCTGTGATAGATAAAAATGCGTATTGTATATTGTCTCTAAAGGGATCTTAAATCTAACCATTTTAATTTAAAAAGTAATTAAGTTTATTTAGAATTTTATTATTTGGTACAAAGAGTGCTTGTTATCTTATTAAATGAATGTCAATGCTTATTTATAAATTGAAATATAGAATGCAGGAGGCAGCTAAACAATTGTTGAATATATTCTGTCTCCAAATTTTATTTCTTCCAAGGAATCAGCAACCGTTTGTTTCTCCCATTACTGTGAGCCACACATCATTTTAGGAGGAAAAAAAAAAGTGGGGGGGGGGGGGGAGAGTGTTGATGATTTCCGACATCACCCTAATCCTGTCTATGCAAACAGAAACAAAAGCCTCAGGAATGTTTCTTTCAAAATGTAATCTCTGCGCTCCAGAAACCCATTCTAGATGTATGCCCTTTGGGGTTTATATAAACTTCTTGAAGTTGGGTTGGGATCCAAAGGAGATTTCTTAAGAATAATTCCGTTACTTTGGAGGCTTGAGACTTGGTTCATAGCTTAAAGTTTGATTGAATTTCTCATAATTAATTATCTTTTTACTTCCTTATCCCATGAGGGAAGCCTGTATTAACCACTGGATAGAAGTAATTATTGTAAAACACAGTCTGAAGGCAAAATCTTAATGGCTTCTATTAAATTTCTTTTTGTTATGACTTTTTATGGAAATGTGTTAAATGTTTGATAATGTTCATTATCCCCAAACAATGGGACTACTATCTGATAGAGCTTGCTTGTGTCAGGGGTCTCCAAAACCGCTCGCAGATTCGGTGATTTGCTAGGACTTAAAGACGCAGCATACAGTCCTACTCATAGCTATGATTTATTCCTGCAGTAGGAAAAGGCCCATGGCACAAAGTCTGAGGAAACCAGGTTCATGATCCCACTGGAGTCACATGGGATGCCCTTAATTCTTCCAGCCTTGAGTATTGACAACATATGTGAGATATTGCCTACTGGGGAAGCCCATCAGAGGCAGTGCCCAGTTTTTATGGGGGCTGGTCACATAGGTATCGTCTGCCTAGCACGGACCAGAATTCTAGACTGCCAGAGCGAAAGCACATGTTCATCCTGAACCACATTGTTTTCACAAACAGGCACAATGAGACACTCTTACCAGGGAATGGTGGGCACCCTCCCTAAATCCACGTTCCCAGAGGCCAGCCAAGGACCAGTCTTGCCAGTAGGTCTTTCTAAGGATAGCAGTCTCATTTCTGTTGTGTTAACTGGTTTCTGCACACATGCTATAGAACTTGAATGACTATGGGTAAAGTTTGTCATAATTGTTACAGCTTTGGAAGAGGATGATAAATTCGTGCCTGTTTTATGATAGCTAGTATCTGTGGTTTGAAATGAATAAACATGGTCAGTTCGGACTTTAATACTCAAGCGTATTAACTTTGGGATTTGAGGTTTATGTTTTTAGCAGAAATGTTAAAATGCATGTTACAAAATGATCACAATATGAATGAATATACTGAGACTTTATTTTTCTCAGTTCTCCGAGTGTAAGCTCTATAAGCATATAAAATCAGCAACGTTTGACTGCATACCATATACCTATCTCTGCTTTAGATACTAGGGTTATAGAAATGAACCAGGCATGGTTCCCACCTTGAAGAAGCCCAAATTCTAGCAGACGTGATAGAAATGTAAACCATTAAGTGTTTATAAATTAACATAGGGGATATCATTTTATTAAACTATTTTAGATGTTTTAAAATATACTTTTCTTATGCTATTATTTATAAGTGTCTGTGTATATTCTGTAGACACTACTATGTAGTCTTTTTAAAAAAAAATTTTTTTTAATGTTTATTTCTGAGACAGAGACAGAGCATGAGTGGGGGAGGGGCAGAGAGAGCGGGAGACACAGAATCAGAAGCAGGCTCCAGGCTCTGAGCTGTCAGTGCAGAGCCTGACACGGGGCTTGAACTCATGAACCGTGAGATCATGACCTGAGCTGAAGTCGGTCGCCCATCCGACGGAGCCACCCAGGTGCCCCAACACTACTGTGTAGTCTTAAGGCTTTTTTTTTTTTTTTTTTTTTTTTTAAAGAATTTCTTTAGTGTCCTATTCAGGTTTCTGGATTTTTGTGTTAGATAAGGGGGTGGGGTGGGGTGTTTAATTATATAATTCTTGGCTGTGATAAATCACTGTGCTGGAGCCTATATATGCTCTGCGTGCTTATACCTCAAACATTTTAGTAGCCAGCTTTAAGAAAAATTTTGCATTTAATGCTAGTTTTTTTTTTTTTTTTTAAGAGAAAGGGGGGGGTGGGGGGATAGGGGCAGAGGGAGAGAGAGGATCTCAGCCAGGCTCCCCACCCATTGTGGAGCCTGACTTGGGCCTCAGCTCAACTTCATGACCACAAGATCATGACCTGAACCAAAATCAAGAGTTGAGCACTTAACAGACTGAGCCACCCAGGTGCCCCCACCTAGTGTTAACCTTAACATCCAGTACTAATAGTAGTCCCATTTTGATTTTATGCAAAATCTTATATGAAAAGAAATCAGTCGTCATTGTTTCCTGTCACATCCATCCAGTGTGTCTTTTTACTCCCACCTCTGTTCCTGAATTACCAAGTTCTCAATCAATTTTGCTTTCTTTCATGTGTCTTCATTGCCCCTTTGGATTTGACCATTTTAACATAATAGGCTTGGAAGTTTCATCTAGTCTCGACTCCACAAAGATGGCTGTTCCAGGCTGTCTTCTACCCTGGTATCAGATTCTTCTGTCCTGTCCACAGCTCCGCAAAAGAACACGGGATGGAAAACCAGGAGGCATGCGTGCTGTATCAGGGACTTTGCGAACTCTTCCTCCCCTCTGAGTTCCAGCCATGCTGCGTTGTCTTTATAGTTACTTGCGTGTTTCTTTTCACCTTCTGTCCTCTTAGAGGCTGTGCTTTTTTTCCCCCTCACCTCAGTGATACAACTAGTTGTGTGACTTTTTAAGCTACTTAACCTCTCAGTGCCTCAGGCTACTCAACTATCAAATGTGGGTAATAATACTAATTCGAAGGTAAGACGCACAAGGGGTTTTGTGAGAATTAATTTCATACATGTAAATATCTTAGGCTGGTGTCCAGCCCGCATTAGCCACTCAAAAAATGATAGCCCTTTTCCCCCAACTTTTTTTTTTTAAGTTCAGACCTACAAAATGGGAAAAGAAGAGCTATTGAGTGTCCATATACTTTTGGCTTAATCTTTAACCTATGCCAAATTTGCTTTATCTCTTTCATGTGTGTGTATGTGTGGGTAATATTTTTTAAATTTTTTAAAGTTTATGTATCGAGAGAGAGTGAGAGAATGAACAGGGGAACGGCAGAGAGAAAGAGGAACAGAGGATCCATGTGGGTGCTGACAGCATAGAGCCTAATGCGGGGCTTGAGCTCATGAACTGTGAGATCATGACCTGAGCCGAAGTCGGACGCTTAAC
>NW_024412388.1:97698671-97764213 GCF_014898765.1 Herpailurus yagouaroundi
TTGGGATGCCATTACCTGTAGTGGATATAATTAGGTCTTGTATATATACTACCTTCCTAGTTATGTTTGTATATGCATGTATATTTTTAAAGCCATGGTTTCATGTTGATATCTGTGCAGATTTAATACCACAATCCACTGTGGTGTTTTCTGTCTTCCACCAAATACCTTGGGTTCCTAATATCATTTCCATAACTACCTATTTGTTTTATCTAACAGTACAAATAAAATAGGTTCAAAACTACATGAACTAATATTAATACTCCAACCGTCACGTGAACTTGAAGACTTCTTTGTAATTTTGTTATCCTTAGACTATGTCCCAGTATTTATGCCAGAGTACTATATTCAAAAGTGACTTGAAATATTTTTTGTCTTCATGTGGTTATGTTACCAACCTGATATGCAGTTAAATTGGTTTATTTCCACTTGTTTTCAGCGTTAAGGTTTGCCTATTTAGATTTTTTTTTACTTAGTTTTATTCTCTTGAATGTATAAAAACATTTGAATGGTTCAGAAGTCAAACTATATTAAAAAGTAGAGTTAGAATTTTACTTCCATTTTCTGTCTCTACCCCCTACCTTACCTCTTTCACCACTTCCATGGTAGGTGACCATTTTTATTAATTTCTGGCTTAGCCCCCCAGTGTTTCTGTTTGTTATTATGTAACTGTAACTCTAACTGTCCCTGGTTTTGTTTTGTTTTTGTTTTTCTTACGCCCTGGTTGTATCATTTTATACTCTGCAGCGGCAAACCTGGTATATTTGATGCCTGGAGCAGGTAATTTTGAATACATCCCTCTTCTATATGATAAAATTATTTTCAGTAATAACCATGAAATGAACTATAATAATGGTAGAAACAAAATGGAAACAAATTATTTTATTGAACATTTGAATATATAATCATGCTAGTAAAAGTAAATTAAAAATAAAATAAGTGGAATATTATAGAAAATGTTTATACTAAAGTATCTCTGCCAGAAAATTCATCTTAAATTTCTATTACATTTGATTAAAAAAAAAGGGGGGGGCACCTGGGTGTGGCTCAGTCGGTTGAACATCCGACTTCGGCTCAGGTCATGATCTCACAGTTTGTGGGTTCCAGCCCCGCATCAGGCTCTGTGCTGACAGCTCAGAGCCTGGAGCCTGCTTTGGATTCTGTGTCTGTCTCTCTCTCTCTCTCTGCCCCTGCCCTGCTCTCTCTGTCTGTCTGTCTCTCTCTCTCTCTCAAAAATAAAAAAATAAACATTAAAAAAAAATTTAAAAAAAAACAAACCAACTCCTGAAGTTTTTCTTGTTCTGCAGTGTCAGAGAAAATGACTTAATGATTGCAGACTTGATCCGCTAGTGTGTAAACAGGCATTCAAATAAACATTGCCCCTTTTGATTTCTTCTAGTAATAGCAACAACTTTGTTGTCTCTCCTACCATTCTTCAAAATGTGATTCTTTTTTCTTTGAAATGTCCATTTCCTTACATTTTGTTGTTGTGTAGTTAATGACCTTAACCACAGTTTCCGTGCACTGTTCTTTAAATAACTGTTTTTAAAGCTTTGTGTTTTATTGTTCATTGTGCGACGCTGATTCCAGCTGTCTGGAAGTATTTTTGGGCCTGATTAACTCATCTAAAACTTCCTACCAGGAAAAAAAAGATAACCTAGAAAGGAGAAATAGCATACAGCTGTCCTTGTTTATTTGGAATCTATTGTTTAAATACCGGAATATGTAGTATATCATAGGGCTCAAGACAAACTGTACTAAAGTGGAACCATTTCAAAACGTTACAGACTTAATTTCTGAAATGAATATGTAGCATTGAGCCCATGTATATCAGAGGCTAAACTGGGAGTTCTCCAAATCAACTTCCATATGTAATTCAGTGTTTAAGAAATAAGTAATACAAATGTCTAATTTGAGCTTGCATAATGTTTTTAACACACAACAGCAACCACAGCAATTATTTAGAATTAGGAACAACAAAAGATTATTTTAGGGAATGTTTCATTGCTTGTGTTTTTAAAAAAATTGCTGGCACATGATGATAAGCAAGTCTACTTTAAGTTTTGGTTTGTAAAATCTCTATAGACAATGTTCTTTCTTATTGTGGGCACCTGGCATGGTCTCTTTCCACCATCCCACTCTTGGTATGCCACCACACCCACCAACAACATATAAAAATGCCCGTTTTTTCACAACCTCAGCAACGGTGTTGAGTGTTTCATCAGTCCAATGGGTAAAAAATGCTCAGTGTTTTAATTAGCATTTATCTTGGTATGAGGGAAGTTGAGTATCTTTTTAGAAGTTTAAAGGCCATTGCATTTCTTTTCCTGTACTTGAATCTTTTCTTTTGCCAATTTTTTTTTTTTTCTAGTGGCTTCCCTCCCTTTTCAGTTTATAAAAAAAGAATTCTGTAGTTAAACAGAAGTTCTATAGGGGGAAAAGAGCAGCTACAATCTTAGACTAAATTAACTGTCTTTATGGGAAGCTTTAATACATAACATGTTATTAATAGAAATCTGTTTCCCCCTTTCAGAGAGCATAGTGAGGCCCTCTCGAGGAACTAAAACAATCACATATGTATTAGTCTGGTAAATCTATAATTGGGAAAGCAGTGCATTTCAAATTGGACTCTACAGTCTTATCTATTTTTATACAAGGAATTCCTCATAAATGTTTTTGAAGATAGAATTCTGTTTTTACAAAAATATTTAAACCACTGATGTAGAGTTATTTAAAATTTTTGAATGCATATACCATTGATTGATGACAAATATATAATTATGGCTAAAATAATTAGAAATCATTAACTTAACAAAATCAGTTCGATTGGTTTCTTCACCATTATTAATTGAATTGACTAGATAATTTAGTAAAAATAGTTATCACATATATATAGCCTTACTACTTAACTGTTATTCACTCTTGTATAAGAAAAATGGTATATTTCATTTTTACAGGGCCAACTATGAATCTTTTTGTATGTCAGGTTTTCATTAAATTTTTATATTATAAACATACACAGCTTCCCAGAAACAGAACTGAACATGTTTTCATGTCTGCAAATTCCCTTTCAGTCATTATTAATGTATATGTTTTTGTCTTCATAGTTATAAACGGTATAGCTAAATATTTGTGTTTTGGCTTTTTCTAGTTTTATTGTTTTTAATTGTAAAAATAGTAACAACATTTATGACAAAAATTTAAGGTACGATCTTATCACTAACAAGTATTTAATATTTTGCCAATTTGTCTTATAAGATCTCATCTAAATTAATCATATCTGACTCTTTAAAAGCCCTTGATAAATGAGAATAATTTTCTTTGGGCACCTGGGTGGCTCAGTCAGTGTCTGACTCAGTTAAGTGTCCCACTTAGTGTCCCAGCTCAGTGTCCCACTCAGTTAAGTGTCTGAGTTTGGCTTAGGTCATTATCTTGCAGTTCGTGGGTTTGAGCCCCATGTCTGGCTCTGTGCTGTGTGGAGCCTGCTTTGGATTCTGTGTCACCCTCTCTGCCCCTCCCCTGCTCATGCTCTGTCTCTCTCTCTCTCTCTCTCTCTCTCTCTCTCTCTCTCTCTCAAAAATAAACAAACATTAAAAAAAATTTTTTTTAAAGAATAATTTTCTTTTCGGTGTTGGTTTTTGTCATCTGCTGGTCCTTTTCTTAAATAGGATAGGTAGTATTTTCAAGAGCATCAGAAATGAACTCGGTTTTAGTTTTAGATTTAAACTTTAACAAAGTGTATGTGAAATTTACTGAGGTTAAGGCACAGATGAATCATATTATTTCTTGGGAAGTAGTGAAACATTAATTCCTGCTGTGTGTATTATGAAAGTGCCTGAAATGTTGGTAACAAGGTGATATGTATACTCATAGGTTTTTGAGGAGCCACAAAGAATTGATGTTAGTATTGAACTTACCACAGACTTTTTCCAACCTGATTGTGATCAATTTATGTTTTTCTGTAAAGCAGTAATTTTTGACTTTCCACCAGGAAAAATAAGGTAGTTTGTGGATTGTGCCTGCTTCCGTTGTTTATTGGTCGAGTTACCTTGCTTTGGTCTCTTGTTTTCTTCTTCATGTGTCATGTTACCTGTTTGTCTTTTCATCACAGTAGCAGTATGATGTAGCTTTTGCCAGCAGCAGCTCTAAATTACAAGGTTTTCTTTCACTTTCAGACCTAGACTTCTGGGTTTCTCCTTTCATTGTTCTCTGAAGAAAAGATGGTTAGGTGAAAAAAATATTTTTTTCACTGCCACCCCACAGTTCTGGAAGAGTCTTTGTTGCCAAGCAAATCACATCCTGTCTTTCATCAGGGAGTTGTCACCTTAATCTTTCTTGATTTTGACTCTTTATTTTTATTTTATTAAAAAATTTTTTAGTGTTTATTTTTGAGAGAGAGAGAGAGAGAGAGAGAGAGAGAGAGAGAGAGCTAGAGAGTGTGACTGGGGGAGGGGCAGAGAGAGGAGACACAGAATCCAAAACAGGCTCCAGGCTCTGAGCTGTCAGCACAGAGCCCAGTGCGGGGCTTGAGCCCATGAACCACGAGATCATGACCTGAGCCGAAGTCGATGCTTAACTGACTGAGCCACCCTGGCGCCCCTGGATTCTGACTCTTTAAATATCTATCCTTTCTTTTGGGAAGCTTAGAGCTCTCCCCACCCAAACAAAAAACTAAAAGAATTTAAATTTGTGTCTTTTTGGTGCTGTTGCTGGTTTCCTTTTTCTTGAGACAACGGTGACCCTTTCTATTACCAGTCTCCTTTCTTTTAAACTCTTCAGGTTTTCAACTACACTCCTTGTGTATTAATTATTCATTTTTTTTCTCCTTCAGGGACTCCTGTAATTTGAAGTTTGAATTCTAGCACTCTGCAAATGTACAAGCATTCACTTCATGTCTTGGTTCGTTGCTTATGTTCAGTGCATGTTTCTTAAGTCAGCCTCCTAGTTCCCCAATCCAATTTTCTGCTGCGCTCATTCTTCTATAACCACTTCTGGTGCCAGTATTAATTAGTTTGTGGCTAAATTTGTTCTTTGCTGGGTCTCAGTGCCCTTCAGCTATTCTCTCGTCTCTTGAGTCCACATTGTTGCCAGAATGATCCATCTAAAACACGTCCGGCTATGTTGTGCTCCCTTGGTAAAATTTTTAGTGTCTTCTTCACTACAGAGTAATGTTCCAACACTTTAGTGTCCTAAGCAAAGCCTTCCGTTACCCGAGTGTCCCACGTGTGTCACCAGTTTTATAATCTGCCGCCTCTCTCTGCTTTTTACTCCCATGCCGCTGGCATGTTCTTCCCATGCCGGGAATGCCTACCGTGCTTCCTTTTCCATTCTCCCCATCCATCTGCCCAGCCTAGATTAACTGGCTTTCCCCATCAAAGACAATTATTTATTTCCTCTGGCTGCATACTCTTGTGTACCTTCCACATGTTGCTTAGCTGAGTTTTGTAGTTATTTGTTTATCCCGGTCTGTGACACCATAACATCAGGGCAGGTACTACCTTGTGATTTTTATAGCCTCAACACTAACACAGTGCTTGGTGTTTTCTTTTATCACCCTCTTGTCTTTTGGGTTTATTTGCTTTAAGGGAGAGGCTGACCTCTCTCCTATCTTTCTATTTTTTTTTTTATCTTTCTTATGGGAAATATTTTTATTGTAGTCAGGCTATCTAATTGTTTTTCTCCAGTCTGTTTTCTGTGTAATTTACTAATCTTTAAGATGTGGTCTTACAGTAACTGGTCCTAAATCACGATATCGTACTCAATCCCTGGGTCAGGGTTCAGAAACCAGTTCTGTGAGTGACCTGTTAAACACCCAGTCACCCTATTCATTTGAATAATCAGATTACAGGCATAAGTCTGTACGGACTAACTTCTCTAGCCTAATTGTTTGGTCTCAAGCCTGGGATGGTGCTCCAACCCTGACAATGTGTTTCTACTTATGCAGCCCTGAAATTTGAAAGCCAGCTGTACTCAGCCAGGGTGGTCTTCTCCTGTTTTTATTGTTTACCTCCAAGATTATATTGTGCTCTAATTCTTAAACACTTAAGAAAAAGGGGGAAAAAAACTTCATAGACTTCTAAAAAATGGTATGCTTTGCGGTTTTTTTTAAATCAACCTCTCAAACAACATAGAAAAGTACAAAGATGAGGGTAAAAATCATTTAACATCTCACCATTCAGATGTGAGCACATTTTAGAATATAGTTTTACAGACAGGCACATAAAAAATGTGTACCTAGTTCAAAAGTGCACTGAATGTTGCACTGAATGTTGCTCTGTAGCTTCCTCTTTTTACTCAACAATGTGGTTGGATTCTATTATACATCAGTGTTTGAAGAGGTGTTTGGTTTATGATTTACTCACCGATTACCTATAGTTGGACTTTTAAATTCCTTGTAGATAAGGCTGCAGCGAACACTCATCTGGTACTTTTGTTTACGTTTATGTGTGAATGGAGCTTTAGTAGAGCTCTTCCATCAGAAGATACGCAAATACATAGCACAGATATTGCCACAGTGCCCTTGAGAAAGGTTGTAGCAACCTTCCACATCAGTAGTGCCTGGGTTTCTCATTGCCCCACACCAGATGGTGTCTGCCTCGCTATCATCTCAAATGACATGCCCCAAATCATAACTTAATTCCTTGCTTCAATTCCCAAAACCATTCCTTCCCCTTTCTACTTTTTTTTTTTTTTTTTTTTTTTTTTTTAATGGAACTCAAACTCACCTGATGATTCAAGTTAGAGACCTGAAGTGATCTTTTTTGGTCTCTTTTTCTCTGACTCTTCTCATCAAGTAGATCGCCAAGGCTTAGGGGTTCTAGTCACAATATCACATAAATCCAAATATTAGGAGACCCTGGAGTTAAGCTATCCCACGGTTTTCTTAAAGACACTTTTAAAAAAATATCCGTTGGTTAGGCAATAGGAATCTAAACTTTTAGGGCTAGAATCAAATTCTACTTTTAATATCTATGTATATAAAATATAATATCTACATATTAAATATGTATATATGTTTATTGTGTTAAAAAAATTTTTTTTAACATTAATTTTTCAAAGACAAAACCAAGACATAAAAAAAAAAAAAAAAAAGACAGAGACAGAGCACTAGTGGGGGAGGAGCAGAGAGAGAGAGGGAGACACAGAATCCGAAGCAAGCTCCAGGCTCTGAGCTGTCAGCACCAAGCCCGATGCAGAGCTTGAACTCACAAACCATGAGATCATGACCTGAGCCGAAGTCAGACACTTAACCGACTGAGCCACCTAGGCGCCCCAATATATATGTTTTATTTTTTTACAGAGATTGAGAGGGGGAAGAGGCAGAGAGAGAGAGGGAGACACAGAATCTGAAGCAGGCTCCAGGCTCTGAGCTCTCAGCAGGGCCCGTTGCGGAGCTTGAACTCACGAACCATGAGATCGTGACCTGAGCCGAAGTCGGCCGCTCAACTGACTGAGTCACCCAGGCACCCCTTGTTACATATATTTAAAATTTAGAAATATTTTTCCCACTATTTCGTGTAAAAATTTTGTTCCAGCTCTTCACCATGCATCTTGAGTATTTTGTCAGCACGGGGATGAGTCACGTAACATGGTTTTCCAGAACACCTCCTCCTCCCTTCCCTCCAACTTGCTTGAGATACTGTGTCTTTTAAATCTGTGTATAATGCTGTCCCAGCCACAAGTAGAATTAGGGTAGAATTTTTTCCCTCACTTTTTCTGTTGACATATATTTATGATCTCATAACCTAAGTATGGACTGAGTCACTTTTTTCAAGTGATCATTGAAAGATTGCTTGACAGTAACATCTACCACATGCAACTGTGAAGTAATACCCCAAGGAATAATTACTAAATCTTCTCACTTTATCCCCCCCCCCCCATTTTTATCCTCCTCAGCCCCACCTCTCTTAGCAGTTGTATCAGATTATCTCTGCCCACAGTTGTTGTTGGTTCTGGCTAACATGTCTTCTCCAGACAATACTTTGTATTTTTTTTAAATAAAATACTTTGTAGATCATTCTGTAATCTGAGACTTTGCAAGGTTCAAATATAAGACACCTCCTTTGAAGGACAGTGTTTGGCATTGAAAAACCCTTCATATGGGTGGGTGTACACAGTGAATCTCAAATTCATCTGTTTTTCTTCTCCAACACTGATCTGAATCCCCTCTCACCTGGACAGTGACCCTCACCTTTTCACTGCATGCCCCGTAGCTATTTTTGGCTCCTTCCCCTGTATATTTCTCCAGTTACCTTTTAATATGACCATTCGCTCTTGTTACTTCTCTGCTTAAAGCCCATCAGTGCTATTTCATCGGTACCTTTCTTATGTCCCTGGGTTCCTCTTGGCTCTTCCCATTAGCACAGGAACTCTCCAACTTGATGTAGAAGCATCTGTCCTCTGTAGCATCAGATGTCTGGTGAGGTGTAGGATATAGGGAGGGAGCCAGAGCAGAAGGCAGCCACATTTTGGGACCTTGGTCACTGTTTCTCTCAGAACTTTGTCTCCTGCTGTTAGGAATGGGGAGGAACAGCAGCTCATACATGTTGTGTTTTGGAGGTCAACATGGTATCATTCCACTCTCAAGGCCACTCAGGTCTGCAGCTCTGAAGTGGGTTTGCCTACTGCCATTATACTTGCCACTTAAGATCCTAGGACAAAAGAAAAATGGCCGTGCTTGGTCAACGCCTTCTTCCTTCAGCCCTGTTACGAGAGACCCTGTGAGCTGGGGATGCTGTTGGGGGCCCTTCTGAATGTTTTCTACTCAGACTCTGCAGAATGTGTTGGGCTCACAAGCTAAGAGCATTGCATATCCGCTTTTGGTATTTTCTCAATTTAGTCCAGATTGTTTTGTATCCTTTAAAGTTTAATGTTGAATGGACAGAAAGTAGCTTTTTTCATTTTTTTTTAAGATTAATTTTTTATAGAGTCTTTCTAATTTCTTCTTGATAGCTTCATGGCTTTCATTCTAATGGATATCCATAGCTTATTCAACTTAAAATTAATTCTAGTATAATTAATATACAGTGTTACATTAGTTTCAGGTTTACAATACAGTGTTTTTTCCTTCTATTTTTGATTATTCCTCATTTTGTTCTATCTTAGAGAGAGAGGTCTTCTTTTTGTAAAAGTGACTTATATTGCCATGACCCAGAAAACTCTCTTTCAGTACTTAAACTGAAATTCAGAACTATCAAGCTAGATAATGACATTTAGTGCCCTTGATTGTGGTTCTTACAGTGCAGTTTCTTAGTTTTGACTAATTGATGTTGAAATTTATAGAAATTCCATGGTCTTTTGGAATAGATTTCTTGCCATTGGTTTAGATTAAGGGTGCTGATTTCTTTCTTCTTTTTTTCCTTCTCATCCTTTAATGGGATATGGGAGACTGGAGATCTTCTGACACTTCATTTATGTTGACCTTTTCTGGAAGGTCCTGATTCACTCAGCGTTTTAGGTAGGGTGAGTGGGGGAGAGGATTTTTAGTGGAGAGATATGAATAGAGGGACACACTTAGAAGTGGCCATTTATCCCCCAAAATGTTTCTTTGGAATTTTGACATTTTTCATAACCATATTTTGTAAGGGTCACTTTAAAAATCTTTTAAACTATATAGCTGATTAAACATAGAGATTAGAGACTCAAATGGGAAACACTTAAATAATTTTGTTTAATGAATGTTGATTCTCACTAGAGTCAGATCACTTTTGTTGTATATTAGAATTTGTAGGACCTTTAACCATCTACTTGAGAAAATTTCTAAGGATCAGTATAAATTCATATATTTAAAAGCTATCAGAGGAAAAGAGGCTATTAAATTGCTTTATTTTTTATTTTTATTTTTATTAAACAAATTTTTTTTTTAACGTTTATTTATTTTTGAGACAGAGGGAGACAGAGCATGAACAGGGGAGGGGCAGAGAGAGAGGGAGACACAGAATCCGAAACAGGCTTCAGGCTCTGAGCCGTCAGCACAGAGCCCGATGCGGGGTTTGAACTCACGGACTGTGAGATCATGACCTGAGCCGAAGTCGGACGCTTAACCGACCAAGCCACCCAGGCGCCCCTTAAATTGCTTTTTTAATAGTGATTGATTATTAGCCTGCCCTCTGAACCCAGAGGTTGAGATTGTTTACATAATCATGTATCTTAAAAATACAGTGGGAATTCTCTAATGGTCACTGTTTTGGTTATACTTCTAATCAATCACGTCTGTATTCCCCTTTCAGCTGTCTCGATCAGCTGTTGTAATGAAACTTTAGTTACAGAGCAGATTTTCCATCTCCAGTCGTGGACATTCTGTTGATGCACATAACTTTGATTTGCAAAAACTCCTGAACCCACTTATTCTGTTTTCAGGGAAAAATGACAGGGCACAATAGATGGCTTTGTACCCTCTTGTCAAAAGGATGAAGCATTAATACTATGACACAGATACTGGTGTGCCAACCAGGCACTGGTTATCTGGCGTTATGACAGGTTTACTAATGATTCCTGACATGAGTGTCACAAAGAAAAAATTGTAAGTAGCCACAGGACAGCACTTTACAAATACTGTTTTTCTTTAAGTACTAAATCTACATGATCCCATCAAATAAAGGCTTCCAAAAGAAAAGGACCCACTTTTGATGATTTATTCTTTATTTTTTCCCACTCTGTTCTCCTAGGAAGGTTCATTTTACTTTGTTCTTCCTGATATATGGCTTCTTAAGGGAAAATTGTGAATTTGTTGTGTCTTTTCCAGAGTGTTGACTTCTATCTTCCTTCCCTTACTTCCCCTTACTTATCTGACTTCCTTACTTAATGTAGGTTTTAGTTCTATAGCTTGTTTATCAATTGAGCTTCAGGTAAATGCAAAATGGTTGCAGTTTAACCCACTATGGTGAGAATAATACTGATTAAAAACAAATGATTAAGGGAAAACCTACACAAACAGTTTCAGCAGCCACATGGAACTTTGGCACATTTTTTCTCATAATGGTCCACCGAGTCAGGCTTCCTTTTCTGCTCCTGACCTTTGAAAGGCACAGGTTTTGAAAATAGAGTCTCGAGTTTCTAAAAATTTTTTCTCATTATGGACCTAGGTTTTTCACTGTAGAATTGAATGTACAAAAACCATGCGGAAAATAGTTTTTAAAGAAAACATTTAAAAAAATTACCCAATAGGGGCACCAGTTAAGCACCCAGCTTTGCCGCAGGTCAAGATCTCGTAGTTTGTAAGTTTGAGCCCCGCGTAGGGCTCTGTGCTGACAGCTCAGAGCCTGGAACCTGCTTCAGATTCTGTGTCTCCCTCTCTCTCTGCCCCTCCCCAACTCATGCTGTCTTTCTCTCTTTCAAAAATAAACATTAAAAAAAAAATTTAAAAATTAGCCAACAATTAGACCCTGCAGTAATACTCATAAGTATTATTAAGTATTTATCAGTTTGTCTTATATACGTCCCTTAGTTTTTTATTTTGCATATCCTGTGATTGTTTCAGTTTGAGGTCACAATGAATATCTGTGTCATGATCTGCTTTTCCCATTTAAGCTATATCATGAGCATTTGGCCACATTTTTTATACTGAAAACATTATGGTTTTTTTTTAACATTTTTTAAAGCTTTATTTATTTTGAGAGAGACAGAGACAGCACGACGGGGGCAGAGAGAGAGGGAGAGACAGAATTCTAAGCAGGCTGCACACCACCAGCAGACCCTGACCCAGGGCTTGAACTCACAAACCGTGAGCTCATGACCTGAGCCGAAACAAAAAGTCGTTCGCTTAACTGACTGCACCGCCCCGGTGCCTCTGAAAACATTATTTTTAATGATGCTGCTTACTGAAAGGTTTTCTTTGAGAATTACAGGAAAAGTATTTTTCTGCAATGAATTCCATTTAAAAGTCTATCAGTGTAGCAGCCACATTATTTAAAGCGTCAGCGTGGTGTGTTTAAGAGAAGTACGTACTCAGCACTGTGCTAGGCATTGTGGAGAATGGAGAGGAACAACACATAGTCCCTGACTTCCCCCAGGCTTAAGACCCGGTGAGGGATGCCAAGCGTGCCCCACTGTTCTGTAGCAAGAACCAGCAGGGAGGAGAGATGAAAACAGGAGCTTCTTACTGCGGACTTCAGAGTTCCCCTCGGGTCTGGGCTTCAAAGAGCAGGTGGACGAGTGGCCAGCACGCGCGCCTTTTGCTCTGACAGTTATTTATACGTACACAACCCCCAGGGGGTGCCAGGTAGAGTAGACAAAGCCGAAACTGGAGGTGGAGGTTGGAAGGGTAGGGCAGGGTGTCAACAGGACTGGTGTAGTTGCCTCAGGAGTAAGAACACACAAAGGTACAGCAGCATTTTCCTCTGGGGCACCAACCCTTTAACTTTTAATTCAGATCCCTGGCCTTGCAGCAGAGTTTTCTTGTTTTTGGGGGGTGGGGGGGTGGGGTGGGGTGGGAAATGCTTATTATTGCAAATGTATCCTACATTGAAATACTTGCTTTATTTAAACAAATAAAAGCCATAAAAACTTTAAGAAAAGGCATGATAATGTGTTTTACTTATACATAATTTGAATATAATGAAGCAATTTCAATGCTGCATTAACATTGAATTCTACATGTAATGAGCAGTATTAGGCTTTTAGGAAAAATATATTTAGTTTGGTACAGTTCAGAGATTTTTTCAGACATAACAAGCAATGTAAACCAAAGAATTGTTTCTTTAGCTATGCTCTTGCTTCTTCTGATTGTAAATGCATTAAAAACAATAATACTGAAAGGAGGGAAGGTGGAAAGGAAGGGAGGGAGGGAGGGAGGAAAAAAAAGGGAGGGAGAAAAGGAAACTTGTCTAGGGTGTACAGGGCAAGAACCAGGTGCATACCAGCAGACTTGACCTCAAACTGCCAGCGATGTAGGACCCAGGGCAGTGAGATGAAATCTGATCCATGTATTTTTGATGGCTGCTTCCAGGAACCAGTGGAGAATGGACACTCCCATTTTAACAGTGTACTATTGCCATAATTTGTAATATAGGCAAAAAATGTGATTTCTGACAGAGAAAGACAAATACTCTATGTTCTCTTATTTGTGGAACCTAAGAAAGTCAGACTCCTAGAAATAGAATGGTGGTTGCCAGGGGCCGCGGGAAGGGGAAATGGAGAGATGTTGGTCAATGGGTACAAACGTCCAGCTGTAAGATGAGTAAGTTCTGGGCAACTGTAAATGAAATAACACGGTGACTGTAGCTATCGTGACTGCACCTAACAGGGTAACTATAACTATTGGTACTGTACTGTAAACTTGAAAGTTAAGAGAATAGATCTTAAAACTTATCACACACACAAAACAATGGTAAGTATTACTAGGGGTGGGGCTGGGGGGGGGAGATGCAGGTGCTAAGTAACCTTATTGTGGTAACAATTTCACAACATTTATGTGTATCAACTCATCACATTGTTTGTATATCTTAAACTTACTTGTGTTATATGTCAATGATATCTCCATAAAGCTGGGAAAAAATAAACACTGAACGTGACCTCCGTGAGCAGGAGACTTTTCTTCTGACTGTTGAGGTGGCAGGAATAGTCTGCAGAAAATGGCAGCGTTATTTGACTGCTTCAGTCTGTGTTTCTTCATTGTGTCTCGTGAGAGTATGGGACACTGACCAGTTGGAAAAACTGAAATGGCTCAAGGGATTCCAGAGTATTTCATGCTTTTCAGAGTTGGGACTGAATAAGAATTTAATTATATAAATTATTTTTTTTTAATTCATTAAGGTCCTATTTTCCTGTAATGACAGAGGCATTTCCAGATTTACAGAGATCTCAGGGGCACCTGGGTGTCTCAGTAGCCTAAGTGTCCAACTCTTGGTCTCGGCTCAGGTCATGATCTCACGGTTCGTGAGTTCAAGCCCTACATTGGGCTCTGCGCTGACAGTGCAGAGACTGCTTGGGATTCTCCCTCCCTCTCTCTTTCTGCCCTTCCCCCGCTTATACTCCCTCTATCTCAAAATAAATAAAATAAACTTAAAAAATATTTACAGATGGGTCTTCCAACTTGATAACAGTGAAGATGCTCTTACAGATAGAGGACGGAACAGAAAAATGAGATGGCATTTGAAATATAGAAAATAGAGGTGACCAGTAGGAACATATCTATAGTTGTTAGCTTATAGCAGTTATTAAGGGCCTTGGTGTTAATTTTTTTTTTTCAACATTTATTTATTTTTGGGACAGAGAGAGACAGAGCATGAACGGGGGAGGGGCAGAGAGAGAGGGAGACACAGAATCGGAAACAGGCTCCAGGCTCCGAGCCATCAGCCCAGAGCCTGATGTGGGGCTCGAACTCCCGGACCGCGAGATCGTGACCTGGCTGAAGTCGGACGCTTAACCGACTGCGCCACCCAGGCGCCCCAAGGGCCTTGGTGTTATATGAAAGTCAGTTGATGTTCTTATTGTTGTAAGGTGCTAGTCAACTCACTGGTCCCTGGAGCTCTTGTCTCAGCCTGTGTGAACTCTTCCTCACTTTCTAAGAACCAGCTATACTGGATTTCTCTTAGTTCCTCTGAGCACTGTGTCCCTTCCCACCTTGAGTAAAGTATCTTTGCATGTCCTACTCCCTCAACTCCCCTGCCCACCCCCCCCACAAAAAAAAAAAACACCTTTTTTTTTTTTTTTGGCCTAGCTGGTTCCTGTTTATCTATCCTTCAGGTTTCAGCTCCAGTGTAACTTACTTAGGGATGTCTTCCCAGACTGCCCAGACTTGGCATCTAGATTGGAGATTCGCACAGTGTTCTGTACTGATCTTTCATGATGCCCTTGTGTTTGAAATGCTGCCTTCTGGGATGCCTGGGTGGCTCAGTCGGTTAAGCGTCCAACTTCAGATCAGGTCGTGATCTCGCCATTTGTGAGTTCGAGCCCCACGTCAGTCTCCTGCTTTCAGCACAACTCTCATCGAATCCCCTATCCCCCTTTCTCCTTGCCCCTCCAAATAAATAAACATTAAAAAATAAATAAAAATAAACAAACAAAAAAAACCCCCAATGTCTTTAATGTTCATCTTCCCTGCGAAACTTCAAGTTTCATTGGGTGCCCTCTCATTCACTGCTTTACCCACAAGTGCCTGCCACTCTGGACTCAGTGCATACTCATCTACACAATAGTTATGGCCCTTTCAAGGAAGTGTAGGCTCTTAAGAGGGAGCTCTCATTCGTTTGTACTCTCATAAGCCTCTACAAGGGGAGAGATTCATCAAAAGATACAGATAGATAGATGGATAGGTGTGGGGGACAGGCATTGTAGCATGGGGCTCCAGTGTAGATTCTGGAGCCAAACTGACTGGGTTCAGATTCCAGGTTTGCTACATTTAGTGATGTGACCTTGGCCAAGTTGCTTAATCTCCTTATACCTCAGCTCCTTCTCTGTAAAGTGGAAATAACGGGAACACCTACCTCAAAGGTTTGCTTGAAGAGTGAAAACACACAGCATGTAAGATGCATTTCTAAAACAGCAGTTCTAGTGGTCAGTGTTCTCTATTTCCCATTCTCTTCTCATTCTTCCATCTTCCCCCCAGAAAGAGCAGAAGGGTTTTGAGCTTTCTTCCTGCTTGGACTTGTTATCCCCAGTGGTGCTAGAACACAATAGATTTGAATGGTTAATTTAGCCTTATTTTGCATTTCGGGATAGCCACATAGCATTTTGTGAATCCACTTAAAAATATTAATAAAGAAAGAACAGAATTTGAGGAATTAGGGTATAAACTGTAATTAAACCTACTTTTAAACACTTACAGAGCATGCTGCTTCAATGAAAATTTAGTATTTTGAGTGTCGAAATCAGTTTCATGGTTTAAGAAACACAGTTTAGGATAAAGTTGTACAGAGACTATTAAAGAGTGCTGTATCAGATGAGGATTCTCTTCTCAAATTTCATGTATTCAAGGACAGAGAGGGTCAAATGAAAAATCAAAAATACAAAAGTAAACTGATTCACTCATTCTGTGTGCTAGATACGGGTATTAATCTGTAAAAACAAACCAAGGCTTGGCCCTCAGCTGACAAACTTCTGTGTTTAACAACTGTGTAAGATAATTTTGAATGACTTCTATGTCATAAAATATATTTTACTATGAAATATGTAGGTTGACTTTCTAGAAAAGTCTTGTTCAAATACCATTTGCACTTTCACAAACAAAAAGACTACCGCTTGATTTATTTTGTTTTAGGAGCACCCTGCCTTAACCAAGGAGCCGATATGGAGTATATAGATTTGGAGCCCCTTTGGAGCTTATGTAGATCTTCTTACCACTTTCATGGAGCTTTCTCCTACTTCTGTAGAGCTCACGAGGTGGAGGGAACAATAAAATACACTGCCAGGTCTAATGGGAAAGGACTAATGGTAACGTTAGTTGTATTGAGGTAGTTAGATTGAATGGTTGATTGGGGGAAGTCACTTGACTGTCATACAGTCACCATAGTAAGGAAGAGAACCAGGATGTGGTTATGCCCATACTTTTTGCCTTTGAGGAAAACAGATTTTTAAAAGTTTATAGCATCTCTAGGTGCGGTTCTAAGACTAGAGATTTCTAAAAGAAGAGTTATGTGAGGAATTCTTATGGGTACACAGAATGCACTGAGCAGCTCACAGTTTTTAAAAGATGTATATGATTGGGACACCCGAGTGGCTCAGTCGGTTAAGCTGTGAACTTGATTTCAGCTCAGGTCATGGTCTCATGGTTCATGAGATCAAGCCCCACCTAGGGCTCCATGCTGACAGTGCACAGAGCCTGCTTCTGATTCTTTCTCTGCCTCTCCCCTGCTCATGCTTACTCTCTTTCAAGATAAATAAACTTATAAAAAATTCTTAAAAGATGTATATGCTGACAAATGGAAGAAGCACATGATCACATTAATACAGAGCTAAGTAGACTGTAAGAAATGAACATTTAAGATTTTTCTTCTCTACAGGCCAGAGCTCAAAAGTAGCTAAGATACTTCAGAGAGCACGAAATGCTTTTAAGGTGATGTCTGGAGCAAGAACAACAGGAAGGAAAAAGGAAGTAGGCTTGCTTCGTCGGAAGATGTTGTTAATGTTAGCTGTTTGCAGGCAGAAATCAGACATTTACCATTCTTACTTCGCTTCCATAATCTGGAACTAGCAGAATTACTCTTCCAACAGTTAAAGGAAAACAAACAGCCTGAAATGGGAGAAATTAAATTAAAAAAAAATGAGGAGGTAGTAAAAGTTCCATTCACTTTAAACGAATGTACATTTTCAAAACTCAACTGAATCGCCTCCCGGGAGTTGAAGGCACTGAAGATTTTATCTCCGGGTTATTGTCAGTATTCTTTATGAAATCATGGGGAATGTGGAAAGTACCAGGAGACTGAAGAGAGGCAAATGTTCCAGTTTCCAAAAAGGCATGAAATGGATTGTGAAAAGCCAAGTCCACTTCCTTAACCTGAAACTGGCTAAATTTGAAGAGATTGAAAAAATATAAAATATTTTAAGTGTTTAGAAAAGAATAGGATGGTGACCATGAATCAGCGTGAATTTATACGAACGAGATATGCCAAACCAATCTCATTTTTCCCCCCGATTCTGTAATTACTACTGGATTAGAGAATAGTACAGTCATGTAATACCTTGACTTTAGCAAGTGGTTGACAAAGTCTCTTAGACTATCCTTACAGAAAAGGCAGTGAGATTTTGACAATTAGATTGATTTACAGCTGGTTCCATGGCCACAACCATGGGGTTTATCTAACTAATAACCTGTGTCTCTATACACGGATTCCTCAGAGAGAACTGCTATTGAATATTAATTTGAATATATTCAGAAAGTATGGATTTATACTTAGGAGTTCTTTTGACTAAAGATTTGTATTTTGAAACTTGAGTGCCTGGATTTATTCATATGATTGACATTTCGGTTACAGACTTTTCCACACCTGAGCTGTATTTGTAAGGTATATAGATCTATTTTTAAGTTCCGCGAATAAACTTATAAATCACTTAGAAGTCGGGGAATAATCTTAACACTTAAAGCAAAAGGCTGCCTGGATGGGCTGGGTGGCTGCCTAAATTATGAAGAATCTTTTCTCTTACTTGTTGAGTGACAACTGTATTAACCCCAAGTCAGTGTTTTTTTTATACCCTTGAAATGTCAAGTTTCTGTGAAACTCTGCCTAAATAAAAGACAGAAGTTTCTTTACAGCCTGATAATATAGATATACTCAGCCGTGTTTCTGTGAGTTAACGTTTCTGTTGGCCTTCTAGTAATTCCATAGTCATCTGCCTACTCCGGATATTTGTGTTTTATTTTTTTTAAAGCAAATTCCCTGGAATCCAGTCAAAGAGGGAGCTATAATATTCTGTCCCCTTACAGATGTTCCTTTGGTTTCTTGAGGCAAGGATGTCCATGATGACCACTACATCCAATGTATTTTACTATTAATTATTAATCTTAAAGAATGCCAACCCATATGAGTTGTTAATCTTTTATAATTGACATTTCAGTGATATTTGTAATATTTTGTCTCCAACTTTGAAGGTGCTGATAACTTTTTTGAATGGCTCGCACATTTTAAATAAAAGATCACATTTGTGAAACTGTCCCTCACCCTTTTCTTTGCAACTCTTTATCTCCCTGTTGCATCCAGAGTCTCCGCAGGGGTTGCGGGTGATAATTGAGAGTGCAGTTCCAGCCCTGATAATCCTGGGTACGATTCTTGGAATCTAGTTCTTTCTGCTTTACCTGGCCTCTCAGTCCTAAGATCTTGTAGGTCCTTGAAACAGAAAATGTGGTGTTTTAACTTCAATATCCACCTTAAGAAATCCCTGTATGCTGTAACTTGTGGTCTGTGATTTTTATTATGGCTCTGTCTTTCTTCATATCTAATTTAATGGATTAAATCTGTTTTAAATGGATTAAAATCCAATCTGAGTTCTTAGCATTTTATAGTTACCTCTGTGAGCTATACCATATGTTGCAATAAAGTTTCAAATTAAAAAAAAAAAACACCAAAATCTGAGTTAAAGAAAAAGTTTGACTCAGATTGTCTGTTTGAATTACAGAGGCATTATCCTTTATCCAAGTAGAGTGTATTCATGAAAATATGTCGGATAGCAGGCTTTTAGATATTGGAGCCTGTACTATAATATCTTAAATGGGAATAAAACAATGATGCATTCTCTCTCAATTCATAAACTCTAAACGCCTGCAAATATCACTAAGACTTCTCAGCACCTGTAAAACAATCCGCCAAAGGTTTTGGGTAATATTTATTACAAAGCATTTGGAACACACCTTACCTATTTATAAAATACTTAATAAACTCATTATTGGATATGTTTTTGTTCAATAAGAAATGAGACTGTACAGTACTGATTAGGAATTAGGTTTTTCTTTCACCCAGTAATGAGCAACTACCGTGATGAAAATGCAAAATGGCGTAATATGATTCCATCTGAATGGAACTCAGGTGGGTGGAGCTCCGGAATGCCCGGAAGAAGCAACTTCTGGGACCAGGGATTCTTCTGTGTTATCCCTGTAAATATCTGTCAGGCTTCCTTCTTTGATCACAGACCTGTCTCCCTTCCTCAGCATCTGTTTTTGGCAAGGCAAAACAGGGACTTTCTGGTTCGTGTTTATTAGTTTAGGATCCGAATGTTATCTCTACACTTTAGCAGCATCCTGGTTTTCTGCTTATATTAACACCATCTCATTTGGTTTTGCTTGTTTATACCTGTGAGAAAAGACCAAAAAGGGGGGGGGGGGAGGATTAGAAATGTTACATTATGGAATAATAGTTGAAAAAATTAACTGATATGCGGTAACCTTTTGCCTTATCTAACCTTGTCATAATTAAGCTGTTCCAAATAAACAAAGAGTGTATTTTAATCACCCAGTCATTTCTTACTCAGTACAGTAATCCATTCTGTCGTAACATTGCTCTTTGGTAATCACGTGAAGCCTTATCTAATGAACAGTGTTTGGATTGCTTTGATTTTCATTTCAAGTTCAACCTTTACTATAAATTCACTGCTATCAGATTCCTGCAGTCCTCCGTTTTTCTGCTTAACGTTTCTCTGAGAGCTCTAACAGTCCTCTGTTTAGCTCCCATTTTCCCCACAAATAAGAAAAAAAAAATCTGTCATTCTCTTATTTATTCATATTGGATCTAAGAGTCAAGTGAATGGACAGAAAATGCCTGTTCAGATAAGCAGAAGGTTCTGAGGTAGAGCCCATTTGGCTGACCAGTGCAGGTGGAAGCATGGTTGGTGAGGGGTTGGCATGAATGGTTTTGGGTCAGAGATGGCTAAAGCTAGAACACGTGGAAGTTTGGATTTTATTCCAAGTGCAATAAGTAGTCATGGGGGTGGGGTGGTGGTGGGTAGGCTAAACAGACTGGTGATTATTTGGTTTATGTTTGTAATCTCACTCTGGCTTCTGTGCAAATGGTGGGAACTGGAAGGAGGCAAGAATGGATGCAGGGAGTCTATTAGAAGGCTGTTACAGAATTCCAGATGGGAAATGATGCTGGCTCAGATTAGGGTGGAGGTGATGGGAATGGAGAGAAGTGGACAGTATGGGATATGTTTTGGAGGTAGAAATGACAAAAGTTGCTAATGGAGTGGATCTGGAGGATAGAAGTGAAAAGGAGAAATCGGAAACTTCTGATTTCTAGCTTTTGGGTTTGTTCTGCTGGGTTGACAGTGCTATTATTTGCTAAGACAAGGAAAACTAGCATGGAGGAAAACTTGGGGGAGGGTGGAATTAAGAGTTCTGTTTTCAAAAGTGAAGATTTGAGGTGCTTATTTGACTTTCAAACATATCTGCAATATACATGAATGAGTTTGGTGGCTTTGGAGCTGGGTGGACCTAGGTCAGGAATCGAGACGTAAGAACCTAGAAGTTACCTGTATGTAGATGGTATTTAAAGCCAAAGATGGAACTTACCTTGGGCATTTGTCATATTCTCTAACCTATACCTTCTCCCTCCCCTACTACTGTAAAATTATGCCCACATTATATATTACAGGTATGTATATTTTAGTACTATAATAGTTTGTTTTTAGCAAAACTTTGTTTTTAGTAAAATACTCTGGTTTTTTTTTTTTCCTGTTTATAGCTAAAAGCTTTAAGAGCAGTCAGTCACTGGCATCAGTATCTAACTGGAGATCTAACAGTTCTGTGTTTTTTTCTTCTGTGTTTTTTTTTTTTTTTGTAGGCAAAGTCATTAATAAAGATTTGCGACATTACCTGAGTCTTCAGTTTCAGAAAGGATCAATTGACCACAAGTTGCAGCAAGTGATCAGAGATAATCTCTACTTGAGAACCATTCCATGTAAGTATGAGATGGAACAAAAAGGAAAGGAGGCCGATGTATCCTTATTTAATTAATCAAACATGTAGAAATAATTCAGTAGAGTATCTCATATGAAATTGGGAAGACTAAGTTGGAACACTAGATTGAAACAAATACTGGATAAGGAGAAACGTTTTCAGAGGTCATGCAGGACTTGTGCTTTTAAAATAGAAAAGCTAGAAGATTCTATATTGTAACTTTTTTAAAAAGTCATTAGGCTTTAAGAGTTTAGGATTAACACAGGTACATTTTGCTAACCTGATTTTCTGTTATAAATCAGTTCCTAGAGTTTAGTCAGTAAGAAGACTTTTTTTCTTGCTCTCAATGCCTTGTACACTGAGGACAAACATTTTTGTATTAATTATTAGGACATTACTAATTTTAAGATCTGCCCCTCCTTCAAAGAAAAAAAAAGTAGCACGCTGTGGCGTCTTTGTGGTAATCCATTTTGAAGTTTTATCTAGATGTTTGTATATCTATTCCAGTTGCCATAGTTTTCATAGGACCTGGTTCTTGTTATAATGATGCGTGTGTGTGTGTGTGTGTGTGTGTGTGTGTATCACATAACAAGACCACGTATGCTTACGTTTTGGTTTTAGAGCAAGTTGGGGAACAACAAGCAGTAAACAATAAAAAGGCCTAAAATGATGTTCTAGTTTGTTTTCTTTTTCAATGTATTTGTAACTCCTTGTAGATAGTAGCTCTCTGAATGGCTCTGAAATTTCTTTATTTCTTTTTCTTGTTATTTACTCTTACACAGTGTCCAATCCATCACCAAGCCTTTCTAATCACGTTCCTTCAGTATCGATCCTCTGTGCTACCTTAGACCCTCACCCTTTCTTGCTTGGACTTTTTTTTCTTTTAAAACAAATAGAATTATGTAGCGGCAAAGAGCTAGGTAAAAAATCTAGATCCTTGGACAAGTTACTTGATTTTCCTGAGCCTCAGAATCTCCATATGTAAAATGTGAGTAACAAGAGATAACCTTACGTAGTTATTAGAATTAAAATGAGAACATGAATGCAAACCTCCTGTCCTGGAGTAGCCGTCAGTGTCTGTCCCCTTCCCCATTCGAGCTGCAACCTCGCCTTCCACCCACAACCCCTCCACCTGGTCTGTCTTTAAAGTGTACGTTTGACTTGACTCCTGTCCATCTACAGCTGTCCATCTACAGTTTATCCTTCAAAGTCTCGCAGTGAGTACAAGTCCAGACTCTTTAACGTGGTATAAACTGTTCTGGTTTTTGCTTTTAAATCCAACTCCTTATCTGCGATTTCCTCCTATAAATCTGCCTTGTCAGATTTCAGAATCGCAACTCCTGCCTCTTTTTCTTTGCATTTGCCTGGTATATCTTTGTCTGTCTTTTTCTGTCTTTTTATTCTTCCACCTTTCTGAAGCTCTTCGTTGTACGAATAGTGGTGGAGACTTTGTAGCCAGTGTGAAACTTCGTGTATATTTATTGATGGGATCGAGGTCTTTAGTCTCTGTTTTGTCACGGCTTTCTGTTTTACCCATATACACATCTTTTATATAAAACCTTTCACCAAGTAGTCTATTTTATATCCTCTCTCTCTTTTTAGAAAGGTTTGTATCCTTATTCTAATGGCTACCTTAATATTTTTATGTAACACCCTATTCCTCCTTCCTTCTTTTTGTTTTTGTCCCAACTGTGAGCAATATTAAATGATCTTGTTATTGCTTCTTCCTCCCTCCCATCACGTGACTTGAAATAATATCTTCTTACTACAAACAAACAAATTCAGCAAGCTTTTCATATGCTTTCCTCATTTTCACCATTTTTTGATACTTGATCTATGTCTATATTAACAAAGCAAACAGCCATTACCTACGGTACTCTCACCTTTACACTCATCATTTATTCTTTATCCTGTGAGCAAATACGTACTGAATCTAACCGCCAATTCTTACGTTGTTGTTGCTTCAATAACTTTGGTTTTCTAAAGCTTCTTCTCCATGCGATTTCCGAGGAAGGAGTCAGAGGATCATCGCAGTTGGCCTGTGGCCTTTATACTTTTAAGTTTGTTTGGATGTATATGAAATATTTGGCTCATATTTTCTTTCCTTGACTATCTTAGCTCTGTTAGTCAATTATTTGTCTTATGGCATAAAGCATTGCTCTTTGAAAGTCTGAAAACAACCTGATTTTTATTCCCTTCTAAGTAATTTGCTATTTTGCCTGCATGGGTGTCTCAGGGTAGCATTCATAGCTCTTGAGCTCCCTCTTCCCTTGTTAAAACAAGTTAATAAAAATACGTACTTGTACTTTCTGCTGTACTCTGCACTTTCACTTGGATCTTCTTTTAAGTGTACTTGTACTGTCCTAGTTTTGCAGTTTTCCCTCAGTGTGTGGTTTTGTCCTAGAAAGGAGCTATAGTTTATTCAGTTTTAATTCATTAGATCCAAACAGCTGCAGCCTTTTCAGATCCTAACAGGACCTATTAACCTACCCACTGAAGTGTCCATAACTCCTCCAAGAATGCAGTGATATATCGGTAACAGTTAACACACCAAAAAGTCTGTAATTACCATTCTTTACTAAAAGATACTAAATATTCTTGGGGACAATTCTGATTCCAGGTCTGGGACAAGGAAAGTATAAGATGAGCTTGGAACATCTAATTGAACCAGAAAGTATGTAAATGCCTGAAAAACTATGGTGACATATCAGAAGCACGTTTTCAAAAAAAGTCATCTAGAAGGGGTGCCCACTGACAAAACCTGAAACAATTTGAGCAAAAAAATTAATAAGAGAAAGAAAGACTTCTCCATTGTCAGACACTGCACTGTAGAAAGGACAAGACTGTGATTCCTAAGAGAAAGGAGACTATACACGAAGGAGTCCTATGGTTCCTCGGTCTTCTGCCTAGAGGCACTTTCCGGGCCACAGCACAGGGAAGGAGAGCCCAAGCAGAGTACAGAGGATTCTGAGTTGAAGGGACAGAAATCTGAGCTCAAGAAGTCTGAAGTGCCTGAGATTTGCAGGACAGTGTCAGAGAAGAGAGAGCTATAAAGAAAAGGAGCTCAAATAATCTGCACAGGTGTCCCCTTGAGTCTGTCGCTGAAGACCAAGCTGAGAATGTATAGGATGAGACTCCACATGGCCAGGCAAAGACTCTCTGGGAACTGTAAGGCTAGCAGTTTCCAGAGCTTACATAGGGCTGGAAGAATCTGAGTTCTAGCCCACCTGAGTGAAGAGACCTCGTAAAGGTTATGGCTTGCTAGTAGGACTAAAATTGGTGTAAGCTCCTTGGAACCCACTTTAACAAAGTTTAATTAAGCAAGCCCCAAAATATCAAGCAGATATGCATATGATTTAACTGTTGGCAGAAAGAAAAGAAGGGAGGGAGGGAGGGAGGAAAGGGGGATTATCAACACTCTTTGAAGGAAGACAACAAAATCTTGACACTGAATAGCATAATATTTAAATGCCCAGTGTCTAATAAAAATTATTAGATGAGAAGAAAATATGGCCCACAATCAAAAGTCAGCTGATAGAAAAAAACAAAACAGAAATATAAACACGTACAACCATACCACACATTTAGTCATAAATATGATCAAGGATTTAAAGAGCCATGTGAATAAAATTAAGAGAAAATGGAATATTTTTTTAAAAGAACTAAATGGAACTTTAGAAAATCAGTGGATAGGCTTGATAGCAGGGTAGAAGCTACAGAAGAGAAAAATCAGTGAACTTGAAGACATAGCAATATAAATGAATCAAACTGAAACAGAGAGGAAAAAGACTAAAGACATAAACTATTTTTTTTTTAAGTAACCAGAGAGAGACATTTCTACTTCTACCATGAATGACTGATACTGGATTTACCTTCTTACTGTAAACAACTAGAAATTGGTCAAGATATATGTAACAGCTATTTTCAGAAATAGGATTATAGGCAGAACAGGACTGTGATCTGTTCATATTGAATGATGCATACTGTCAAAGCAGAGATGGGGAGGAAACAAACAAGATATATGATGAAATAGGCTGAAAAAATTTTTAATTTGACGAAAACTATAAATCCACAGAACTATGGATCTCAACAAACCCCAAACAGAAGAAACGTAAAAAAAACACATCTAACTGTATCATAATCTAATTGCTGAAAACCAGTGATAGAGAAAATGTGAAAGACAGAAAAAAGATGCATTAAATACAAGGGAATAAAGAATGACTGCAGACTTGTCAACAGAAACCAATACAAGCCGGAAGTCAATCAAATGTCATTTTCAACATGCTGAAAGGAAAAACTGCCAACCTAGATTGCTACATACAACAAAAGATTTCTACGTCCTTAAGAGAAATAAAGAATTTTTCAGACCAAAAATAAATAAATAAAAAATGGTGAGGGAATTTTTTACCAGCAGACTTGCACTATAAGAAACAGTAAAGGAAATGCTACAGATGGGATGAAAATGATACCACAGTGATAGAACTGGAAGGAAATAGACTACTTCTTAATTAGAGTTCAAGATTTCAACACCCTCTTTAGGGAAAGTAAGCAAAAAATCACTAAGGTGATTCTGACATGGATAACACTTTGAACCAACTTGACCTAATTGCTATTTACTAGAACATGCTTCCCAACAACAGAAGACTATACATTCTTTTCTAGTGCACATAGGACATTTACAAATAAAGACCATACTCCAGGCCATAAAACAAGATTCAATAAATTTAAAAGGATTTAAATTATACAAAATATATCCTGTGATCATAAAGGGATTGCAAGAAATCACTGAACAGAAAATCATCTGGAAAATCTCTGAATATTTAGAAATTAGCACACTTCTAAATAACCTGTGAGTTAAAGCCACAAGGAAAATTACAAAATATTACATCAGCATCTCAAAACATAATCAAACCCAACATACCAATGCTGCTGTTACAACAGTGTTTAGAGGGAAATTTATAGTGCTAAATACTTAGAAAATAACAAATATGTCAATCAGTGATCTAAACTTCTACTTTAAGAATTTAGCAAAAGAAGAGCAAAGTAAACCCAAATTAAGTAGAAGGAAGGAAATAATAAAGACAAAAGCAGAAACTGATAAACCAGAAAATAAAGAAAAATCAATGAAACCTAAAGCTGGTTCTTTCTGATCAATAAAACTGGTATACTTCTAGCCATACTGTTCAGGTGATGAGAGAGAACACACTATAACAGCATCAGGAGTGAAAGAGATAGCATCATTAAAAATCCCACAGATGTTAAGTGAACAATCAATCAGGAATAGTTTGAACAACTTTGTGACAGTAAACTCAACAACTCAGATGAAATGGAAAAATTCCTCAGAAGGCAAAAACTACAAGTGCTCACTCAAGAAGAAAGAGATAACTGAATAACTTCTAAGTTTATTAAAGGAATTGAATTTGTAGTTTGTAACTTTCCCTCTAAGAAAGCATCAGGTCCAGATGGTACAGGTGAATTGTTCCAGATATTTAAAGAAATAATACAAATTCTACACAGATTCTTTGAGAAGATACAGGAGGAGGGAATTTCTCAACTCATTCAATTCTAAAACCAGACAAAGACATTAGAAGAAAATAACATTAGACACAGTTTTTCGTGAACATAGACTTAAAACTCCTTAAAATATTTTAGCAAATCAATATGTAAAAAGGACAATACATTATGACCAAGTGGTATTTGTCCCAGGAATGCAAGGTTGGGATAACATATGAAACTAGTATAGTAATAGACTGGAAAAGAAAAGAAAAGAAAACAAAACAAAACAAAATATGATCTTTTCAAATAGATGCAGATAAAACATTTGACAAAATTCAACTCCCATTCATGGTGCTTCATGAGTTCTACCAGTGCACCTGCTGATTTCCTTGCAGTTTCCTGATGAGTTTGATGGGCACCCCAGTGGCTCCCCACATTTCAACAATATCCCCTGTAAGTGGTTTTCTACTGGGTTTCTGGCAAGTCCAGCCAGGGTCCCAGATGGTTTTGTTAGGTTCAAAACACCCCCCACCACAGGCAGCTTGCTGGCTAATTTCATCAGTACTCCACCAGGTTGTTCCCTGTCCATCAGCCTTGACCCACCAACTGTGAACCAGATCCATCACTGCTACCACACCTTCTCCACACAGGTCTGAATCCCAGAGTTTGGGAGCGTTCTTCCCTTCCAAGTTTGTTCCCCACTGGAGTATTCTCCCTCAGCTTTAGGGTGCTCTTTTATTTCCTCTTAGTTAATTCCTTGTAAATAGTTAATAATTGGTTATATGAAGCTGGCCTTGTTCAAGTTACCATGTTTCTCTCCTGTTTGGATCCTGGCTAATACAGAATCAGTGCTGGTAGTGGTCCCAGGACACAGACCTGCCAAGAAGGGATTTTAGATTTGGTTGTGTTCTTGAGCCATGAGCACAGTGCCATGCTCGTTCCAGTGGAAAGCCGGGTGCTCACAGTTCATGACAAGAAGTGGCATCACAGTTTGATCCCCGTATAAACTGCGGTTCGTTATGATGAAGAGTTAGCTGAACCAAGCACCGTGGGAACCCACATGACTGCTGCCCTTGACCATTATAGCAGGAATGATGGCCACAAACACCGTGGTATGGATCGATTCTCCTGAGTGTACCAACCACTTTAAAAATCAAGTGGTTTGTTATTATTATAAACTTATATAACAAGATTATGATAACACTTTTCAACACTTCTCTCTACCTGATACAGACATTTGCTAATAGAAGACATTAAAAGATGGGAACATTAACACAAAATAAATGCCAAATAAAAATCAGTTAAAATTTGGAAGAGTACTGCACATATATAATATTTGAAATTTTCACTCCTAAAATGAAATTATAAAGCACACAAGTATCAATTGTATTAGCCGATAGTTCTGACTTTGCTTGGTTGCAAATATTCCGGTATAGAAAATTTTTCCATATTGCATCGATGCTCTTCAAATTGTTAGGCTAGTACTAGTTAGTGGTCATTTGAATAAGCTTGTTTTCTTTTTTAATGGTGAAAATATGTTGTCTCCTTGCCCTGATGTTGGTTTTGCCATTGAAATCCATATTGCTTCTACCTTAGATTTTAGACCAGTTTCTGATTTCAGGTTTGGAGTGTTCCACAACGATGTTCACTTCTCTACGCATTTCTTCTATTACTTACAAAGCACTGAAACTCATAACACATACTCAAGCAGTGGAAAAGGCCAAAGGACATTGTTGGATAGTATTCAAATAATATTCAGATCTTCCTTCAAGGTTAAATGATTACATAGAATCCCATGTCAGAACTGCCAACTTAAGGACTTGTTTTGCTTTCAAAACCTGTGATTTTTGGGGGGAATACAAGTCATAGGATTTATATAAAGTATAGACACATTTAATCTCACTAATACTGTATTTGCAAGAAAGACTCACTGTTAGCAGACAGGGCCTTGACCTCACACTTGTAGCCCAGGGAACAGCTGCAAGTAAGACTGACGAGTGCATTGTGACTGCTGCTCTCCCACGTGCTGCTGTGGAAATGCCAACTTTACCGTTTGGTTTCACTTTTCAGTATTTTTTTGCTCTTGATTTCAGTTGATATCCTTAGATTCCTTCAAATCAGTAATGTGTCTGTCCAATGATTAAGCTTTAATTCTCACAGGAGAATTGTAATACTTTGTTTTCGCATTTTCCCTACCAACTGATCTTTCTTGGGCTTTTGAAAAAGTAAATTTGCCAAGAAACTTCAAGAAGGAATTCTTACATGAAAACCCTAATGTAAATCAACTGCAGCTCTCATATATGAGTTGGTGAGACTGCAACGTATACTAACTTTAGGGCATTTTCTTTTACAGTTAAGCATAGACTTACCATACGACCCAGCATTTCCTAGATATCAACCCAACATAAATTTAAATATATGTCTGCCCAAAGACTTGTAACTTTATAGCTTCTTTATTTAGAATGTCCAAAATCTGGAACCAACCCAAATACCCGTCAATGGGAAATGCATAATCAAATTTTGGTGTATTCAATAGAATACCACTTAGGCAATAAAAGTACACTGAATCACAACAAGGATAGACCTCAAAAGCCTCCTGCTAAGTGAAAGAAGCCAGATACAACCCACTACTGGAATCAAATTAACGTATGATTCTGTTTCTATGAGATTCCATTAAAGATAAAACTACAGTGACACCAGATCAGTGGCTGCCACAGGGTGGGGACTGCAAAGAGGCACAAGAAAACTTTTAGGGGTGATGGGTCCCCACACTCACAGAATTGTACTGTTAGAATTAGTGAATTTTGATTGTAGGTCAATTATATCCAAATAAAGTGACCGAGTAGATTCTCACAATTGTATTCTTTCTGTATTCTCAATAATTAGAAAATGGAAGTTTACAAAAATATTTATAATAGCATATAGGTATTTGAAATACCTAGAAATTAATCTCAAAAGAAGCGTAAAGACTTCTATGAGGCAAAACTAAGGGACCAGGAAGAAGATGTAAATATACTGACAGATTTCTTGTTCCTGGATTAAAGATTCACTATGGTGAAGATAACAGTTCTCCTCAAATTGATTAATAGATTCATTCTAATCCCATAAAAATTCCAGCATTTTTAACCTCTTTCTCTGGTTCCAGATTTTATATGGAAGGGCTATAAATGGAAAAAAAACAGAATAGGTGAACCTGCTCTCCTAAATATCAAGATTTATCATGAAAATATAATAATTACAGCACTGTGATAATGGTGCAGGAATGATCAGTGGGTAAATGGGATGTAATAGAAAATCCAGTCACACACCTGGTTTTATGTAGATGTTTCTGTATAAGATTTCTGTGACAGAGGTAATATGCCTGATCAAAGGGAAAAATAATTGACTTTTCAATAAATTGTGTTGAATAGCCTTCTGGAAGAAAACAGAATCCCGACCACTATCTCCCATCAAGTCAAGAAAGATCTATTTTAGTGCATTAAACTATTAGGTGTAAAAGGCAAAGTTGTGATGCTTTTAACAAAGAATATAGAATATCTCCATGGCCTTTGGAAGGATTTCTTCAACGAGGCACGGAAGCATTAGCTATAAAGGAGAGGATTGATAAATTTAACTACAATAAAATGAAAAACTATTATCATTAAAAGACCATTAAAAAAGATGAGAAAAATCACAGGGTAGGAGAAGATACTGTCTGTTCTGCTACAACATTGGTTTCTATAATAACCAAGTTCATAGATGATTGGTAAGTAGGTGGGATAATGATATCAACTTAATGGAAGTAATATTGGTTCTTTCCATTTCCTCCAGCAAGCTAATGTTTTGTGTCATCAAGTAGTGGCAAGTAGAAGGAATATACAAACATAGTTGAATGTTGTATGCACCATACATGATGCCCGTTCACCTTGATTTGGCCTCTTCTCAATTTGAACATGTGCTTTATCTTAAAATCATTTATTGCACATTTTGCCTGATCTTATCTTCATTATTCAGTAGCCTCAGCCCTCCTCATACCCCTTCCTGTCAAGCTATCTATTCATTTCTTTTTTTTTAAGTCATTTTCTGAAGACAAAGAATTTTACTTAGTCTGATATTTTTCTTAGGAATTTAAAATCTTTTAAATTGTATTAATATTTTTAATTAGGGGGGGGTTATTGGTTTTGCTAGTGCTCTGGGTAACAAAGTTGCGCTAGGTTTTGAGAAGTCAACTCTGACCCTATTTTCTCCATAACCTCTATCTACTATTTGGGGAACACAGTTTTGCGTAGAGCACTGTTTCTAGGAGGCACATTTCACATATTTGCAGAAACTCCCCCTTTGCGATGCTGTATGTGACAGGATGGCAGTGCTTCCTCAGTGCTAAGATACAGCTATTTCACACTTTAACCTCTCTCCAGTTGGATTGTAGCTTTCGGTAGGTGGTGTCTTTCAATTTTAATTGTCATTTTGTTTTCTTTTTTAGTGATAAGATAGTGGTGCATTTTAGAAGCCGTTGATTACTGAGATTTGATGACGCACTGTCGTATCCAGAGTGTAAAGAAATACAAACCAAATTTTAGAAGACAGGCAAGGCAATAGAGAAGTGGCAAAAGCCTTGAACAGTCACTTCACAACTGAAGAAATATCTATGGCTAGTAAATATTTGAAAAAGAACGTATAATCTCAAAACCCAGTTGTACATTAAACACACAGTGAGATGCCTTTACACGTCGGCAGAAGTTTAAAAACTTGGCACGTGTTAATGTGGACCTAAAAGGATGCATATGGCATGATTCTATTCATATGAAGTTATAAAATAGGCAAAATTAAGCTATGTTGCTTAGGAATGCATTACATAGTTGGTAAACATTTGAAAGAAGAAAGGGAATCATCATCACAGATATCAACATGGTGGGTACCTTTGGGGGTGAGGGGAAGGAGAGAATTATGATTGGAGGCATTCAAGAGGGCTTTTGGTGTCCTGGTGATATTCTCTTTCTTCGCTTGGATGGATTTGATACATTACTACTTGTTAAACTTTACATATATGTTTTATGAAACTTTCTATAGGTTTCAGAATAAAGCAAAAGAGGGAAATGGTCAGTTTTATCAAATGTTGACACAAGGTCAGGTGATATGAGGACTGAGACTCGAGCATTGGGTGAAGCAAAGTGGAGACTCCTGATGAATACAGCGGATTGTCTCAGCGGAGTGTGTGGGGCAGTGATCTGATTGGAATGGGCTCAAGAGAGAGTGAGAGGAGAGGAGTTGGAGACTGTGTGTAAATACGATTCAGAGGAAGTTTTACGTAAAAAGAATTATAGTGGTGACTGGAGGCAATACAGAAAGTTTTACATTAAATATATAGAGTATCAGGAGAATATAAAGATAAATTTTCTGGAATGCTGAAGACAATGAGGTAACATAGAGAAAGGGAGAGAACTTTTTATGTGTGTGGGATTATACATTTTTGGGGATAGGATGTGAAAATTTGTAATAATCCATATTTGTTAAGAGAATTAACATTAAAGCTACTTTTTAAGTCTTGGAAACGTATATGTCACACATAACATTTCATATCTACTAATGGAAAGAATCATGAACATCATCTTGCTCAACACCACTTTGCAGAAAGAGAAGGAGGCCCAGAAGGATTCAGTGCTTGTTTAAAATTCTACTGTTAATAACAATTCTAGACTAAAATATAGAGTAACTCCTGCCCCTTGGATCAGTGCTCTTTTTATAGCGTTAACTGTAATATGGTTTTCTCTTAAGTCGAGTTTTATATAATCATTATGTGTTATAGTAGAGTTTATTTGGATAATATTTTAATTAGCCGTTCCCAAATAACAAACCAGCCCAGCACTTAATGACTTGAAATAACCATCATGCATTATTTCTCATGATTCCATGAGTCGGATGGACTCAACTGGGACAACTCTTGTGGCTGTGGTCATTCGCACCTCCACGCAGATTGTAGGTGTTAAGATGGCCTCACTCACATGTCTGGAACCCTGGTGCTGTTTCTTGAGTGAGGCTCTCTTATCATAGTCTAGACTACACTTCCATACTTGGTGGTGGAACCATTCTAATAAGGCAAAGATGAAAGCCTAGACTCCTGAAATTGTACAAAATCACATCCTCCACCTTAAATTACTGAAAGCAAACCATAGATCCAGTCTAGATTTCAGAAATGAGGCAGGAGGCTGCCCCATCTCTTGATGGAAGGAGGTACAAAATATTGTGGCCACTTTTTTCATCTATCACAGATCACTATAAATTTTAAATTTAATCATTAAATTTATTTTCCCATGTTAACTTTTACTTTATATGGAGCTAAGAGCTATTAGCTTTTTGGGGAATCTAACGATGTAGTTTAGTCAATATATATGAAAAAACAAATTTGACAAAAAAATATTTAACAAGAAAGAAAGTTATGTTTTCCAGATTTTGTATCCTCTGTGACATAAAGCAGATAAAGAAATGCTCATTTTTATAAGAAGTTGGGTAAGGATGAGGGGCGAAATTTGTTGAATACAGTTTTTGTTGCTTACAGTGTTGGCTTAATTGTTATTTTCTGAGATTGTTACCATTAATGGTTTATTAACATCTTTATGGAGTTTTTCATGTTATAGAATGTAATGCAACTAAAAAGTAAGAGCAATTAATAATTTCCCGTGAATTATAATAATAGCATATTTCTAGACACTGCTAATTATATTTGTGTAAAATTTCATGTAATTTACTTGACAACTGTCTATATTGAGTACCTACCATGATTCTTTCACTGTGCTAAGACTTGGGGCTATTACTTTGAACCACTTAGATGTGATTCCTTCATGTTCCATACCCCAGGAAGGTTTCTTGAAGAAACTTTTTTTTTTTAATGTTTATTTTTGAGAGAGAGGGAGAGAGAGAGAGAGCGCGCGCACACACACATGGGGAATGGGAGGGTAGGGGCAGAGAGAGAGGGAGCAGAGGATCCAAAGCAGCCTCTGCACTGACAGTGATATGGGCCTTGAACCCACAAACCGTGAGGTCATGACCTGAGCTGAAGTCAGTGGTTTAACTGACTGAGCAACCCAGGCGCCCCACTAAAGAAACTTTCTAAGCCAGGAATTAGCTGAGGTAACAGTGGGAAAGGGAAGAGGAAGTCTTCCAGAGAAAAGAATGGCTTGGACAAAGGCCTTATGGAGGTGAGCAAATGCAAGAAACATTAAAAGAACTGGGGAAAAAAAACCCTCTTATGTTTAAAGCCTGGAATATGAAAGGAGTGAGGCAATACAGAACCTGGAAAGGTAGAGTGTGGACTTGAGTGCTAAAGATCATGGGAAACCTTTGATTGATTTAGAGGATTTTTGCCCAGATGATTGTTTTAGAGAAGTCACTGGCTACAGTCTGGGTAAGGAGAGTAGCCAGGGAGAGCAAGGGTTGAACCTAGGAGACCATAGATAGTGATATGAATTAGGTCAGTGTGAGAATGAATTAAAGTATATAAATCCTAGAGATATTCAGGAGATGGAATCAACCGGATTTGTTGACTAGATGTGGAATAGAGAGAAGAACCTAAGATGGCGGACTTGCCAGTTTCTGGCTTGGAGCGCCATTAATGAATAGGGAGCAGAAGTGGAGGAAGAGGTTTGGGAAGGCATTCTTACACAGGATTTGCCACAATATCCTAACTCTGTTTCCTGGCTAAATACTTAGATCTCTTTTTTGTATTCTCTACTGTTTGAAATAATTTTTCTAGTATCTAGAACTGATAATAAATTTTCAATTTAATTCATATTCAGTAAAATTCAGTCAAAGGTAGCAGTGCTGCCATAACTTGAATTTATACTTTTGACCTGAAATATTTTGCTTTAGCATGAATTCTTTAATAGACAGAAATTTAGTATTGTATTGCCATAGTATATTTCATTAAACAGTGTATTTCTGAAGTGTTTGAAATGACTTAATAATGGCTAAGGTGTAATATGTGAATACCTATCTTAAGCCTTTTATTCATTAATCTAAAATAATTTCATAATTAAAATTTGTCCAAGTTTTTAAACTAGAGTTTATTAAAAGAACCTTTAAAAATTGTGTCTCTCTTTTTATTGTCCTTCATGACGCTAGGAAGTAGAAGGTTAGCTTACATTTATTCCAGGGAAGAAACAAATATAGCTTGATGAAAATGAAGTCTGTATACACCTGAGACTAATACTGTATGTCAACTTTACTTCAATTAAAAACAAAAAAGAATACCATGTCCCTCAAAATATGAAATATGAATCTGTCATTGATAGATTTATCTTTCCTTCAGATGTTAAGTAGTGATAATTGAAGTAAAAGAATTAACTGTTGGGGGCGCCTGTGTGGCTCAGTTGGTTAAGCATCCAACTCTTGGTTTAGGCTCAGTCATGATCTCACAGTTTGTGAGATCAAGCCCTCCTTTGGGCTCTGTGCTATGGGCACGGAGCCTGCTTGGGATTCTCTTTCTCCCTCTCTCTCTCTGCCCTTCCCCTGAGCTCACTTGCGCGCACGCTCTCTCTCTCTCTCTCCGAAAATAAATAAACTTAAAAAAAAAAAAGAATTGTGTCTTAGAAAGTTAAGCTTCCTTTGACACTAAAACTTTTTTTAGTCTTTGTGGTTCAAATTTCCTAGCTATCTGTAGATTTTGTTAAAGTGTATTTAGTCATTCTACATTATTTTCCTACTCTCACCAAAAAATGTTAAATCTAAAATTTTCTGATCATCATTCTAGAAGGTACCATATATTCAGTAGTGTGTTTCTCCCATGTGTTCTCTATAGACTGTATTTTCTATTCTCAATATTTTGTAAGTTTAAAAGCAGTTTACAACCTATTTTTTTTCTTGTTTTTTTCCTTAGGCACTACAAGGGCCCCCAGGGATGGGGAAGTACCAGGGGTGGACTATAATTTCATTTCTGTTGAACAGTTCAAAGCACTGGAAGAGAGTGGCGCATTATTAGAAAGTGGAACGTATGATGGTATGTCCCCAAATACTGACAATGGCAGCAACCAAGAAAACTATCTGAATTATTAGAAAACTGACTAGAATTATTTCAAAAGGAATTTGATCAGTAAAATACCATTTTTGTAAAAAAAAATTTCTGTTGGTCTTTGGGAAATTTTTCTTTTGGTCAGGCTCTTTGTCATTTGCTAACTAAAATGGGATTAAATAATAAGCAGAAGCATTCCATCATATTACGAAGCTGATTGTGAAGAATGTACTGAAATCATTCAAACTGGCCAGTTTGCATATTTCATAGAAATTCATATTCATCGTGTGAACTCAACATGTGTTTGTTGATTGCTCTCTGTTTGTGGTTGGGAATCCAAATACTGTGCACTCTAAAAAGTCTACAGCTTGGCTCTCTTGGAGAAGAGAGAAAATAGATTGGGGGGGAAAGAACAAAAATAGAATAATTGATTTTCTTTTCTTATCTCTTCTCTACCCACTTGATTCTAGGAAGCAGAGACTTAAGATCAGTTTCAGTTTTTAAATGAGGCCACGTTCCGTCCTTTGTTCCCCCTTAACCTCCGCTCTCCCCTGGCAAGCTTGTCCGCTCCATGGTTTCCCGTACTCCCTCATCATTGCTTCATCAAGCTGTCATGGTTGCCTTTTTCACAAGCTCGATGAAGGCAGCATCATGTCTTTCTTATTCAGAAGTATCCTTAGTGTCTAGAAATGGTGTTCAATAAACACTGACCTTGAGTTCAGCGTATCCAAACATGCATTCGTGTGTATCCAAAAGAGTAATTCGTAATTTCTCTCTTTAGCTGCACCCTGGGCTCAAAACAGTGGAGTCGTCATTTGCTTCCTCCTCTCTCTCCAATTCCCACGTGTCTGCTACCAAATCTAGCCATTTCTTTGTCTGTAGCAGCTTTTCCAGTGCCTTTCTTTTCACTCTCACACTTCCTTGTGGGCCTTGGACTGGCTTGCGTCTGGGCTACTATGGTTCATGTCATTTGTTCACCTTCTTCCCTCCGTGCTCCCCACCTGCCCATTGCTGTCGTGCTAGCCTTCCTCCGGCACAGCTCTGCTTGTGAATCCTCTTCGGAGTCTTCTGTGATTTGCTTTTGCCTGCTTAGTTTGCTGCAGCTACGGGTTCTGAGCTTAGCTCCCACAACTCATTCATTCATTCGTTCATTCATTCATTCAGCAACCCATTTTTTTTTAATTTTAAGTTTATTTGATTATTTTGAGAAAGCACTAGCAGAGGAGGCAGAGAGAGGCAGAATCCCAAGCAGGCTCCTTGTTGTCAGCGCAGAACCCAGTGCAGGGCTCGATCCCATGAACCATGAGATCGTGACTTGAGCTGAAATCAAGAGTCGGAGGCTTAACTGACTTGAGCCACCCAGGTACCCCTCAGCAACCCATTTATTAAGTACCCACTATATGCCAAGCAGTGTACGAGGGAATAGTGATACTGTAGTGAACAATATTGAAATGATACTCCCTTAATAAATCCCATATCTAAATACGAAGTTAGTAAAACAAACAAAATCAAACATCAGAAGGAGATGTTATGAAGGAAACAAAAACAAGAGATTTAAAAAAAAAATTTTTTTTAACGTTTTATTTATTTTTGAGACAGGGAGAGACAGAGCATGAACAGGGGAGGGTCAGAGAGAGGGAGACACAGAATCTGAAACAGGTTCCAGGCTCTGAGCTGTCAGCACAGAGCCCGACGTGGGGCTCGAACTCACGGACCGCGAGATCATGACCTGAGCCGAAGTCGGCCGCTTAACCGACTGAGCCACCCAGGCGCCCCAAAAAACAAGAGATTTAAAGAAAATAGTAAGAATATCAAATATAAGGTGGCCTGTGAAGGCTTCTGAGAGGAAGTGACCACTGCTGTTTTATATTTTTATGCAAATAGCCTGTTCTCATTCACCTCCCTCTTAGTGGCAACCAGACTGATGTGTTTAATATGTATGCTTTTGTTTGTATGCATTCTTACAAAATGTGTATTGTGCACCTCGTGTGCATGCATTTATTATTTGCATGCATTTACTCTTTATTATTCTAGATCTCATTCAGTTTTTAACGGTTTTCAGTTGTTTCTAGGTTTTCTGGGTTCACCCATGTTGCTAATTCATTGCTGTCTTCACCACCGCATAGTACTCCAGGTTGTGAATCCATGGCATTTTACTTAACCCCTCTCCCCAGTGATTGACTTCCAGATTGCTTCCAATCTCCCCCGCCACCACGGATAAAGCTGTGACACCCTTTTTCCTAGACCTGTGTGAGTGTGTCTGTGGCACACGTACCCAGGGGCAGAACTGTGGGGTTTTAAGGGCTGTCTGTACTCGCTCTGGTAAAGGGGTTGCGGTAGCTCTGCCCCTGCATCGCCGGTCGGTTCCTGCAGCAGCATCAGTAAGGACTCCACTTCCTCACCATCCGGCTTCAGAATTTTGCCAGTCTGATGGTTGTGGAAGTGCTATCTCCTTTAAATTCAAGTTTCTCTGGTAGTCAGAGAGTTTGAGCGTCTCTTCATATGCCTATTAGTAATTGCCTTTTCATTTGTTTTTTTCAAGTGAGATCTCCGTTTGCAGACATTTCTTAGATATTTAGATATTTATTTAGAAATTAATTCCTTATTGGTTATAGAGGTTTTCTCCCATTCTGGCACCTGATAAGCTTGTCCTGTGTTGCTTCATTAAAGAGAAATCCTTAATTTTTTTTTATTTTTTTAACGTTTATTTATTTTTGAGACAGAGAGAGACAGAGCATGAACGGGGGAGGGGCAGAGGGAGAGGGAGACACAGAATCTGAAACAGGCTCCAGGCTCTGAGCGGTCAGCACAGAGCCCGACACGGGGCTTGAACTCACAGACTGCGAGATCATGACCTGAGCCAAAGTCAGGTCGCTTTTTAGAGAATGGAAGAGGGGCAGAAGGAGAGAGAACCCCAAGCAGGCTCCCTGCTGATAGCGCAGAGCCTATTGTGGGGCTCAGACCCAAGAACCGTGAGATCGTGAGCTGAACTGAAATCAACAGTCGGATGCTTAACTCACTGTGCCACCCAGTCTTCCAGAAATCCTTAATTTTTATGTATGAGATTTATCACTGTTTCTCTTAGGATCTGTGCTTTAGAAGTTTTAAGAATTCCTCTGGGGATGCCTGGGTGACTCAGTCAGTTGAGCTTCCAACTCTTTTGATCTTGGCTCAGGTCATGATCATGAGCTCGAGCTCTGTATCAGCTTCTGTGCGGACGGCACAGAGCCTGCTTGGGATTCTCCCTCTCTTTCCCTGTCTCTGCCCCTCCCCTGTGCTTGCTCACACGTGCACTCTCTCTCTCTCAAAATAAAGAAACATGAAAAAAAAAAGAAGTCCTTCTCCGCCCTTACATCACAAAGACATTCTCCTTTATTTCCCTCTGTTAAGTATAACAACATGGGATCTGGCAGTGTGGCATATTACATATTACTAATTGCTGTGTGCTGAATTCAAAGGAAATGCAAATTGAAATGCTCCATTTCACACCCATCAGATTGACAAAAATCTTAAAGTCTGATAATTGTGGGAAGTGGAAACTCCCATATACTGCTGGCAAGAGTATAAAATGATATAATCCCCTTTTGGGGAGCATCTTGGTAATAGCTGGTAAATTTGAAGATGCACTTAACTCTGAACCCAGCAGTTCCCTCTTTAGATGCCTGCACTAGAGAAATCCTTACCTCTGTGCGTATGTAGTCACATGCCGGAATGGTCATTACAGCATTAATTTGAAACAGTGAGAGAATGGAAACAACTATGTTTGAGTAGGGGAGTTAATGAGATGCGCTTTAATTTTTCATGAAAATGGACTATTATACAGCAGTTAAATAGACTTGAATCTACATGTATGAACAGGAATAAGTCCTAGAAATATAATTGTATAAAAAGAAAGGTGCAAAAGAATACATACAGTATACCATTTATTTTTAAAAAGATACGAAATGTGATAAAAAACCTTTATGAAGCTTTTACAGAAACATTGGTATCTGTATATTATGTGTGCATGTACATGCATCCTAGTTGTACATAGTGTGCAGGGGAATAACACATACCAACTTCAGGACAGCTCAAGGAGAGCACGGGAAGGACTGAGACAGGAAGTTAGGGCTTTAATTGAATATGTGACCATATATGCAAGTCCTTAAAGAGGGATAAAAGGGAGACCTGAAAGGCAAGTTAAGTAAATAAGGATGCTTCTAATACACTTGTCTGTGTTTTTGTGTGTATTTAAAATATTTAATAGTTGATAATTCCATTTGAAAAATTTTAAAAAACCTTCAGAAAAGAAAAAAGACGGGGGGCGGAAACCTTCCAGAACAGCTTCAAAAAGCTGAAAACCTTTCTCTGATAATAACTGTAGTAGGATTCACAAATATAGTAGTCATTTTTACGCCTTGCTGTATCTGAAATCTTGCTATTTACCAACCACTCAAGAAAAATAGATCTAATTTCCTTATGAGCAACACTGGTTTTCTTTTTTAATCTAAGTCCAATAATCGTGTTTAAATAAGGCAACTGCCAGAATTTATTATGAAGTCCTAAAATCTTCATGATCATGGGTAGCAATCTCAATATCGCAAATTTGTCTGATTTCACCCAGGAAGACAGTTAAACTTCCTTGGGTGGGGTAGTAATTACTAAGTCTACACAGTAACATGTGTGTCTAGCATTTTTACTACAACTACCATCCTTAGAGAAGTGGACTTTTGATTTTTGCCACGGCATGTCCAAATTCCTGGGCAGCGTGATTGGGGGACACAGTGCAGGAGAAGGTGAAATCCTGGGGCATCCTCCTTCTCCTCCACCAGACTTCTCTTTGGGATGTTTCTGTGCCCTCTGCCCCAGAGAAGCGTGAGCTGGCCTCTTCGTTGAGTCTTTGCTTTATTACTCGTGGCCCAGAAAGTTCACAGAGACCTCCTCTGAGCCTTTTAATATGAATCTTTGCATCCATCTACATGATAGGAATAACACCATTTCAAACATGGATTTGGAAGCAAGGGAGTTATTGAGTGGGAGAGATAAGAGGTAGTTGATAAGTGTTTTGGTTTGATTTCATTGTTTTGTCTTGAATATTTTAATGACAATTACCACTCTAAGTCAGATTTCCAAAGATTTTATCTTAATGCTTTCTCCTCAAGGCACACACTACTGAAGGTGAACTTATTTGTAGATTTGCCTCGGTTTTATGGTGAACAACCTATGCTTTTTTCATCTGGGAAAAATAATTCATTATATACCCCATTCATTTACTTTATGTGATGAGTGTCATAATTGCTTGCTTAAAGAACGCCTGGCTGGCTCAGTTGGTTAAGTGTCCAACTTCAACTCAGGTCATGATCTCACGGTTTGTGGGCTTGAGCCCTGCATCGGGTTCTGTGCTGACAGCTCAGAGCCTGGAGCCTGCTTTGAATTCTGTGTCTCCCCCTCTCTCTGCCCCTCCCATGCTCATGCTTTGTCTCTCTCTGTCTCCCAATAATAAATAAACATTCTTAAAAAACTAAAAAAAAATAATAATTGCCTGCTTAAGAGCCCAGGAATTTGATTAGAAGATGTGATTTTTAAAATATATATAGTGAGTATTTTATTCCCTAACCATATTTATCTTCCTAGAGCATTGGCATGGTGGCTGATAAAAGGTCAAAACTAGCAGGAGCCACAAACTATTCATGTAGTTAGACCTTTTGAGTGGTTTTCCATTGTATTTGCCCGCCTACTGGGAATTGCATGACAAATTAAGATACTCAATTGTTTTCATTCTACTCTGGAACATTTATTTTTACTGCAAAAATTCCTGATCCTCAAGACTTAGAATATTAAAGTATTTCTTTCTTTCCTGAGAGTAAGCCAATATTGAATTATGCTAATAATGTCTCTGTTCAATAAATTGTCAAATAAAATAATATAATTAGAATGCTCAGAGAACCTAAAAATTACTTTTACATAAACAGCCTACATTTCAACACACACTGGTTAGTTCTCAGCTTTATCCTTTACCCACATATTTCCTCGTTTTACCAAAATAGTTCATTATGTTGCACATCAGAACAAAATTATTTGAGTTAGTTTTCTCTTCCTTTACTCCCACTTCTTATGCCAATTAGTCTTACACAAGAGCATTGATGCATTTAAATTCACAAACGAGGCCCTAATTTAGATCCCATGCAAAGCCAGCCCTGTAGGAATAAATAAACTATGTACATGAAGTCAACTTCCTATCCTTAGTACAAACAGTATTAAAAAGTTAGATAATGTTAGGGGTGCCTGGGTGGCTCAGTCGGTTAAGTGTCTGACTTGGGCTCAGGTCAAAATCTCGTGGTTCGTGAGTTCGGGTCTCATGTCAGGTTCTGTGCTGACAGCTCAGAGCCTGGCGCCTCTTTCAGATTCTATGTCTCCCTCTTCCTCTGCCCCTCCTTTGCTCGTGCTCTCTCTCTCTCTCTCTCTCTCTCTCTCTCTCACTGTCTCAAAAATAACATTAAAATTTTTTTTCTTTAAGTTAGATAATGTTAGAAAATACATGGTAAAGGGCTCTTGAAAAATTAGGTCTTTCTGTTCTTTCTCCCTCCTCCACTCCTAAGAAGAAGTGTTTTGGCTTCCTTTTGGCCAATGGTGATCAATTAGAAGCCTCAGTAGGAGATATCAGGGCAGAGACATACGCTGGGTCATATAGTTCTGACTCTCAATTCAACATCAGTTCTTTCAGCTGCTATTACTTTGTCCATTTCAGGAAACTTCTATGGAACTCCCAAACCTCCAGCAGAACCCAGCCCTTTCCAGCCAGATCCAGTTGATCAGGTCCTCTTTGATAATGAGTTTGACACAGAATCCCAAAGAAAGCGAACCACATCTGTCAGCAAGATGGAGAGAATGGACAGCTCTCTTCCTGAAGAGGAAGAAGATGAGGACAAGGAAGCTATTAACGGCAGCGGAAATGCGGGTTTGTAAATAGATGAGTCACTTCTAACTGATCTTCCGTATTGACTTTAACGTGACACTGAATTAGAAGTAGTAAAATCTATCGGAAAGTCTGTGTAGAGCAGGTGATGCAATTCTAATTTTTTTCTAAAAGGTTGTGTATGGAACCATCTGGCAGCCATCTAATGGGCTGAAGTGAGTTGTACCAAGTGGAAGTTTGGATAAGTCAATAATAAGCTGTCATTACTAATAACATGATATGCCATTACCCTGCGACTCGAAATATTTGAGGCTCCAAGATATGGGAATCCTGTTGGCGTGAGTCCTACTTTATAGGATAAAAACAAAATGTAGTTTTAAGACTCAGCCTTCAACTAAAAATGCAGGGGGTCAGAAACATGCCAGTAAAAATTACCTGAAAGATTTGTTAGCAATATGTTGAATTTAAATTCTTAATCACCCAAAGAAAATTTCCAAACCTGACTCTCTTATTTTTCATTAAATGCAAAACCAACAGATATTTAGTGGTGGAGCATCTTTTGAGCACCCCTAACTAATGTGGTTGCTTAGGAGATTCTTACTCTGCTAATTGAGAGTAGAAGTGGGAAGCCACAGAATTACAGCAGAACTAATTTTAGTGCTATTTATTATAATATTTTTATTCAAAACACTAGAATATGAGCTTCATAAGGGCTGGAAGGTTTGCATGCATCATTGTTGTATCCTTTCCATCATGAACCGTGCCTGGCACAAAGTAGGAACTAAAAAAGTATTTTATTGATACCCAGTAAATGAATGAATTTGATCACATCCCCAAATTTGCAGAACCCATTACCATATTATTTTCCCAAAGCCTCTGATGTTTTTACTCATCATCTACTAAAATTTGCTGCATATATTGTATTGACTGTCTTAATATATTCATTTGTGTCCTCCAGAGTGTGAGTTCTGTTTTATTGTCCTAACATCTCACGTAGTTATGCCACATAATATGTTTGACATTAATGACCCCAGTATATTTGGGTGTAGAGACTGAAAACAGGTCTAAAAAGGTTTAGGTGAATTCATGTCTAATTCTTTAGCGGATGTTAAGGGAACTCATCATACTCTTAAGGGGAGCATTGCTCTCCCACAAAATTAAGTCTGTTAACATTTTTAAATGTTTGAGACTGGGATTAGAGACCATGAACCTGTTCCAATATAGGAACTTCTGTGTTCTTAATTTGAGGGGGAGAAATGTTCTGTTTTTACTCCTTTACGTTTATTTTTTGAGAGACACAGAGAGACAGAGCACAAGTTGGGGAGGGGCGGAGAGAGAAGGAGACACAGAGGGGCGGAGAGAGAAGGAGACAGAATCCGAAGCAGGCTCCGGGCTCTGAGCTGTCAGCACAGAGCCCGATGAGGGGCTCGAACTCACAAATCGTGAGATCGTGACCTGAGCCAAAGTCGAACACTTAACTGACTGAGCCACCCAGGCGCCCCCTGTTTTTACTTCTGATGAAGAGCCTTTTGGTGACCACTGCAGTTCCTCTAGAGAGAAGCCTGTCTGTAACCTTCATCGTTTTATGCTTGTCATGGAAGCCAGTTGTTAAACCAGATGTTACTAACTTTTTGATGGTAATGTTTGGGGCGCTTGGGTGGCTCAGTCAATTAAGTGTCTGACTTCGGCTCAGGTTATGATCTCATGGTCTGTGGGTTCGAGCCCCGCAGCAGGCTCTGTGCTGACAGCTCAGTCTGGAGCCTGCTTCGGATTCTGTGTCTCCCTCTCTCCGACCCTCCCCGCTCATGCTCTCTCTCTCCTTCAAAAATAAATAAACATTAAAAAATTTTTTTTTTTCAATAGTAAATAAAGGGAGTATATCCAAGAGTGGGAGGCAGTTGTATACTATCACTTGCATGTGGATACCATAGGACACTTCCCCTGGATTATACACTTCTTTGTAAGAGAAAATATTCAGAATATTTTAATGAAAAAACAATAAAAGTCATGACGAAAAAGCCTTGGTCTTTTCTGAATTAATACTAACCGTAGTTGTTCACTTACTGAAAGTTGCAGAAATGTGCATTTGTGTGTTGCGATTGGGAACTAGAACTCCTGCCTTAAAAAATTGACAATTTGAGGGGAGGTAAGTAGGGAGAGGCTAGGTAAAGATTTATTTGTGTATATACCAATATGTACATTATTTTGTTTAACTTATTTAAAGTTTATTTATTTACTTAGCACAAATGGGGAAGGGGCATAGAGAGAGGGAGAGAATCCCAAGCAGGCGCTGCAGTGTCAATGCAGAGCGCGACATGGGGCTCGATCCTGTGAACTGCGTGAGATCCTGACCTGATCTGAAATCAAGAGTCAGACGTTCAACCGACTGAGCCACCTAGGCGCCCCCCCCAACAATGTTGTATATTATTTTATATATTGCTGAAGAATTAATGTAAGAATGCTGATATACCCATGTAGGATGACATATGTTATGTAATAATGCTAACATTTTTTTTCTAAGGTGTTTACTATATGAACAGTATTTTCAAGTCATTGGCTATTAAGCAAACTCCTTTCCACAGTCACTTTGAACCATAATCAGAAAAGTATTAGAGATCATATATTTGCTTTTGCTTTTCTGCAAAATACTTCTATCCCAGGAATGTAACTCTCTTTCAGATTGATTTCCACATTGAGTGAGTTTTAATTTCTGTCACTTTTTTTTTTTTTTTTTTTTTTTTTTGCCTGGAGAATGAATCCTGTGTTTTATTAAAACTATGCATTCAACAAATATTTATTGAGCACCTTCTAGGCTAAGTGCTAGGCATTTTTCTAACAGCTAGAAATAAAATACCGAACAAAACAGACAAAAGCCCCTGTCTTTATGAACTTTGCCTTCTAGTGGGAAGAGACAGAATTATCCAACATAGATGAATAGCATATATTAGAGAGTGCTAAAGAGAAAAAAGCAGAGGGGGAAAAGGATAAAAGATAGTGGTGACCAAAGTTTGTGGTTTTAAATAGAGCGGCAGAAAAGATCTCACTGAGAAGAGGACTTTGAAAGAAGTGGGGGTGTAAGCTCAAAATATCTGGGAGAAAAACATCCCAGCCAGAGGGAATTCTTAATACAAATGCCCTGAGGTGGGAGTATACCTGGAATATTCCGACAAAGGCAAGAAGACCAATATAGTTGGATACAGTGTGGACAGTGCATTATATGTGTTGGATGCGAGTGATGGAAGGGAATAAAATAATAAGCAGTGAAGTCAGTCAGATAATGGTTGGGGGATGTGGAAACGTGTATTACATACGATCTTATAGGTCGTTGGAAGAATTTGGCTTTTTTAAAAAAAGAATTTGCTTTTTATTTTGAGATGAGAAACCACTTAAGGATTTGAGTAGAAGCATAACTGGATAAAACAGATTTTAATAAACTGATTCTTGCTTCACATTGAAAATAGGCAGTAGGATGATGCGTCTGGGTGGCTCAGTTGCTTAAGTGTCTGACTTTTGATTTTGGCCCAGGTCATGATCTCACGGTTGTGAGAGTGAGCCCTGCGTCAGACTCCACACTGAGCAGGGAGCCTTCTTGGGATTCACTCTCTCCCACTCCCTCTGCCCCTCCCCTGCTCTCACCCTCTAAAGAAATGAAATAAAATAGAATTAAATTAAATTAAAGAAAACAGGCAGTAGGAGGGCATGGGCATGAACAGCGATGCTAGTTAAGAGGTTGTAATTTAAGTGAGAAATATTGGTTTGGACCTGATTAAAGCGTGACAGGTAGGAAGTGGCCTGAGCCACTTACAAATGAGTAACATTTGCCGACAGACTGGATATGAGGCCCAAGAGAACAAAGATCATTTCATGGGTTTTAGATTAAATATCTGGAAGAATGGAGTTGCATTTATTGAGATGAGGTAGATTTAAAGAGGAGTCAGTTTGGGTTGGCAAAGGGTGTTAGGGGCTCACACTGGGGTATTTGAGCTTGAGATGCTCACTAGACAGCCAGATGGAAATGTCATGTTTGAGCTTGGATTTAAATGTCTATGGCTGGTCTGAAGATGCATATGTGGACATCATCAGCATACGGCGTGTAGAGCTGTCATTGCAGAGTAATGACACTGAATGAGATCCACAAGAGAGTAAGTATAGAAAGAGAAGAGAAAAGGTCCAAAGACTGAACCCTGAGAAGGCCTCTAATACATGGAGCTCGGGGAGACTGAGAAAAGCCAGTGAGATAGAAAGCACACCAGGAGGGTAGAGTGTCCTGGAAGCCAGGGAAAGAGAATGATAAACTCTCAGATGCCACTGATAGCTCACATAAGATGGTCACTGAGAATTGATCATTGGATTTAGCTGTGTGCAGGAAACAAAGTCATCCAAATGAGATTAGGGATAAGGGAGAAGTAATGGTAGATTTAAGGAGAAGGAAGGTATGAAATGGTTATCTGGGAGAGTGGCAGAGTGAATGGACTAAAATTTCCTGTGATTATCATACATCGTTAAATGCCCTCTTGAGCTTAGTGGTCATAAATCAAAAGTGAACTAGTTAGTGTTGCGTGTATTCAGCTACATGTGCTGCTGTAGAGCAGGGGGAAAGATGTAAGCAGAGTTATTATTGTTCAGCTGGGCATGTATGATGAAGTAAGGTTGAGGCAAAAGAATCAGTAGTAGTGTTTGTTTGCAAGGGAGCGATTATCATGCTTGATCATGGAATTTCAGTTACATGAGTAGGGCAATAAAGATACGACGAGGGACCGTGAAAGGTAGTAGGTAGTATTAATGGATTATAGAACTCGTTTGGATAAAGGACAGTTGGAGTAGAAGTACTATATGTAATGATACCTAAAGGCTCTTCTAAGATTCTTGATTCCAAGGCATTGCCTGCAGTTTGGAGTTGTTATCTCATAAGTCTAGAAATGAGGTTTAAGTGCATGAATTGTGAATTCCCTAGACAGTAACCAAATTTTATTCTTACTTACGTTATGGACTCTGGGACTCTAAAAGGACTTTAATATTACCAACAGAATTACATTTAGCAATAGGAAGTCTGTTGAGTGTAATTAAAAAAAACCTAGTATTATTTTAAAGACCTGTGTTAAATGTGTATGAGACAGATTGGTATAGCTGTTAAGAGCATGAACCACTTAGATTTGAAACCCAACTTTGTTTTTGTTTTTGCAGTTTGTCAAATACTCTTTTTTTTTCAATATATGAAATTTAATGTCAAATTGGTTTCCATGCAACACCCAGTGCTCATCCCAAAAGGTGCCCTCCTCAATACCCATCACCCACCCTCCCCTCCCTCCCACCCCCCATCAACCCTCAGTTTGTTCTCAGTTTTTAAGAGTCTCTTATGCTTTGTTTTTTTTTTCAATATATGAAATTTATTGTCACATTGGTTTCCATACAACACCCAGTGCTCATCCCAAAAGGTTCCCTCCTCAATACCCATCACCCACCCTGCCCTCCCTCCCACCCCCCATCAACCCTCAGTTTGTTCTCAGTTTTTAACAGTCTCTTTTGCTTTTTTTTTTCTATCTATTTTGAGTCTCTTATGCTTTGGCTCTCTCCCGCTCTAACCTCTTTTTTTTTTTTTTTCCTTCCCCTCCTCCATGGGTTTCTGTTAAGTTTCTCAGGATCCACATAAGAGTGAAAACATGGTATCTGTCTTTCTGTATGGCTTATTTCACTTAGCATCACACTCTCCAGTTCCATCCACGTTGCTACAAAGGGCCATGTTTCATTCTTTCTCATTACCACGTAGTACTCCATTGTGCATATAAACCGCAATTTCTTTCCCCATTCATCAGTTGATGGACATTTAGGCTCTTTCCATAATTTGGCTATTGTTGAGAGTGCTGCTATAAACATTGGGGTTCAAGTGCCCCTATGCATCAGCACTCCTGTATCCCTTGGGTAAATTCCTAGCAGTGCTATTGCTGTGAAACCCAACTTTGCTATCATTAGCTGCTTGACCTTGACTGAAACCTCACTGTGCCTTAGTGTCCTCATCTATAATCTGTAAAACAGAATAGGAGGGATAAATAGTATAATAAATATAATTAATATTATATTGATAAATTATTAGAATTAGTAAATAATAAACAGGGTTGCTGTGAAGATTATGAGTTAAACTAGAGCCTGGAATTATAAAAGGACAGCATAAGAGCCACTGCAGCTGCTGTCGCTGGTAGTACTGTGACAGATATGTATTCACTATGTACTGAATTGATTCCAGTGTTATTTTTTGCTTCTTTCCCAGACGACATCAGAGATGCTATCCTGGGTTAATGTCACTTAGCAAATGAAAAAAATTTAGTATGTTTGTCACTTCAAAAATTTTACAGCCGAACGTGGACATATTATACAAGGAAATTTGTGGTGAATGTTTGGTATTTTGTCAGAAGTGCAGAGAGCTGTCTGAAGAGAATGTAACTTTACTTACTTTGCACACTGTTCTGTTTTGAATGGCAGAAAACAGAGAGAGGCATTCTGAGTCCTCTGATTGGATGAAGACTGTCCCGAGTTATAACCAAACAAATAGCTCCATGGACTTCAGAAATTATATGATGAGAGATGAGAACCTGGAACCACTGCCCAAAAACTGGGAAATGGCCTACACCGACACGGGGATGATCTACTTCATTGAGTAAGCAAATGTCTGTATCTTTTCTAACACGCCCCGTCACGGTGAGGCTTGTCTTAACATTTTTAAATTCTCATTTCACAAGGCTTCCATTTCTTTTATATTTCTTTAAAAAGATTGGGGCGCCTGGGTGGTTCAGCCAGTTGAGCATCTGACTTCAGCTCAGATCATGATCTCCCGGTTTGTGAGTTCAGGCCCCCTATTGGGCTCTGTGCTAACAGCTCGGAGCCTGGAGCCTGCTTCAGATTCTGTGTCTCCTTCTCTGTCTGCCCCTCCCAACTCCTGCTCTGTCTCTCTCAAAAATAAATGAACATTAAAAATATATTTTTTTTTCATACAAGTAACAGTTGATCCTAAATCTGATGATTTTCCTGGATGATATTTCATTTTTATTTGACTTGGATAAAGGAATAGTGTATTTGACTTCTAGTTTTTTAAAAACAAGAGGATTAAAAACAGGTTTGTCACTAATAATGAAAAATATAGGAATGAAGAGTATTTTGCCTGGCTGTTTTTTTAAACTTTTGGTAGATTGGCTAACTTAACTTAATGAGCATTTCAAGAATTACCATCATCTGGAGGGAGGACATATTTATTATCTGAGCTTAATATTTTCAGTTCTAGATGCATTCAAGCAGTGTAGTTGAATAATATAGGCGGGAACCATCACTGATCCTCAGACTAATTGGTACAATATAAATTGATAAAACCTAATTTATGAGAAAGCACTATTAATATAAAATATATTTATAGAGATATAGAACCACATGTATTTGATCAACCTAAAATTTTATATGGTTTAGACCAGAGAATAATATAATAAATGATTTTTATATCATCAGTATGAATAAATGATTTTTTGGAAGTTTCATTGTGAAGCATTTTTATGTTCTAACGCAGCTGTCATTCTCATCTTTAAAATAATTTGCCCAGAGGTAGAATATGAATGCAGTGAAGTTATAGAGTATAACAGTTAAGTAACAGTTAAAATATTGAGGGCTGGATACTGCAGTCAAGGAACATGTACTTAAAAATGAATTAGGAGTGGGAGACTTGAATCTGTTTCTTCATTTGGTCCCAAATTCCACATCCTTCCCATAGAATGAGCATCTTGCTTTACCAAGGAGGTTTTAGTATTTAAAACATGTAGATTTTGTGTGTATTGTATTGTTTTTACCATATATGGTACATTATTACTTACATTATACACTTACATAAACGTTAATGACAAGGATTATGCAGAATAGAAAAAATCAGGTATATTCTTCTCTGTGGATAATTTAAGGGGTTTTTCAAGGGTAATTTAAACTTTGGACTTTCATTATGATTTTAGAAATAAATCCCCAAGTAAGTTGTAGAGTCATTAGAAGAGGCTAGAGTATCTTTAGAAGCAGCGTATGAGACCTTGAATCTGACAGTACTTTATCCTGCAAATGGGGATAAAGTAGTAGATTACAGAGAGGGGAGGGAATTTATAAAAGAAATGCCTTTATGGTTGAATATTATTAAAATACATTAAAGACCTAAATATAAGACCTGAAACTATAAAACTCCTAGAAGACTCAGGGGCAAGGTTTCATGGCATTGACTTTGGCAAGGACCTCTTGGATATGACACAAAAACTGCAGACAACAAAAGCAGAACTAGACGAATGGGACTTCATCAAACTTAAAAACTATGCAACAAAGGGAAGCAATCAACGAGTGAAAAAGCAACCTGCAGGATACGAGAAAATATTTGCAAACCACATATCTGATTAAGGGTTCATAACCGCAAGATAGCCGAATATTATTTGCTGCTACACAAAGCTCTTTTGTTTGCTATAGCTAATGTATTTGATCTGTCTTACTGCTGCTATTAAATCATGCATCTGTAAGAAAAGAATATTAATCTAGGTCTGTAGCTTTTAGCTGTCATGTTTTAGGGATAACTCCTACAGGCATTTCTTCGCCTTGGGAAATACTGGGTAAAGTCCTAGGAGATTGCCTACATTTGCTAACTTAGCAATAAACATTTGGGGTCCTTGGAACCAAAGTGTTAAGCTTTTCTCAAGTAACAGTTGTGAATTTGATCTAGCAAGATACATGCATGATTTTTTTTTCCCTAACAATCTACATGCTGCTAAGCCTCTTTGGAGTCCTGATCCTTTTCATGTTGCTAAAATCTATTTAACTGGCTTGAGTGTGGAGAAACCATCTCTTTGACAGAATGCGTAACACAGTCTTTCTAGAAACAACCCCAGTTTCTCTGGTTCGATTATCCATTATTCAGCACACCCAAGTGTTTCTACCACAGTCTACCAGCTGCTGTCATACCTGGCAATGTGTAAGAAGGGGTTGCACACAGCCGTGGTTAGCTCAGGAGTTAGGAAAGGCATAGAAGATATGATTAATTCCCTGAAACTGTTGGCTTAATTTCCTAAGAGTAATTAACATACAGATTAGGGAGTTTATCTCATTATAAAGACATCAAGGAATGATATTCTCATACTACTTTGATAATAACTTCAATTTACATTTTGTTGTCTTCCCGTATAATTTCCTCCAGTTATTTCTTTCTTTAATATCCGCCTATTTCAGATGTTTAAACTATAACACTGTTTGTCTACGCAGCAGTGCGATGGTTTGGGTTTAGAATTAGTATCTGCTGAATGGTGGCATTGCTCTTGGAAAACGTCTGTGGCCTGCTTTCTAAAAAGGAATGTGTGTGAGGGATAGATGGGAGGAGTCTTTTGGTTCCTGCTTTCTTTTCTCTATTCAGCGTATGATCCATACTGATGAAAACTTTGTTTTGTAGAGTAGAGTTTAACTAACTATACCCATCATTTTTTTTTTTTCCCAGCGTTTATTTATTTTTGGGACAGAGAGAGACAGAGCATGAACGGGGGAGGGGCAGAGAGAGAGGGAGACACAGAATTGGAAACAGCCTCCAGGCTCTGAGCCATCAGCCCAGAGCCTGACGCGGGGCTCGAACTCACGGACCGTGAGATCGTGACCTGGCTGAAGTCGGACGCTTAACCGACTGCGCCACCCAGGCGCCCCTATACCCATCATTTTTACTTGCATGTCGCAGAAAGATGCTTGGAAACTTTTTATTTTGTTAAACTCTTATTTTAAAGAGCCCTTTTGAGGGCAGCGAATCTGTCTGTTCATCACTATCTTCCCAGCTCTCAGCACAATGCCCACGCATCACAGGTACCCAAGAAATACGGTGTTTTTTTGAAGGGAGGGAGGGAGGAATTCACCCAGCACCAAACAAGGGTTTTAGTGCAGCTTTTTCGACTGGATAATGCACAGGATGGGGCTATGTCCCCACCCTTTGAAACATTTCTGACTGCTTAAATAAGCATCTGGTAGCCTGTACTTGGAATTTCACCCCTTCCCTACAGTCGTCTTTCTCAAATTAGTACCTCTGGCATTACCTTCCCTTTATGGCAATTTCAAAGTAGCAGACTGAGAAAGTAGGATTATCGAATCCGAAGTGTACGAACAGAGCCTGGCAGAGATAAATGTGCAAACATCATACCTTTTAGTCACTTTTGATCTTTGCTTTTGAAGTACTTTTCTCCCTCTTTATCTTACTGTTTCTAACTGAAATCTTTATTCTGCAGCCACAATACCAAGACAACCACCTGGTTGGATCCTCGTCTTTGTAAGAAAGCCAAAGCCCCTGAAGACTGTGAAGATGGAGGTAGAGATTCAGAAATCTTTTATACTGTACTTATCCTCTTAATCCCACGTTGTTCTTCTTGCTTAGTGACTTTTCTAAAACCCTAAAAACCATAATGTGCAGAAGCACATAACCAATGGGTGGATATCGTACTCAGCTGACCCTGATAATTATGTCATTGCATCTAATTTTATGAGAGACTTTATTTCTCTCTTTTTGAGGATTATACAATGAAATCTTTTTTGAAAGTCTTAATAAAAATACATTGCCCTTTGTTTTACATTTGTTTTAAAGACAAATTTTAAAATTTCTAAACAAGTATTTTCATAAGTTAGATACATTCTCCACCACAGGGTAGCTTCATCATGGCTGTTGAACCTTCAAATATATTTAGTTTAGTATCACTAGGACAGATATGCTATTATTTATGGCTACTCTTTCATTCAGTTTTTTATATATTTTTTTTAATGTTTATTTTTTTGAGAGCGAGCCTGAGCAGGGGAGGGGCAGAGAGAGGGAGACACAGAATCAGAAACAGGCTCCAGTCTCCAAGCTGTCAGCACAGAGCCTGATGTGGGGCTCGAACTTAGGAAACCTGAGCTGAAGTCAGATGCTTAACCGACTGAGCCACCCACGTGCCTCGGCTAATCTTTCATTTAGACTGTCAGTAGAAACTCAGTGAAAGTCTCTAATGTACCCCAACCTGCCATTCCTGCCCACACACAATTTTTACTGCTTAGTAGAAAAATTTCTCTAAGAATTCTTAGATAATAATACTTGCCTGTCTTATGTGTAATACACAGTGTCTAATAGTCTAGTCTTATACATAAATATAGAATTTACCCCAACCAAAATTGTTTGCTATCCCTTCTTGAATATAGAGTGAGGATGAATAAAATTTGCATTCATTTTGTATCACTGCATCAGAAATTATTTACCTTGGTTAAAAAAATAAAGGTGCCTTTATTACCTAAAAGGTAATTACCTTTATTACCTAAAAGGTACCTATTGGGGCGCCTGGGTGGCGCAGTCGGTTAAGCGTCCGACTTCAGCCAGGTCACGATCTCGCGGTCCGTGAGTTCGAGCCCCGCGTCGGGCTCTGGGCTGATGGCTCAGAGCCTGGAGCCTGTTTCCGATTCTGTGTCTCCCTCTCTCTCTGCCCCTCCCCCGTTCATGCTCTGTCTCTCTCTGTCCCAAAAATAAAATAAAAAAACGTTGAAAAAAAAAATTAAAAAAAAAATAAATAAAAGGTACCTATTATTACCTTGGTTAAAAAAATAAAGGTGCTATGGGGTGCCTGGGCGGCTCAGTCAGTTAAGCATCTGACTTGGGCTCAGGTCATGATTTCATGGCTCATGGGTTCGAGCCCCGTGTTAGGCTCTGTGCTGACAGCTCAGAGCCTGGAACCTGTTTCAGATTCTCTGTCTCTCTCTTCTCTCTGCCCCTCCCCTGCTCATGCTCTATCTCTCTCTCCTTCAAAAATAAATAAACATTAAAAAAAAGATGAATGGCTAAGAATGAGGTTCAGATAGTCCTCCTATAGATTGAACTCCAATCTATTAAAAAAAAAAAAAGTTACACATTTCATTCAGCATGATTGCAATATTAAAAGTTTTTCTAGGAACAACCAATTGGAAAATGGAATTATTTTAAAATTGTTTGCAATGATATAAAGAAAAATTACCTTGGAGCAAATCTACTAAAGATGTACAAACCTACTGAAAGACGCACGAGATAAACTGAAAACTACAAAACATCCCTGCAAGAACTTAATGAAGACTTAAATAATTAAAGAGATACACTGTGTTCATAGATTGAATGACACAGTATTGTTAATGATGTTCGTTTTCCCTAAATTGGTATCTAGATTCCATACAATCCCAATAAAAATCCTGTAAGTCTGTCTTAAAGAAATTGACAGGCCAGTTCTAAGATACATATAGAAATACAAGGCCCCAGTTAGCCAAATAGTCTTAAAAAGGGCAGAGGTAAGGGACGTAGGCAACCAGATTTGAAGAGTTAGTGTAAAGCTCAATAATCAAGGCCGTGTGGTATTGACACAGGATAGACAAGCAGACCATTGGAACACAGCAGAGCATCCAGAAATAGATGCACAATATGTGATCACTTAAACTGCATCCCAGGTGCCAATCAATTCAATATAAGAGGCGGATCTTTATCAAGTGGTGCTGGGAAAACTGCATATTCATGAGGAAAAATGAACGTCAACTATACCTGACTCCATACACAAAAATTACTTTCAGATGAATCAAAGACCCAATCATAAAAGCTAGAACCATGAAGCTTTTAGAGGAAAATTTAGGAGAATATTTTCATAACTTTGGGATTAGCAAAGATTTCTTATACAGACCACAAAAAACATGAGCCATAAAAGAAGAACTTGAGGGACACATGGGTGGCTCATTCAGTTAAATGTCCAGCTCTTGATCTCAACTCAGGTTTTGATCGTAGCGTCATGAGTTCAGGCCCTGTGTTGGGCTTCATGCTGGGTATGGTGCCTACTTAAAAAAAAGATAAAAGGTAAAACTTGATAAGTAGGACTTAATAAAAATTTTAAATTTTTATTCATCAAAAGACACCATTAAGAAAATGAATAGTCAAAGCCCCAGGTTTTGCAATATGTATCTGACAAAGGAATTGTATCCTGAATCTATAAAGAACAGTTATAACTCATTAATAAGACAAAAACCCAAAATTAAAAATGAGCAAAATACTTATTCTTTTTAATTATTTAAAAAAATTTTTTTTGATAGAGCACAAATGGGGAGGGTGGGGGCAGAGAGAGAGGAGATACAGAATCCAAAGCAGGCTCCAGGGTCTGAGCTGTCAGAGCCCGACATGGGGCTCAAACCCACAAACCACGAAATCATGGACCTCATCCAAAGTCCAAATGCTTAACCAACTGAGCCACCCAGGAACCCTTAAAATGAGCAAAATGTTTAAGTAGGCATTTCACCAAAGAAGATACACAAATGTCCAATAACCACTAGAAAATATACTTAACATCATTAGTCATTAGGGAGATGCAAATTAAAACCACAGTGATATACCACTTTATCCACTAGAATGACTATAATCAGAAAAAAACAGATAATAACAAACATTGGTGAGGATGAGAAGAAATGGTAACCCTTATAAGGTGCTGGGCAGATGTAAAATGGTACAACTGCTTTGGAAAGCTGTTTGGCAGTTTCTTAAAATATTAAATATAAATTTACCATATCTCCTCACAATTCCACTTCTAGGTACCTACCCAAAAGGAATGAAAACATATGCCCACAAAGACTTGCCTGTAAATATTCAGAGAAGCATTGTTCATAAAAGCCCAAAAGAGGAAACAATTCACATGTCCATCAGCCAATGAATGGATAGATAAAATCTGGTGTAATCATGTAATAGAATACTATCCGGCAATACAAAGGAATGAAATCATATACATACTACAACATGAGCAAACCTCAAAATGTTATTCTGGGTGACAGAAACTAGATATAAAGGCCACTACTGCATGATTCCATTTATATGAAATGTCTAGAATAAGCAAACTATAGAGGCAGAAAGTAGATTACTGGTGGTTGCCCAGCAGTGAGGATGGGAATAGAGATTAAGGGATTAAGAGATTAAGAGTATGAGGGATCTTTTTTTTTCCCTCCTTTTAAATGTTTATTTTGGGGCGCCTGGGTGGCGCAGTCGGTTAAGCGTCCGACTTCAGCCAGGTCACGATCTCGCGCTCCGTGAGTTCGAGCCCCGCTTCAGGCTCTGGGCTGATGGCTCGGAGCCTGGAGCCTGGTTCCGATTCTGTGTCTCCCTCTCTCTCTGTCCCAAAAATAAATAAACGTTGAAAAAAAATTTTTTTTAAATGTTTATTTTGAGAGAGTGAGTGAGCGGGGGAGGGGCAGAGGAAGAGAGAAAGAATCCCAAGCAGCCTCCACACTGTCAGCACAGAGCCTGACACGGGGCTCAATCTCGTGAACCGTGAGATGGTGACCTGAGCCAAAATAAAGAGTCAGATACTTAACCGACTGAGCCACCCAGGCACCCCCAGCATGAGGGATCTTACTGGGGTGATGGAAATCTTCTTAAACTGAATTATGGTGATGGTTTCACAACTCAGTTAATTATTAAAACTCATTGAATTGAATATTCAAAACAGATTAATTTTATAATATGCAAACTGTACCTCAATAAGGTTTTTTTAAAATGGCCAAAGAACTTGGACACTTGACCAAAGAAGACAAGAGAATAGACAATAAGGACATGAAAAGGTGCTTATCATCATTAGTCATCATTACAGTGAGAGGCCATTCACACCCTGGAAGGGCTAGAGCCCAATACACTGAAGGGTACCAAAGATTGGTGAGATTGTAGAGCACCTGGAACTTACACTAGTTGGTAGAGATGTAAAATTATGTGAACACTTTGGAGAACTTTTGGCAGTTGCCCATAGGGCATTGTCTCAAGAGAAATGAAAACATATGTTCCCAAAAAGACTTCACCTGAATGATCACGACAGCCTTATTCATAATAACACAGACCTGGAAACATCCGAAATATCCATCAACAGAAGAATGGATAAACAATTTTTGGTATATTCATGCAGTGAAATACTACTCATCAATAAAAAGAAAAAACTGTTGATAACACTCAACAACATGGATGAATCTCAGAAACGTTGAATAGAATAAGCCAGAACAAAAGAACGGGTACTCAATTATCCGTTAATTAAAGTCTGAGAACAGGCAGACTCATCTTTGCTGCAAGAAGTTGGAAAATGAGGTGGGGAACCGGGAAGTGGGTGAATCGAAATAATTCTCTGGAGTAATGAATATATTCTCCACCTTGTTTGGGGCAGTAGTTAGGAAGGCATATGGCAGTTGCCAAAACTCTCTTATAATTGAGCATTTAAGATCTCTGTATTTTGTTGTATGTAAAGTATTTGTTTTATTTATTTTTGTAATGTTTGAGAGAGAGAGCTCGAGACCGCGGGTGCAAGCACATGAGCTGGGGAGGGACAGAGAGAGGGAGAGAAAGAGAATCCCAAGCAGGCTCTGTCAGCACAGAGCCTGGCATGGGGCTCCATCTCACAAACTGCAAGATCATTACCTGAGCTGAAGTCGGACGCTCAACCAACTGAGCCAACTCAGGCACCCCTAAATCATTTCTTATGACGTACCTCCCTTGTCTAAAGGCTTTCATCAGTAAGTTCCATATGGTGAAATCATCTCCTGAAAAGGTAAACTAGAATATATAAGCCCAGAGAATTTTACCTTTTAAAGCTCGGACATGCAGTATTTAGTCTTCTTGGGCATGTCTCTATTGCTCGTCTCCGTTTCCTTTTCCTGCCCACTGATTGTTGCAGCACAGTTCTATGCCTTTTTCTCTTTTCCCTTGTACGATGTATTTCTTTTCATAGACTTAACCATTAATTTACAATAGCTGGCTGGCCCCCTTATTGACTCTCTAGTATTGTCCTGTTTTGGCTTCTGTTTCTGTATTTCCTACTGCATTTGAGACTTTTTTAAAAAATTGCTTAAGTAGCGCTTCTAATAAACATATTAAAAAAACCTTTTTTTAATGTTTATTTTTGAGACAGAGGGAGACAGAGTGCGAGTGGGGGAGGGGCAGAGAGAGAGGGAGACACAGAATCTGAAACAGGCTCCAGGCTCTGAGCTGTCATCACAGAGCCCAATGCAGGGCTCAAACCCACGAACCGTGAGATCATGACCTGAGCCGAAGTGGAACGCTTAACCAACTGAGCCACCCAGGCACCCCTCTAATACACATATTTAAAACTTAACTGAACATCTTTCTTCTAAAGTCACCCCATCCCTCTTTCTGTCACAGGCACCTTGCTCATAATCATCTGGGCCAGAGGTTCAGAGTTTTATTTGCTTCTTCCTCACCTCTTGCTGTATTCCCTGTATTGTTTCCAATCCCTGCTCCTCTTTCTTTGTTCAATATTTTGCCAATACATTATCATGAAAATTTTCCACTGTATAGTAAAACAGAAAGAATTTTACAGTAATTTACCCATCACTGAGATATTACCATGAACATTTTGCTCTGTTGGTTTTTTTACATAACTGTCTATCCGTATGCTTTTTCTATGTTTTCTTTTATTTTATACCTTCATCCTTCCAGTCACCACAAACTTGGATTACTCTTGGTCTTTTTCTCCAGTTATATCTCCCCCTCCAATATATCGTTAACACGAGTGCTCTCAAAAATGGTGGTGCTCAGATTGTCTATTGGTCTACAAGAGGACAATGTTAGAGCTTATTTTTCATTATGTGCCTACTGGGGGGAAAAATAAGTTTCTCTACTATTTTATACACAGACTGGCAATGCATTCTTTCTCATTCTGTCTGTAGATTATTACATACAGTACCCAGAGTGTCTTGAGGGAAAAATGGACATAGCAGAAGTTGTCAGGGCACTGTGAAGTTTTACACGTTGCTTGTGCCCAGTTAAGTGGATACGTAAGCTAGGTTATATAGTTTCTAATTCATAAAAATTGAAATGTGACTTAAGGATTCGCATAGATACTGCCTGTTGAAGATAATACCAATATGCAAGCCCAAGTGACCAGTAAGTAAACAGAGCTGATACTTCATATGTGAGCTTTTTTAAGTCACATGGAGATAAAATCACAATGATTATTTATTTAGTCTTCATCTCCTTTTTAAATTTGCCTTTTGTATGCTTTATTATGTACATATCTTTTAAAGATTTTTTTTTAATATTTATTTATTTTTGAGAGAGAAAGAGATAGAGTGCGAGCAGGGGAGGGGCAGAGAGAGGAGACACAGAATCCGAAGCAGGCTCCAGGTTCCGAGCTCTCAGCACAGAGCCCAATGTGGGGTTTTGAACCCATGAACTGTGAGATCATGACCTGTGCTGAAGTTGGATGCTTAACCAACTGAGCCACCCAGGCGCCCCTTTATTATGTACATATTAGAGCAGTACATATATATTTATGAATAAACACATCTTGGAAGTACATTCGACATGTTTGGCTGATAAGGCTACATGATCAAAAACCTTTGGCTACATGGGCTACAAATTCTTCTAAAATACAACTGCCTTATACCTGTCCCTTCCTCAGAAACCTATAATGGCTCTTACAGTCACAGAATAAAATCTAAACTCTTTGGTGAAAATATTGAAGATTTTTTACAGTTAAACCATATTCTACATTTCTTTTTTCAAAGTATTTTCATTTTTTCCAAAGTAATTTCATGTCATAAATATGACATAGTTGTTGTCTTTGCCTTTGCCACATGTCCATCTCTTTGGTCAGGAACAAGCCTTGCTCCCTGTGTTCACCTGGCTCATATCTACTGATCCTTCCAAGCTCAGTTCTAAAGTATAATTTTGTCGTAGCCTCCTCTTGTCATTCTCTGCAGGTTAGAATTAGGTGTTCTCTTCTCTGTGCTCAATAGTACCATGGGCACCTTTCCATTGTAGCACGTATTACATTGCAGTATAACTAGATACATACATTCTATAAGAGCAGTGATTTTGTCTTCTTCATTTGTATATCCCTTCAGTAGGGACTTACATGTTTGGAAGGAGGAGAGGAGGAAAGGAAGGAAAGAAGTTACTCTGTCTTCCAGATTATTTTGGTCTCCTTGAAAATATTTTTTAATCTCTATGAAGTTCTGGGTGCAAGACATAAATAGGAGGTCTGTCTTCATTCACCAGGTTGGAGTCAATGCCGAAATAAGACCAAGGAATCAGATGGGTTAAAATGCTAGCTGATGAGTGAACCTGACTTTAGCTCTGCATCTGTATGGGCTTACTGGTGTTTTACCCCTGCAGGAGGCAGCCTTCAGCCCTCAATCTCTGTCTTCTGTACAGCTGGGGCCTCTTCCCCTAGGGCAGGTGTGGCAAATCGGACCAGACTGCACCCTCTGCAGGCAGGCTGACGTGCAAAACACCCAGGGAACTCAAGTCCTGAGCCAAGCATACTGAATCCATTCTCTGAAACTCACCAGTCAGATAAGACAGTCTTTCTTCCTTGGAGAAGAAAGTTAAGGGGCTCAGAGACACTGGAAACGTTTCTCCCTTTCTTTCCCCCTTCTATGGAAATTTGAAAAATTGAATGAGTCTCGCCCCCTGATGCTCTTTACATTAAGACCGACAATATGTCTTGGTCAGCCCAGGAACTAATAACTCCACTTATTCCTTTTTAATTATTCCTTTTAATTATTCCAGAATAATTAATGATAATAATAGTGTCCCCTTTTACTCTCAAAAGTAGACAATACATTATATGGTCCTCCTAATTATATCTTTTTTAAGAGCAACCACAGTTGTATTTAGTATAGTAGGAATGTTCAAAACTTTTTTTTTTTTTTTTTTTTTAAAGAGAGGGAGAGTGCACATGTGAGCAGGGAAGGGGCAGAGAGAGAGAGAATATCTCAAGCAGGTTTTATGCTCAGCGCAGAGCCTGATGCAGGGCTTGATCTCACAACTGTGAGACCTTGATCTGGGCTGAAATCAAGAGTTGGATACTTAACCAACTGAGCTACCCAGGTGCCCCTCAAAACTTTTTGATGGAAGGTACTTTCCATCCCCACAACTAGATATGCCTTCCTAACATCACCTGTACTTACCTGCGGGAATCCCACAGTTTGGAACCCTGAGCCTGTTTGTTTGATGCTCAGCCAACCATTAGCACTTCCACTGTGCATCTCCCTGAATGGGGGAAACTGCCCCACGATACAGTATTTCCAGCTACACTACATCTGACTTACATTGGTATTCTCCATCGTGCCTTGCAGACCAGATGCTGAATGAGGGGAAATAGTAATAATGATATCTTAAATGTAAATTTTTGCAGTTTAAGATGTTTATTGTTTGCATTCAGCTAAAGGTTTAAGGTCTTCTAGAAAAACCTTAGTTTCTAAAACTTGCCCTTTTCCTTCCTAGTTTTCTGACCTTCAGAATGCAACCATGTATTTAGGCTCTAACAGTTTAATTGCTATACATGTCTATCTTCATTCAACTAAAATAATTAGTTGTTTAGGTTAAAAAGTTATCTTAAAAATACAACATCAGGAATCTGCTTTATACTCAATTCACCCCTTTCCTCTTAGGATGAAAGAGAGATTAAATTTTTACCAAAAGCTATAAAAAGTATTGAATGTTGATGTTATTTTGGAGCTTCAAGAAAGATAAAAGAGAATTATCAGCTCCACAATGAGAAAACAGTTGCAATTTGTATTGAAATAAGAAAAATCTTATTGCAGGAACAGGAGAGAAAGATAAATTCATGGGCCTTAGGACCAACCAGCTGCTTGATATGCCAGAAATGGCTTTTCCTTTTGAATCAGCTTTTGGGGAGAATGCTTTGGCTTCTAATCCAGAAAAATATGGTTAGGTCTTTCCTCTCTCAAAAGTAAATGAACTCATTTTCTCTTGACCCTCCCTCCTTCCAGTTCTCAACTATCCTTTTTACAACAACAAAAAGTTGTCTCCTCTTAAGGACTCCACCTTCTGTCTTCCTCTTTACTTCTACAATATGCTGACTTCTTCCCCCTGCCTTTTCAGTGAAAGTGCTTGTCTTAAGGTCACCAGTAACTTCTGACTGCCAAATTTGAACGTCTCTTTTCAGCCTCTTTTGGACGACAGCTTTCCAGAACATTTATTAGTATTGATCATGCTCTGCTCCCCTGTCTTTTTTGATATTCTTCCCCCTGACAGTTGTTACTTTCTCCATCTGCTCCTTAAATGGCTAATACTCCTGATGTTCTGTTCTCTACCTTTTTCTTCTCACAATATATCCAGGTAATCTTGTCCACTGTCGTGGCTTTTAAATTGCAATATCTCCCAAATCCTTCTCTTCTGTGTTTCTCTTTTGAGGACCAGGTCCCTGTTTCCCTGAGATGGTGAGATATTTCTGCCAGGATGTTCCATAGGCCCCTCAAATGTGTTCCCTCCCAAATTGAGCTGGATCTTCTGTGTACCCTCCCTTCCTGCCCTCAACACTGATGTCACATCCATGACCCCAAACCAGTTACCATCCTTAACTTTTTCCTCACCATATCTTCTTCATTTTTGTTCTATCAATTCTGACTTTTAAACACCCGCCATCCTGAAAAAAAGCATAGGGGACAGCAGAGAATCTATTGCTACAGAGATCAAGGGACTAAGAAATAGTCATGAGGAGCTAAAAAATGCTATAAGTGAGGTGCAAAATAAAATGGAGGCGGCCATAGCACAGATTGAAGAAGCAGAGGAGAGAATAGGTGAATTAGAAGATAAAATTATGGAAAAAGAGGAAGCTGAGAAAAAGAGAGATAAAAAAATCCAGGAGTATGAGGGGAGAATTAGAGAATTAAGTGATTCAATCAAATGGGACAATATCCGTATCATAGGAATTCCAGAAGAAGAAGAGAGAAAAAGGGGCTGAAGGTATACTTGAACAAATCATAGCTGAGAACTTCCCTGATCTGGGGAAACAAAAAGGCATTGAAGTCCAAGAGGCACAGAGAACTCCCTTCAGACATAACTTGAATCGATCTTCTGCACAACATATCATAGTGAAGCTGGCAAAATACAAGGATAAAGAGAAAATTTTGAAAGCAACTAGGGGTAAACAGTCCCTAACTTACAAAGGTAGACACATAAGAGTAGTAGCAGACCTATCTACTGAAACTTGGCAAGCCAGAAAGGAATGATAGGAAACCTTCAATGTGATGAACAGAAAAAATATGCAGCCGAGAATCCTTCATCCAGCAAGTCTGTCATTCAGAATAGGAGAGATAAAAGTTTTCCCAAGCAAACAAAAACTGAAGGAATTCCTCACCACTAAACCAGCCCTACAAGAGATCCTAAGGGGGATCCTGTGAGTGAAATGTTGCAAGGACCACAAAGTACCAGAGACATCACCACAAGCATGAAACCTACAGACATCACAATGATTCTAAACCCATATCTTTCAGTAATAACACTGGATGTAAATGGACTAAATGCTCCAATCAAAAGACATAGGGTATCAGAATGGATAAAAAACCAAGACCCATCTATTTGCTGTCTACAAGAGACTCATTTTACACCTGAGGACACCTTCAGATTGAAAGTGAGGGGATGGAGAACTATTTATCATGCTACTGGAAGTCAAAAGAAAGCTGGAGTAGCCATACTTATATCAGACAAACTAGACTTTAAAGGCTGTAACAAGAGATGAAGAAGGGCATTATATAATAATTACAGGGTCTATCCATCAGGAAGAGCTAACAATTATACATGTCTATGTGCCGAATACGGGAGCCCCCAAATACATAAAACAATCACAAACATAAGCAACCTTATTGATAAGAATGTGGTAATTGCAGGGGGCTCTAATACCCCACTTACAGTAATGGATAGATAATCTAGATACAGGATCAATAAAGAAACAAGGGCCCTGAATGATACATTGGATCAGATGGACTTGACGGATATATTTAAACTCTGCATCCCAAAGCAACAGAATATACTTTCTTCTCGAGTGCACATGGAACATTCTCCAAGATAGATCACATACTGGGTCACAAAACAGCCCTTCATAAGTATACAAGAATTGAGATTGTACCATGCACACTTTCAGACCACAATGCTGTGAAGCTTGAAATCAACCACAGGAAAAAGTCTGGAAAACCTCCAAAAGCATGGAGGTTAAAGACCACCCTACTAACGAATGAGTGGGTCAACCAGGCAATTAGAGAAGAAATTTAAAAATATATGGAAACAAATGAAAATGAAAATACAACAACCCAAACGCTTTGGGATGTAGCGAAGGCAGTCCTGAGAGGAAAATACACTGCAATCCAGGCCTATCTCAAGAAACAAGAAAAATCCCAAATACAAAATCTAACAGCACACCTAAAGGAACTAGAAGCAGAACAGCAAAGACACCCTAAAACCAGCAGAAGAAGAGAAATCATAAAGATCAGAGCAGAAATGAACAATATAGAATCTAAAAAACTGTAGAGCAGATCAATGAAACCAAGAGTTGGTTTTTTGAAAAAATAAACAAAATTGATAAACCTCTAGCCAGGCTTCTCAAAAAGAAAAGGAAGATGACCCAAATAGATAAAATCATGAATGAAAATGGAATTATTACAGCCAATCCCTCAGAGATACAAGCAGTTATCAGGGAATACTATGAAAAATTATATGCCAACACACTGGACAACCTGGAAGAAATGGACAAATTCGTAAGCACCCACCCACTACCAAAACTCAAACAGGAAGAAATAGAAAACTTGAACAGACCCATGACCAGCGAAAAAATGGAATCAGTTATCAATAATCTCCCAACAAATAAGAGTCTAGGACCAGATAGCTTCCCTGAGGAATTCTACCAGACATTTAAAGCAGAGATAATACCTATCCTTCTCAAGCTGTTCCAAAAAATAGAAAGAGAAGGAAAACTTCCAGACTCATTCTATGAAGCTAGCATTACTTTGATTCCCAAAGCAGACAGAGACCCAGCAAAAAAAAAAAAAAAAAAAAAAT
>NW_024412388.1:97764313-97769565 GCF_014898765.1 Herpailurus yagouaroundi
AAAAAAAAAAAAAAAAAAAAAAAAAAAGAGAGAGCTACAGGCCAATATCCCTGATGAATATGGATGCAAAAAATCTCAACAAGATACTAGCAAATCGAATTCAACAGCATATAAAAAGAATTATTCACCATGATCAAGTGGGATTCATTCCTGGGCTGCAGGGCTGGTTCAGCATTCGCAAATCAATCATTGTGATACATCACATTAATAAAAGAAAAGATAAGAACCATATGATCCTGTCAATTGATGCAGAAAAAGCATTTGACAAAATTCAGCATCCTTTCTTAATAAAAACCCTCGAGAAAGTCAGGATAGAAGGAACATACTTAAACATCATAAAAGCCATTTACGAAAAGCCCACAGCTAATGTCATCCTCAATGGGGAAAAACTGAGAGCTTCCCCCTGAGATCAGGTACACGGCAGGGATGTTGCTTAACATAGTGTTGGAAGTTCTAGCATCAGCAATCAGACAACAAAAGGAAATCAAAGGCAAAGGAAATCTTGGCAAAGATGAAGTCAATCTTTCACTTTTTGCAGATGACATGATATTATACGTGGAAGACCTGACAGACTCCACCAAAAGTCTGCTAGAACTGATACATGAATTCAGCAAAGTCACAGGAAACAAAATTAATGTACAGAAATCAGTTGCATTCTTCTACACTAATAACGAAGCAACACAAAGACAAAGAAAGTGATCCATTCACAATTGCACCAAGAACCATAAAATACCTAGGAATAAACCTAACCAAAGATGTAAAAGATCTGTATGCTGAAAACTATAGAAAGCTTATGAAGGAAGTTGAAGAATACAAAGAAATGGAAAAACATTCTGTGCTCATGGATTGGAATAATAAATATTGTTAAAATGTCGATACTACACAAAAGAATCTACACATTCAGTGCAATCCCAATCAAAATCGCACCAGCATTCTTCTCGAAGCTAGAACAAGCTATCCTAAAATTTGTATGGAACCACAAAAGACCCCGAATAGCCAAAGTAATTTTGAAGAAGACCAAAGCGGGAGGCATCACAATCCCAGACTTTAGCCTTTACTACAAAGCTGTAATCATCAAGACAGCATGGTATTGGCACAAAAACAGACACATAGACCAATGGAATAGAATAGAGACTCCAGAAATGGACCCACAAAAGTATGGCCAACTCATCTTTGACAAAGCAGGAAAGAATATCCAATGGAAAAAAGACAGTCTCTTTAACAAATGGTGCTGGGAGAACTGGACAGCAACATGCAGAAGAATGAAACTAGACCACTTTCTTACACCATTCACAAAAATAAACTCAAAATGGTTAAAGGACCTGTATGTGAGACAGGAAACCATCAAAACCCTTAGAGGAGAAAGCAGGAAAAAACCTCTCTGACCTCAGCCGCAGCAATTTCTTACTCGGCACATCTCCAAAGGCAAGGAAATTAAAAGCAAAAATGAACTATTGAGACCTCATGAAGATAAAAAGCTTCTGCACTGCAAAGGAAACAATCAACAAAACTAAAAGGCAACTAATGGAATAGGAAAAGATATTTGCAAATGACATATCAGACAAAGGGCTAGTATCCAAAATCTACAAAGAACTCACCAAACTCCACACCCGAAAACAATCCAGTGAAGACATGGGCAAAAGACATGAATAGACACTTCTCTAAAGAAGACATCCAGATGGCCAACAGGCACATGAAAAGATGCTCAGTGTCACTCCTCATCAGGGATATACAAATCAAAACCACACTCAGATATCACCTCACACCAGTCAGAGTGGCTAAAATGAACAAATCAGGAGACTATAGATGCTGGAGAGGATGTAGAGAAACAGAAACCCTCTTGCACTGTTGGTGGGAATGGGAGCTGTTGCTGCCACTCTGGAAAACAGTGTGGAGGTTCCTCAAAAAATTAAAAATAGATCTACCCTATGACCCAGCAATAGCGCTGCTAGGAATTTACCCAAGGGCTACAGGAGTGCTGATGCATAGGGGCACTTGAACCCCAATGTTTATAGCAGCACTTTCAACAATAGCCAAATTATGGCAAGAGCCTAAATGTCCATCAACTGATGAATGGATAAAGAAATTGCAGTTTATATATACAATGGAATACTACTTGGCGATGAGAAAGAATGAAATATGGCCTTTTGTAGCAACGTGGATGGAACTAGAGAGTGTTATTCTAAGTGAAATAAGTCATACAGAGAAAGACAGATACCATATGTTTTCACTCTTAGGTGGATCCTGAGAAACTTAAGAGATAGACATGGGGGAGGGGAAGAGGAAAAGAAAAGTTAGAGAGGGAGGGAGGCAAACCATAAGAGACTCTTAAAAACTGAGAATAAACTGAGGGTTGCAGGGGGGGTGAGAGGGAGGGGAAAGTGGGTGATGGGCATTGAGGAGGGCACCTGTTGGGATGAGCACTGGGTGTTGTATGGAAACCAATTTGACAATAAATTTCATATTTAAAAAAAAATTAAATAAGTAAATAAACACCTGCCATCTCTTGAGTGTCCATTGGTGCTGGGGAATGTACTAGGCAGTTTTTACATATGATTTCTCCCCTAAATGCCTCTAAATGGAAATTAATACCTCTCTCCTATTCCCACAGCTACTCTTATGGTAGGTATTCAATAAATATTTGTTAATGTTATCGGTCTCATGCCAGAAGAGCCAATAACCTGGGCATCATCTTGGCCGCCTCCTGTCTTTTCCTCCTTCGATCTCATGTTAGTCTCTGAATCCTGGTACTTTGCCTTGTATTAAACATTCTCTCTCTCCATTCCTTCTACCACTGCCTTAGTTCCAGCCTTCATGGCTCCTTCTCTAGGCTATTAACCATTTTCGAATTTGCCTGTCTTTATTCTCCACTCCATCGATTCCATACTCTGTTACTGCGGCCCCATAATCTTTCTCAAATATGAACTTAATTTTGTTCCATTGTTATCTAAATAAAGATCAGAATCCTTAACATGGCCCTCAAGAAATGTGGTTTGATGCTTGCTTATAGGATAAACACCTTGCACACAGCCTTCACTCCAGTCCTGTCAAATTATTTGTAATTACTGAAAATGCCACCCATTCCTAACCCCTCAGTGCTCTTTGATCTGTTGGAATGACCCCATTCTCTCCATTTCCAAATCATCCTTAAAGACTGCCCAAACATCACCCTCTTTTAGAAGACTTTCCTGGTAGCTACTCTTATGAGCCAATTGGTATCCTTCCACTGCACACCCCCAAAAAGCTAGTGTTTATCTTGATTATGTAATTTCTCTTCTCTCCTTCTCTGCTTAGACTGTGAACTTTTTGAGGTCAAGAACTGGGTTGTGTTTCTAATTATTTTTGCATAAGGAAGAAGGAAAGAGGAAGAGAGGGAAAGGGAAAAGAGGAAGTCAGTGAATTAATTGAGCCAGTGGATAGTGTATAAAATCGCTAAGTGTTTTAATTTTGCTTTTATTAACTTTATTTTAAATGGGCAAGCAATAACTGCTCCTTTATCTGCATTAACCTGCTCTGCAGAAAACTGGCTAAAAGTATCAGTAGTAAAGGTTTAAAACCATAACTAAAAGTAGCCCCAGAAGTGTGCCTGGGTAGCTCAGTTGGTTGAGCGTTCAACTCTTGATTTTGGCTCAGGTCATGATCCCAGGGTCGTGGGATTGAGTCCTGCGCTGGGCTTCGTCCTGAGCACGGAGCCTACTTAAGATTCTCTCTCTCAGGGCATCTGGGTTGCTCAGTCAGTTAAGCATTTGACTTTGGCTCAGGTCACGATCTCGCAGTTTGTGAGTTCGAGCCCCACGTCGGGCTCTGTGCTGACAGCTCGGAGCCTGGATCCTGCTTCAGATTCTGTGTCTCCCTCTCTGTCTGCCCCTCTCACACTTACGCTCCATGTGTCTGTCTGTCTGTCTCTCTCTCTCTCAAAAATAAATAAACATCTAAAAAATTTTTCAAAAAAGATTGTCTCCCTCTGCCCCTCTCCCCTGCTCACTCATGTTCTCTCTCTCTCTCTCTGAAAATAAAAACAAATAAATAATAAAAAAGTAAGTCAGGGGCGCCTAGGTAGCTCAGTCAGTTAAACGTCCAACTCTTGGTCTCAGCTCAGGTCATGATCTCACAGTTCATGTGTTCAAGCCCTACATCGGGCTGTGTGCTGACAGTGTGGAGCCTACTTGGGATTCTTTGTCTCCCTGTCACTCTTCCCCTCCCCTGCTGGCACCCTCACTCTCCCTCTGTCTCTGTCTCTCTCTCTCTCAAAAATAAACATAAAAAATTTTTAAGTAAGTAACCCAGGAGATAAAGTACCAGTTTGTTTACTCCTAAAGAAAGGGCTGTGCTTTATCTGTTAGTTGCTAATTAAAATGCTGAATCAACTCCAGATTAACACTGAAATCTATTTATGTCGATCTTGTATCCTTATTAAGTATTAATACATTTTTTGGCAAGTTGTTTAGATACCAAGTGGAATGTTTCAGCTCTGTCTACAGTTCTTGCAATTCTGCAAACTTTTCTAAAGACAAAGCATAAATCCAGCCATGGTGCAGTAATAGCACCCATCCTGACTCAGCACCATTCAGTTCCCGTGCTATTTCAAGAAACTTCCTATTAAAGAAAAAAAATCTCTTTCATGGAAGATCCTTAATGGTAATGCTTTGGTAATATTATGAAAGACCTTTTTTTATTTTTTACAGAATAAGCCAGCAAATACTCCTACCCATGTAACAGGTGCTTGGTATAAACTATCATACCTACTTAATTGACAGTTATTTGCTGCATAGCTGTGGAAGATCAAAGCGAACTGAAGTGCGTCTAGTTCTTCTCAGCTGTTTTATTCTGTTTTCATACAGCCGTTTTCAACGATTCTCATCTTTTCCACCTCAGACATTTCAGCCAGGTCCTTCAAAGGAGAACCACAAAAACTCACCAAGCTTCAAAACCACCAATCAATATATATACACAGGCAGAAAAATAGGAGGGAGAAAGGGGATGAAGGTGATTCAGAGCTTTTCATCCAGAGGCTAGTCATCTATTCTCTCCTTTTATTCTGAATGTGAAATGATTTTATTAGCATAATAGTCTGGATAGCTTGTCAGGTTCCTTACAGTGAAATTTTTCCTTACAAAGTCCATGCATCAAAACTACAGCTAAGTGATAAAGAATTAATAAATCTTTGGATATATTCTAAGCCTATTTGCTCTGTAGCATACGTCGTGTGTGTGTGTGTGTGTGTGTGTGTGTGTGTGTGTGTGTGTGTGTGT
>NW_024412388.1:97769575-97778299 GCF_014898765.1 Herpailurus yagouaroundi
TGTGTGTGTGTGTGTGTGTGTGTGTGTGTGTGTGTGTGTGTGTGTGTACACGCACATGTGTGTGTTTTGGCCTGGCAGAAGAACATTCTCAAAGAAATTGACAATAAAAGTATGGATCATCATAGTGTATAACTGGGTTTTTAAAAAACTCCCTCTTGCTGGGCTCCTACGTGTAAACTGCTTGCATTAAAACCACCTGCTAGGAACATTCCTGCCAACTAAATCTGTGTCTCACTAATAAAATGATTCTTCAGAAGCTTTAACTAGGAAAACAGAGTGGAAAGGAAGAGGATTTTTTTCTTGACAGTTTCGGTCTCTATTGGAAAGACTGGAATTTTTAATTTTTTTTTAACTATCAGAAATTCAGCTACCTTTGGTTTTTCTGGTTATATTTTATTAGTTACCTGGGCTAAATAATATATAATAATCCTGCATAAGATATTCCTTTGTTACCAGACACAAATACGGATCCTACACAAGGAGCTGTGGTGGTTATTTTACATTTTCATTCAGAAACTCAAATTAATGCAAGAGAAAGTAGGTATTTTTCTTAGATTTTAAGGAAATCTAGATTGTCCACCTGAAATGGCAAAAATCCAAGGCTGGACTTTTTTTAGGGGGAGAAGTGGGTCAGAATAGTAGAAATCATTGACAAGTCGTATGTATAATAGTGAAAAATTGAACACATAGCTGCTGCTTGTATTGAACTATAGGGTGTGACTTGCATCAGCATTATAAGCTGTTTATTTTTTTTTAAGTTTATTTATTCAATTTGGGGGGGGGGAATGGAGGGGAGAGAGAGACAGAGAGAGTCTCCACACTGTCAGTCGAACCCACGAGCCATGAGATCATGACCTGAGCCAGTTTAAGAGTTGAGCACTCACCCCACTGAGCCACCCAGGTGCCCCATTATAAAGCTGTTTAAATGAAAGATCCATACCAGATGATTTTTTAAATAATTAACATTTTTATGGCTTAGGATTCATGTCAACGCTTTTGAGTTGAATGTCATCTTTTGTTCTGGGCTTCTAATTACCTGCTGAGACACTCACTAGCTATTGAAGAAGCCACTCGGACTCAAACTGTGTTTGTTCTTTGAAAGTGAGTCCTCAGCTTTCTGTCGGTCTCCCAAATGTTAGCGTCATGAAATAAAAGACGCTTCAATTCACTCGTGGTGAATTCTTTTCTGCTGGTTTGGAATCTGGCATTTTACTCCATTTCTCTTTTTAATTTACAGAACTTCCTTATGGCTGGGAGAAAATAGAGGACCCTCAGTATGGGACGTACTATGTCGAGTAAGTTTGTTACCGCAGTTACTATTCTCCCAAATGTTTTTCCCTCGTTATACAGCTTCAGGGAATACAGAATACAACACTTCATGCTTCTGCAGGCCAGCTTTCAAGGCTTTCCCCTAGGGGAATTAGAAGGAGGGGCAGCGAGCATTTATCTCCGTGGTTCTGGGCTCCCCAAAAGTTGGCTTTGAAGTAAATAGAGTAAGAGGGCAGTTGCCAGGCTGACGAATAGCTGCAAGTGTTCTTGCAGCCTTTAAGGAGAAAAGTAGTATATAGGAAACAGTGACATGAGGGCAAGGACTAGATGAAACGTTAAGGTCACTTCCAACACTACAGCTATCTGGTCGTGAAGACAGGGAAAGGGCAGCGTGCCGTAACGATCCAAAGTTGGGGAGTACAGGATTTGGAGTGTACTGTCTCATAAGGAACTAATCCAGGAAAGCTTAGTATTCTTTTGAGGGGAAGAAAGTTGCCTCTTACACAGCTGCTATGGTTAAATTTAAACATAACTCCATGTAGGAGCTGAGCACAAACACCTGCCTGTGTTAGTCACAGAAATCAGGATAACATCAACATGCAGTGTTTCTTTCCCTTTTCTTAATTTAGCCAATTGCTCCCCTGTTATGACCGTTGGGATGGCTTTCTTTCCAGATGCTATAGGTAGAATTTTGACCTCCGGCAAATAATCGCGTCAGAAATGTTGCTGTGTACCTCCCTATAGCCGTAGGCATATATACCTCCCAGTAGGTAGGAGTCTCAGTCTACTGCCGAGGTGGTGAAGGCAGAATATCATTACCTGAAAAAATAGCAAAGAGGAGAATCTTCTAGTTTTATAATTGCCGATTACTGTTTCATCACTTTGTGGCGTAAACAAACGCCCTTTCCTAGTATTTATCCCTAAAGTCAGTATCTCTGACTCCTGTTGTAATTCTCCTCTTTTTTTTTAAATCAAATATAGTTGACACACAAGATTACAGTGGTTTCAAGTGTACGTCTAGTCTTTATTCTAATGTGTAGATTGTTATATGAGTCACTGTGATATTTGCAATGATTTCTTAAACTCTAACCTGTACCCTAAGAAAACGACTCACTTTGACCTGTAGGTAGAGAACTTCACGATGTCGATACTTTGGTTCCTTCGGATGGGGATGCTAATTTTATTTTTGTTGTGTGATTTAATATCTCGCTGATGTTACGGTGTGAAAAGTACACAGCGGCTCTTTCGTTTGTTTGGTTTTTTTCCCTAAAGCATATTTAGTGAAAGAAACCACCGCTTCTCGAGTCAAAGGACTATTCGAAGGCCAACTGAAAGGTTTTGTGGGATGTTTCCCCCTAGCTGTTTGGTCTATTTACATTTGGCTTCAATAAACTATTAATTGCCATTGACGCTGCTGAACAAATTTCTGCGATAATGATTCTCATTCTTTTATTGTCCATTCCAAGTAAATCTGAATACATGGTCAAGAGGTGAAAGTCATTTGCCTGTTATAAAATCTTGGGCTAAATGATCTGGCTCTCATTAAGCAAAGATACAACATTGAAGCAACCTCAGGGCGAATCCTGAAGTGACCTGTTCCTAGTTGTCACAGAGCATGTGAAATAGCCTGAATTAGAAGCAAAAGCAGCAGCAACATGATTTTGTATGATTGGTCCCAGAACCAGCTCATTTTACGGGAGGGTAATTTATTAGATTAAGAAAGAGCAGGCTGTACTCAAGATGCACATTAGTATGGAGTCAGCTGAGCCATGGAGTGTGGCTTGATTCCCAGATTGGTTAGGTTTTGAATCCCGACCATAGTCATCTGCAGTGAGTTTACTGATGGAGATAAAAAGCTGTTACTTGAACGGCTACTCTTTGGCTCTCTCAGTTTGTCAAACCAGATGGCACAATGATTGCTCTTGGCAGGAGCCTTGTAGTAGTAACACCAACTGCAATGGCACTTCTTCTCTGCAAGTATTTATTTTCGGGGATGCGATTCTGAAATGGATTAATTTATTTTTGCAAATAAAATTGTTCCAGAAATCTAATGGCAGGCCTTCTATAAGAATGCTTACGTACTTAGAAACGTTGTTTCATAGTGTTGTGTTCAATGTCTTGATGCTCGTAGGTTTCCAAGTCAAAGTGCTCATCTGCTTTAATATCTCAAATTCTTCATGAAAGAATACAGATTTTGTTTGTTGAGATGAGTTTTTTAAATCTACCTATTATACACAAAGTTTTAATACGGATGAGATTCCAGGGTATCTATATAATCATGCTTCTTTCCTCCCCTTCTTTAACTTTTCTGGTAATCTGTGATATTCTTCTCTCTTATTCCCCATAGCTAGTTATATGGAAAACAAAATCTGTTATATCTTAACAATATTGTGGCTATAAGTAACCAAAAGAAAAGGAGGGCGTTGTTTTTTTTTGTTTGTTTGTTTGTTTTTTTTTTTACTTTTTTGTTTTGTTTTGTTATTTGGGTAGCATTTTAATCTAAGTAGTTTAAGGTGACAGGTGCAATTACTCCCTTCGCTAGAATCTTACATCCTTTTGTCAAAGAATTTTCAGGAAAGGGATTATTCAGTGGAGTACTCCTCCCCTCCTTTCCCACAACATTATGAAGAGTATAAATACAAATTGCTACTTCTTATGTTTTAATGCCTAGCTGGCAAAATGAGTCATTCCAGCTGATGATGTTGACGCAGGCCAGGGTTCATTCTAAACAGGTTCATTCTTTTCTGAGTGTCACTTTTGGTGGTTTTATTTTTTCAAGAATCTGTGACATGTCAGTACCCAACAAATAATGTTGAAAACAGTACTTAACACCAAAGATCTTCATGTTCCCAGAGGGTTTAACAGTTAACTCACTGACCAGGGGTCCCCCTCGATAGGAAACAGACCCCTACTTTTAGTGAAGTTTACTTTTAGTGAAACCACCACCCAAAGAATTTCAGGTAGAACTTGCTATATTTAGACTCTGAAACGAAGTAACTACATCTGTTGCAGAGTTAATAATGTCCTAGAAGCCTGAATGACATAAAGTCAGCATACCTGACGGGTCCCTGCTGTCCTCTTCCATCAGCACCATTGATGCTCACAGATGGCAAAGTAATCATCCAAGTTGTATAACTGTTTCTGTGCAAATTTTGTAATATCCAGCCTATCGAAAAGCAGTCATAATCTGAGAGTCTCATGATTTGCTGTTTAATCGTTGGTAGTTGCTAATGCTACTTCTTGTTAAAATGGATTCTACTGGAAAATGTGTATCATTTGGCTGAAATATATTTGTACCGTGGAAGTGCTAGAATGTAAACCCCACTGATTCCGTGTGAAACCTGTTGAAACAACTTTTGTACAGTAGTTGTGTTCTCACCCAGCTTCCACTTGACTGACTTTGCCAGACAAAAGGGTGCTCTGCTCCTCCCCCCCCCCCCCCCCGCCCCAGGGAAATGTACTTTTGCCCGCCATGCATTGACTGCTGTTGGCCAGCCGCTCTCCCTTGGTCTCCCCGTGGCTGTGTGCTTTCCACAGCAGTCGTGAATGTTCCTAAATCAGAAATACCAGTCAAATTTATATGTAATTACCTAATTATATTAATTATTACATAATTATGACAAAATTTAAGTGTGGCAAAGTTCTGTGATACAAATTGATACAAGCAAATCTCTCTCTTAGTTGCTCTGCTAAATTGATGTGGGTGAGTCAGTTGGAAAAATAATAGTAAGATTCTAGAAAGCTGATATACTCAGATTTTTCCAAAAGCGGCTTTATAGCTGCTTCATTTTAACAAAACTTGAATTAAAATCCTCCTACCATTAACTGCTTTTTAGAAAATGAACTGATCCATTGCCAACCATTCTGATTGCATTAAATGTGAGGGCTTCTCCTACCGTTTTGAAAACTGTCATTGGCTCTGTGGGGTTCCTTGATTCAGAAGCTGTAGTGAATCCGTGAATCCTTCAGCAGCTTTCACCCTAGGTGTCTTCCATGGGCCCTTCTTTAGTTGCCAAAACCATCTACCGTCTTTCAGCTTCTCTAAGTTCCGTAGTCTACAGATACGTGTTTGCCCCTTAACCATATGGGGATGGAATGGAATAAGCGTCTATTTAAAAATAACATAATTCTTTCTTCTTAAACTGAAATGCTTATTTTTCCACATTTTACAGTCATCTTAACCAGAAAACCCAGTTTGAAAATCCAGTGGAGGAAGCCAAACGGAAAAAGCAGTTAGGACAGGCTGATACCGGGCCTTCAAAACCAGGTAGAACTTTTTCCTCAATCCTTTCTCCCAAGAATACCGAATACCTTGTGAAATTTATTTATTGACTTAATGAAAGCGAGCTTGAACTTTATTGTTGGGGCTTTGAAGTTCAACAGAGAATGTCTCATTGTTATCACTGTAAACGTGGGAATTATCTTAATAAAACATCTCAACATTTTGAGAGTCCTGCTACTTCTATGCTGCTTATATGGAAAGTGTGAAATTGTTGGTGGAAGATGTTGCATGGCTTTGTTACGGGTTTGAGGTTGCTGTGTGAAGATTGCATTGTTTCCCAGGGTTTCAGGCCAGGACAGTGTGAGATCTCTAATTCATGGTGAGCTTCTCCCAAGTTAACGCTTAGGTCTGAGGTCTGTAACCATCCGGGATTCTTGGTGAACTGATATGAATAAATCCACCATATTATTTGCCTGTATCATTGATTTTCAGGTGGAATGGTAGGGATATTAGTAATTCAAAATCATTTGGCGAACATTTAAAAAAAATTTTTTTAACGTTCATTTTTGAAAGAGAAAGACAGAATGCAAGTGGGGGCTGGGCAGAGGGAGAGGGAGACACAGAATCCGAAGCAGGCTCCAGGCTCTGAGCTGTCAGCCCAGAGCGCAATGAGGGACTTGAACCCACGAACTGCGAGATCATGACCTGAGCCAAAGTCAGACACTTAACTGTCTGAGCCCCTGGGGGACATTTTTAAAATGCATAGAACCTGATATTTTGATGAGCCCAGCCATGTGTATTTTGAAAAAGCTGCCCAGGAATTTCTTACATTCTACTCATCCCTCCCCATCCCTTCCCCCTGCTCCGTCTGTAGTTAATAACCAGGGTTCTGTCTACACAGTCATATTATAATAATCAAGTAGACTCCCCACTTCTGTTGCCAATGAGAGAAGCACTTTCTTTATTGTTTTTTAAGTTTATTCATTTATTTTCAGAGAGAGAGAGTGTGTGTGCACAAACAGTGGAGGGCAGAGAGAAAGGGAGAGAGAGAATCCCAAGCTGACTCCCTGCTGTCAGTGCAGAGCCTGATGCAGGGCTGGAACTCAAGAACGGAGAGATCATGACCCGAGCCAAAACCGAGAGCTGGCTGTTTAACTGACAGAGCCACCCAGGCCCCCCAAGAAGCACTTGTTTCTTACAGCTACTCTTCAAAAACATAGTCTCGTCCCTTAAGTTTTCCATTTGATTTAGTAAGCATTTTTAGTTTAACAAATATTTTTGAGCACCTGCTGTATGCCCAGTGCTTTGCCAGTCACATGTTACTCAAAAATGATTAGGTCTTGCCCTCAAGAATTCACATTCTGGGGACGCCTGGGTGGCTCAGTCAGTTGAGCGAGCATCAGATTTCGGCTCAGGTTATGATCTCACAGTTGGTGAGTGCAAGCCCTACATCGGGCTCGCTGTCAGCACAGAGCCTGCTTCAGATCCTCTGTCCCCCTTTCTCTCTGTCCCTCCATCGCTCATGCTCTCTCTCTCTCTCTCTCAAAAATGAATAAACATTACCAAAAAAAAGTTCACATTCTAATATAGGAAATTAATGGTTGCCACGTATGGTGTTAGGTGCCATCCTCAGATAGCAGCTAAATGTGCAGATGATGGATCAGGTATGAATCCCAGCTGTGTAACCTTGGATAAGTTCCCTAAACTCTTTGTGCCCCTGTGTCTTTATCCATAAAATAGAAATAAGAATAACACTTACCTCTGAAGGTGTTTCTAAGCATGCAAATTAGTGTGTATAAAGTGCTTACAATGGTATCCGGCAAATGGTGGCCAATACTTTCCTTGTTATTAATAGAGATATACATGTTGTATTAATAGAGATGTATTAATAGGCATAAAGGAGGGAGTGCTCGCCTCTCCTTTGGTGGAGCAGGTCAAGGACACAGAGGAGCTTTCAAAGCAGAGGACACTTTAGAAATGGATCTTTAAGTGTCAGGAAGAGTTAAAAGGAACAGAATGTATAAAACCATAGGTGCATGAAATGGTGGTCTAGGGGCCAAAGAACAGATAGGAATAGCTAGCACATGAGAGATTTGTGGGGTAGTAACAAGAGATACGGCCATAGGTGGAGGCAGCCAAGAGAAGAAATGAGTTTCCAAAAGAAGTTGAGTGTGTCCCATGTTGCTGAAAAGTCAAGAAAGGTGGAAATTGAAAAGTGTATGTGGGGTTGACAATATGGAGGTCATCTGTTACTCTAGCAAGAGCAAGTGGAAAAGAAGTAAAAATGCAGCAGAAGGAAGAGGGAATGGTGGGTGATGAAGCAGAGACGATGGGTATAGTCAACTGTTTTTATAGCTTTGACTGAAAGAGGGTAAACAGAGGATACTAACTGGAGGGAAACATGAATCCCCATTGCACAGGAGAGACATTAGTAGAGATAAACCTTTTGCTTAGAAGCACAGTGAGTGTCAAGCCCGAATTTGCACCTAGTTTTACGGAGTTTAAATTCAGAGTTCTTTGTATTATAATATACAGTTTGTGAGTGCCCATGTGTTCATAGCACATGTCAAGGGAGATTTTTTTCTCCCTCATTAAACTCTAAACTCCTTGAGGGCAGGGACCATGTGTGTGCTATTAATTTAGACAACCAGGCTCTCTCCTATGAGCTGGGCATTAAAAGAAGAAGAATGACTCAGACTTTGTCTTTCAGGAGTTCACAGTTTAGGCAGGGAACTAGACACCTAATTTTAGTACAGTATGATAACAGACATAAACAAAGGAGAGAGTTGGAACAAAGGAGAGAAAAAATAAATCTGACTATGAGAAGGGCAAGAAAAGCTTCCTAGAAGCGATAGAAGTTCTGGAAGAATGATGGCTACCGTTCATTGGATATACTGGGTCAGGTACTCGATTGGATGCTTTGTGTACATCTTCTCATCTAAGACTCAATATCTCTGCAAGGTTATTAATATTACAGTCCCTCTTCAGATGCCTTGATAGCATCTTGCAGTTGTTTGATGCATCCATTCCAACGATATGCTTGCCACATGGAGAAGTATTCACGTTTGTAAGCCAGGAACCTCCTTCTTTAGACAGCATGTATGTGTTTGTGGTCATCTGCATTTATTGAGCGCTTACTGTTTGTCAGGCCTTGTTCCCGGGCTTTTGATGCTTTACCTAGTTCAATCCCTGTAACAATCCCATGAATTAGGTACCTCCCCTTCCCTCCCCCC
>NW_024412388.1:97778699-97951382 GCF_014898765.1 Herpailurus yagouaroundi
CCGATTCTGTGTCTCCCTCTCTCTCTGCCCCTCCCCCGTTCATGCTCTGTCTCTCTCTGTCCCAAAAATAAATAAACGTTGAAAAAAAAATTAAAAAAAAAAATAAATAAACAACACCTCGTAAGCTCTTACTCTGCACAATTTGACCCTTTCACGGTTCTCAAAGTGCCCTAATGACAGCCGTGGTCAAGGAGAGGAGGGGAGAGAGAAGGGTGGTGCTATTTGCAAATATGGATCACTTTTAGTTTTAGGATCATCTGAGGAAACCTCTAAAAATAGGCTTTTTAATGGAGCTGTGTTTGTTTTCTTCCTAAAGTATTTACTGAACATGAATAAAAGGGAAAGAAATGTGAAGCTACTTACTCGTAGGTCAGGGACTGATGCCTTCACATCAGATACGAATTGAAGGCTACAGAAAGCCTGAGTTGTGAATTATAAAAAGTTCCCAGTATATTCTTTTTCATAAGTTTGTGACAGTTGCCTTCATCTTCCTAGAACAGTGTTTTCTCAGTAGAGCTCAGTAGATGCTTTTTTAAATGAAATGTATGGCTGAATGATGTCCAAGACTTGAAGGAATTTAATAATAAAGGTGGTCCCTCAGGTGTCTCATTTGGACTTCATATGAAGGACTCTTTGGGATGAGAAAAAGGACAAACAAATTGGGCAATGAGGGGGTGATAAAGTAGGTGTTTTTACCTTTCATATAACATAGAAGAGTCCTATAAAAGAGAAATGAACCATTGGCTAAGGTTTTTTTTTTTTTTTCAAGTGATTTATAGTTTACTAATTTAAATTCTGCTTCATAGTATTAGATTCTCTCTAATGTGCTTTCTTTTATGATTTCTTCTACTTATATAGACTGTCTTGAAAGTTTGACTTTGAGGGCCATCTTCATTGTAAGTATTTTCACTCTCAAACCCATTTCTCATTTTGGTACAGATGTGGAAAAGTCCCACTTTACTCGAGATCCATCACAGCTGAAAGGCATCCTTATTCGAGCATCACTGAAGAAAAGCACAATGGGATTTGGTTTTACCATTATTGGTGGAGATAGGCCTGATGAGTTCCTACAAGTGAAAAATGTGCTGAAAGATGGTCCTGCAGCTCAGGATGGGAAAATTGCACCAGGTAGCAAATTTTTCACAATTATTTGAAGAGTAATGATACTGTCAACAAAGACTATAGTGAAAAGGTTTTGTTTATACATACATTTATAAAACTTACATATATTTTGCATATGTTCTAACTACATGTGTATACTACATATATATAGTTGAGAGAGAGAACTAAATTATACAACAGGGTAGGAAAATTCCTGTATTAAAATAGTTTATCCGGGGGCGCCTGGGTGGCGCAGTCGGTTAAGCGTCCGACTTCAGCCAGGTCACGATCTCGCGGTCCGTGAGTTCGAGCCCCGCGTCGGGCTCTGGGCTGATGGCTCAGAGCCTGGAGCCTGTTTCCGATTCCGTGTCTCCCTCTCTCTCTGCCCCTCCCCCGTTCATGCTCTGTCTCTCTCTGTCCCAAAAATAAATAAAAGTTGAAAAAAAAATAAAATAGTTTATCCTTTAAGTGCGTAGTAATTTTGAGAGAGGGCCATTTTTTACAAGTAAGTGCAAACTTGGAAAAAACATGAAATGTATTAATTTTTGGAGTAATTTGTATCACCTTGAGACAGCTCTTCGTGCTAAGATAAAGATTTGTTAATCATCTCAGAAAACCGGTTGTTTTTCTTTGATGATGTAGGGTACTTTTGGAACTATTTAATATTTACCTGTAATCTTTGGGGAAAATGATCCATTGTGATGTTTATAGTGATTATCAAACAAATGATGTCCCACAAATTTCCCCAAGTTTTGTTTGGTTTGGTTTGGTTTGGTTTGGTTTGGTTTTTGCTTCCTCAGTCTTATTGGTTGTTAGTAAAATTAAACTCCCGTGTTAAGAATTACAGACATGAAATTACCGTTTTTACAGGGCTGTGTAAATTTGTCTTTTGTATAGTTTTCCCAAAGTCTTTACTGGGTAATTGTTAGAAATTTTTATATGGCTGGCAGTTTTTATGGCTGAAGGGGTTAGAGGAAGTTCAAGACCAGTTACAATTGTGGGGGAGGTGTAAGCACCTTTTTCCAGAAAGATTTTACTGTGTCACTGAGGTTGCTTCTTGTGCCGTTTTGCTGGACTTTTCTGATATTTCATATACCATGCAAGTGAGTCCCCCGTTTGGACAGTTCAGTAGTCATAGTACTTTTGATGGCATATATCAATTTATTTTCAATTAGGATATGACATCTCTCATATTATGCTTTCCCATTTAAGTGACAGAGACTTAAAACAAGAAAACTGAAAATAATCAAAAGTTACGTTTATAAGGAAAATTATTTTCGCTCTTTATTTATGAGAGTAACAAACTCTAGAGATTAAAATTAATAGTAAAAATTTTTACGCTTTCAGTCTTGACTTTTTTTTTTAATTTTTTTTTTAACATTTATTTATTTTTGAGACAGAGAGAGACAGAGCATGAACGGGGGAGGGGCAGAGAGAGAGGGAGACACAGAATCGGAAGCAGGCTCCAGGCTCTGAGCCATCAGCCCAGAGCCTGACGCGGGGCTCGAACTCACGGACCGCGAGATCGTGACCTGAGCTGAGGTCGGACGCTCAACCGACTGAGCCACCCAGGCGCCCCAGTCTTGACTTCTGTAATATTTTGTCCACAAAACATTTTGTAGCTCTTGTATATGCTGTTTCTTAATATAGATGCAGATATGTCTAAAACTGATGTCTAATTTGCATAGCAATACAATACTTCTGTGGGCATTCTGGAAACTTTTACCAGGGGAGGAAAAGTCAGAACTTTGTTTCTTATTAGTCTAATTATTTCTGTGTCTTCACAGATTATGAAACAAATTTCTGCACACTCACATTTGTTTTTAAATACCATTCGTGTTGATGTTTCAAAGCCTACGTGCAATCAGAACAAATTAAAGCATCTTTACTTGGCAATAACCTTTTAAATAATCACATTCAAATAAAAACAGCAAATGGATGAGACATTAGAGGACAGATTTTAAAAGTTAAGGCTACATTAAAAAAACCTCCCTGCTGATGAATGTCAAGTAGCAATGATTCTGGAGCAAAGTGGTCGGAGTAATGTATATCAGGAAAGCAAAACCGAATTTTACAAGAATTAGTTTAGCTGACTTTTCAGTGTCTTAAATAATACGTTCTTCACTTGGGTTGAGTTTTCTTGTCGCGTGTTTCTCCTTTTGAAGTCTGAGTACAATAAATTGAAAATCTCTATGAAAAGAACGGATGCTAAAGGCAAAGTGATTCATAACTTTACATTATTCTCCTCTTCAGGCCTACATTATTCAAACTAGGAAGAATTTGTAAGCACCTTGTAATTAATGGCCTCTTAAAATGAAGAAATAAGGTGGTATTTAAAGATCGCCTGTTTGTACGAGTAGCTGATGGAATTATTTCCTCCTCTTCCACGTGCTGAATATCTACTCCATGCCTAGCTTTGTGTGACTGCTTAGGTATGACTCAGAGGATATACTAACAGTGACAGTGTGAATCTACAGTTATTTTCCAAATGATTCCCTTGAGCTTGAGGTCATAACTCTGCTGCAGAGATAATTAGGGTTTTATACATTTGTATTCTTTTTAGAGAAGAACCACAGAAGGGAGAATGACGTACGTGTCTGTGTTCAAAATCTGTCTTTTCAGCAGTTAATGAATAGCAAGAGGGTTCCAGAATTCAGATTTAGATGATAAATTGATTTTTGTTCCTCCTCCAACAGAAAATTAACTTACTTTGGTGGCTTTAATGTTTTGAACACGATTGTGTCTTCGCAGGTGATGTTATTGTAGACATCAATGGCAACTGTGTCCTTGGTCACACCCATGCAGATGTTGTCCAGATGTTTCAATTGGTACCTGTCAATCAGTATGTAAACCTCACTTTGTGTCGTGGGTATCCACTCCCTGACGACAATGAAGATCCTGTTGTGGACATTGTTGCTGCTACGCCTGTCATCAACGGACAGTCATTAACCAAGGGAGAGACTTGTGTGAATACTCAGGATTTTAAGTCAGGAGCAGTGGTTCTGGACCAGAATGGAAAACCGGGACATGCCTTGATCAGTGACCGTCTCAATGGACCATCAGACCCGAGCGAGCAGAGAGCATCGATGGCATCATCAGGCAGCTCCCAGCCTGAACTAGTGACTATCCCTCTGATTAAGGGCCCTAAAGGCTTTGGGTTTGCAATTGCTGACAGCCCAACAGGACAGAAGGTCAAAATGATATTGGATAGTCAGTGGTGTCAAGGCCTACAGAAGGGGGATATAATTAAGGAAATTTACCATCAAAATGTGCAGAATTTAACACATCTCCAAGTGGTAGAGGTGCTAAAGCAGTTTCCAGTAGGTGCAGATGTACCATTGCTTATCTTGAGAGGAGGTGAGTAAAAGCACAAGGAAAACGCTTCATTGTTCATGCATTTATATCTGTTAATCGTCCTTCCTTCCAGGGCAGAATCCTTCTTTTCCCAGCCGATTTAACTGGTAATTAGTGTGCATTTTCCTTAAGGTTCTGTCTGCCTGCTTCCGTAAGCAGTTATCTTCAGCAGTTTTTCCAGTTATTAGTGGTTTCATTCGTGTCCGTGATGGATTTTCTTCCCTCCGTATTCTCTTTAAAATCTGATTTACGGCTTTCGTGATGAGAGAGAGTCGCAGCATTATGCTGCTTCAAATGAAACGTGTCCTCTTCATTGCATCTTCTCTGTTGATGACAGTAATAGAAATAGACGCTTTCAACCAGTGGTACTTCATCTGGACCTCTGTAATGTACCGAAGATGTTTTCAAAGAGCTAGCGTCTCTGTGAATACGCAAAATGTTGGATGGTGTATTAATCTGTTCTGTAAAAGCAATCATGATAGCTGGTGCTCATAAGGCTTTTATCTTAAGCTTTAGTATCTGTCCGTAAATGTTAATTAAATCCCACAGTACTCATGTGAGAGAAATATAATTTTTATTTTCCAAGGTCATCAGCTGACTTGAACTGCTCGCAGACATAAATCCAGTTCCGAGGACTAATCATAAAGTTGGATTTTGATGGGCTTTCGTAAATCCATACCTATGAATGACTAGTATTTGAAAGAATAAAATTTAGCCCTTCGCACTTCTCTCTCTGGCTTTTAGTTTTCATTTTTGAGGCAAATGAGCAGTTGAACTTCATTGGGATGTTTTTCACTATTCTCATTTCTTTGAACTATTTTTGTTTCTTCTCTGGGTGATACTGTAGAATGTGCTCAGAGCTTGGGGGAAGATCCCCCTGTGAGTGCTGGAGAGTTATCCAGGGTTCCGACAAATACAACAAAGAGACCAGGGTTTGGTGTCAGATAGGACTGATGTCAGTTTCCTCCCTTGCTACGTGTTGGTTCTGTGCTATAAGGAAGTAATATAATTTATTTGAGTCTTTGTTTACCTGATCTATAGTAACATTTATGCCTAGGATTGTCAGGAAAATGAAATGAGATAATATATGTACAATGCCTGGCACATAGAGGGTGTTGGCCATAGAATTTACTAGCCCACTAAAAGTTGAAGCTAGTTTTATCATAGACATGAGCAGTACTTGTGATCTGGGAATGCTTCTTCTGTTTTTAAAATTTGGCTCATTTTTTTTAAGGTCCTCCTTCACCAACTAAAACTGCCAAGATGGTGAGTATACAGTGGTCCTCAAATCCTTCTTCCCAACACAGCAAAGGAGATGCCACGTTCCCCTCCGTTAAGAGCAGCCCTCTGTGGTGGTGATTATCGACTGGGAGAAGTGAGGAGGCATTCTGCCCTGGGCTTGTATCAGAAGCTCTGGGGAAGCGTGTGAGTTAGAGAGGAGGTGTGCTTTCCCGGTGAAGTATTTCTGTTGAAGGAAAACTCGAGGCCCATACTCCCAACAGCCCTGTCCTCTAAATGGTGAAACGTGAACACACTAAAGTGCCTACTTAGGGGTCCTTCTGTTTTCTTTGCGTCTCAGAGGAGCAAGGGTAAGGAGGGGCTGAATGTTAGGGCAGATAATAAAAACTGTTGCTTCTTCCCTGATGCCCAAAGAGAAGTGGGAGGTTCATGTCATTTCACGGGGACCATAAATACCCAGGTTGAGAGAACCTTCTTACAATGGACTAAACAAGACTTTCTAGAGTAATTGGGGCCTCGGTGCCCAATCTGCCTGTTATCAAAGTGAAAGGCTGTCAGACTTGAAACAGCATTTTCTTTGGCGTTCTTCTGAATAACTGAGTAGCCTATTTAAGGACCTGTATCGCAAATAAGACCTAAAAAAGGGCACAGCAAACAGTGCCAGGAAAGAAAATGTGCTAGGTGCAGACATGTAGCTGCCAGAATACGCACAATTATATGGGTGTGGATATAAAGACAATTACGTATTAAAACCTAATTTAGTTCTAGTCTGCTCGATTGGGAGCCTGTCATCTCCCAATGAAAGATGGTCTTCCATAACCAGAAAGCACAGGCTTAAAGGAAGGACCATCAGAGAGAAAATGCATTAATTCTAGTCCACCGAATAGGACCCTCTACAAATTTGCTGTTTCATGGATCAAAAGGACAGAAACATTCTGCATTTTTATAGACTGTACCACTTAACAGCCGGTGTGAACAGAAATGCTTTCTGCCTATTTAGTTAAAATTGCACTGTGTTCTCCTAGGTTTCTCTGGTTCCCCTAGTCATTGTTTTTTAACTTCTGTGCTGCCAGTCTGTTTCATAATAGACGCCAAGAGCAGCCAGGGTGACCCCAATGCTTTCTAACTGATGACCTTGTGCCTGCTCTGACAGAATCCTGGGACGTGCCGGGTAGGGGGGAGGAGGCCGCCCTCCTCTTCTTGCTGTCCGACCAGGTCTGGGTCAGTGAAGGGTGCCCCCGGGAACAACACTCGTAGCAACTGTCCTCATACCACTCCCTCATAAGCTGCCCCCGGTGCTCCATCCTCCTCAGCATTATTTTTTCGCAAACATCTATAATCTCCCCCTGCCCCTCTCCCTCCCCCCCCCCCCGCCCCCCACAAGCGATAATTCAGAATAACCAGCTGTTCTCAAAACCATATTTATTTTCTTCGGCTGTGTATTGGATCTCATCTTTAAAATTTTATTGAATCATTTTGCCTGGCTGTTATTCTGGGAAAGTTTTGTCAGATTGGAAAAAAACAGGAAAACATGCTCCCGTTTTCCCTTGCTGGATTGCCCGGCGTGGTGCGTTTCTCCTTCACGTATTTGAATCGGCCACGCAGGGGATTCGTAGTGTCCTCTTTGTAACCCGAGTTAGAGTTAACACTTCCTATTCCATTTTCTCAGAAAGCATGGTATCTCAGATATCTTCACGGGGAATTAAATGGAGGGAGTGGGGCGGTGGGGCCGATCCAGACCTTCACAAAGGTCCTCCCTCCCGCCCAGCAGTGCTGCGTTGCGTCCCTGTGTTCATCTTCTCAAAGTCAGCTTGTGTCTTGGTGGTGGAAAAAAGGGCAAGGTCATGTAAACGTAGGACTAATGCAGGCCCTTCCATTGACATCATTATAAACTTTTTCTAATTTAAGTAAAATATGTTTTAACCAAGCACACACGGCTATGCAGGTGAATTCTGACAAGACTGCAAATATGCTGTGGCTTTGACCCTGCCACCTGCTCACCTATAATCAGTTGACATACCCGGGTCACACAATAGTTTGATGAACTAATCAACCATCTGGTTTTAAACACATACTAAGTAAGGCCCTTTTCCATTTCAGAAAACAGATAAAAAGGAAAATTCAGGAAGTTTGGAGGCCATAAATGAGCCCATTCCCCAGCCTATGCCTTTTCCACCCAGCATTATCAGGTCAGGATCCCCGAAATTGGATCCTTCTGAGGTCTACCTGAAATCTAAGACTTTATATGAAGATAAACGTAAGTAGTTGTGGAATATTTCAGGAGAGCATGCGACAAAATAAATTTGAATTTTCTAAAAAACTGGGACCTTCCCAAACCATGTTGAAAAGTTATTCCTTCATCCCCATGTTCATATGACTCTGGGTTTCTTCCATTTGTATTCAACACTCATTCACTCACTTTTTTCCAAAACCAGGGATTAAGTGCCTACGATCTACCTAACTCACAGTAGGTGATGGGAATACAGAGATAAACAGGGTCCATAGGCTGTGCAACCAAAAATGATAATTAAACCTACATGGGAAATAAATAAGTACAAACCAGCCTCACACGGATCTGAAGAAGGAAACAATCAATTTTACCACTGTGGGTAGTAGGAAGTGTCAGATACTGCTTCAGATAGGAGGTTAAGCCTGAAACAAGTCTTCAAAGACGAAGAGGTGTTCATGAGGCAGATGAAAAGGGAAAGGAAGCAGGAGCAACCTTTGCACATTGACCTTGCATGGCCTGGGTCCTGCCAGTGGCCCGGTTTGGCTGGGTGCAGCTGGCACGGGAGAGCAGAGGGGAGCAGGAACAGGTTGGGGAGGACGGAGTCGGCCGTTCTGAGGGAGCTGGAGTCCATCACAGAAACGATAGAGAGCTACGGAATAGTTTCACTGCCGGGATGATCATCGTGGACTTGTGTTTCAAAGAGATGTTCCTGGCAGGAGTATGAGAGGTGGTGAATCAGAGCGTGTCCAGCCTATGGAGGAAACCAGGGTAGACGCGGTCAGAGGAACCCAGCTGAGAGGGGGGCGCAGAGAGAGTGCATAAGGCAGAAGTTCATTTTTGTGCTGATTTACTTAAAATGATAAATCTTTTCCAAAGTAAAATTGCAGATTAAGTAGGTTTAATTTTTTTAAATTTGTTTTTAAGAAGCAGATCTAAATCTACCTTAGAAATGATGTACACAGGTGGAAATATCGTATATAATTGACTTCATAATAATTTAACTAACTGTAAATCTTTCTCCTGAATAGGCCCAGGCCGTATTTAGAAAGATGAAAACCAGATGTAAGCACAGCACAGCAAAGCAATAATTTAAATTAGTATAACTATGGAGAATCCTTTTCTTCTCACTTCCCATTCATAGCCTGATACATTCTTAGTATTGATATGAACTACTCAGTCCCTTTGGGCCTTCCATATAAAGTAACTGAGTTGGGCTCAAGAGTTTTATCTCTAAAGTTCTGTAATTCTGATAGAAATTATTTCTCAAAAGAGACTGCTTCTAAGGAACATTAGCAAGATTTACCCCATGCGGTATCTCTGTTTTTATATAGTTCCCCGACATATTTCTCGAAAACACTTCTTACTTTGTGAATAACACGAATATTTTCTTGACAATCAAATTATTTTAGTCATGAAGTAGATTTCCCTGACTTAATATTCTGGTGAATGGGACCTACCCTTTGGGGGCAGAATAGTGTGAGTTAAGAGCCTGGACCCTAGAAATCAAGCTAAGTCGAGATCTCAGCTGTGCCATTTATTTGCTGACACTGGGCCACGTACCTAGGCCTCAGTTTTCCCAGCCAGAAAATGGGGCTGATAATAGGTATTAGCAGTCATTTTCTTTTAAAATAATATCATTTTGCACTAAGTGAATATGGGATGCTTTTCTGAAACAACGGTATTAGTTCAGGAGTAGAATTAAGGCATTTTATGGGCTCTCTTTTCCTAGGATTTGCCCAGATGTTAATGTACATAATTTGCACCTCTCAAACATCAAACTTAAATTGGATGATGCTGAATTTAATATCATAACATTGATTTGGAAGGCATTAGGACTTAATGGCAGAGTAAAGCTGAGTACATGGAAGGTAGGGGTAAATGTTCCCGAGCTATCTCGATGCACAGTTTTCTTTAGAGCTGGAAAAAAATACTTACGATTGATTTTTTTTTTTTTTTTGCAATAGTGGTATGCTCTTGTGTAAGTTTTCACATACCAGAAAGTTCTGAGGTTACAGTTTATTGAACTCTATCATAGTATCCTACTACATAAGTGCATTGTTTTAGTTTAACCTTTTTAAAATAAATGCAAGTATTTCATTTTCTTTATATTTTCTGGTTTTCCTTAGCACCAAACACCAAAGACTTGGATGTTTTTCTTCGGAAGCAGGAGTCAGGGTTTGGCTTCCGGGTACTGGGAGGCGAGGGGCCGGACCAGTCTGTAAGTTCAGATATTTTGGAATTTGGCCGTTCCTATGAATCTTTAAGTAGCTGTTTGGAAGAATATAGTGTTTCCTTTATTTGATTTTTTTAGATAAGATTTTGTTTTCTCTACCCGTGTCATTAACGTGAGGAGGAACTGCATTTTTCTTAGTGTCATGGTTTCTCGGGGACCTTGGTGTGGCTGAGGCAAGAACTGAATATGTCAGCTGGAAAGTGGGCAGTAATTAATTTCTGTATTTCACTATGTGCTGCAGTTCATTATTTTCAATTTTTATTTCCCCCTGCCTCTGTTAAACAAAAGTTAAGACCTTTGCCTTCTCTCAGAAACCTATAATCTAGCATCCTGCTTGCCACAATCAGTCTGTCCTTTGAATGAATGCTCTGTAAACAGTTGGCCTGAGGCTGCGTACATCATGTCACCTACCCTCATTAGTGGGTTGACATTTTCAAGCTCAGTACCTTGCATACCATTCCATCCGTTCTACCTATAAAACTAGGGAAAAATAAAATAAATCGTGTTTCTGTCCAGAAAGCAGAAGGGTTATGTTTATAAAGCCTTTAAAACCTAGAACTTTAGACATGATTCTCACCTCAGGTTTAGAGAACAAATGTAATGGGTTCTGTTTTTTTAAGTTTGGCCCTTAGTTTGAATGACAAAGAAGTAATGTGCTTTGTGGAGTTTGAGAACAGATTTGTGTTTTTTCTGTATAATGTAAGAAAGACATTCTTACTGTGCTTGGAAGTTAGGTGAGGAACAATAATCTTTTAAAATGACATGCTTCTTTCCATTTCTGGATAGAACATTTGATTTATGTATTATAAATGTGTTCTAATTAGTCATATTGGTTATAGTTAATCACCAGAGACAAAGCTTAAGGCAGGTCAACCTATATAGGGCAGATATACCTTGATTGTTCTTGGTGGAAGATGTGATTTGATTTTAATGGTTCCTATTTTGTTAATACCCATAGAGTTGATTAAGGTATTTTAAGAATTTGTCTCAAACAACTTGGGACAAATCCTTTTCTTAAATGTCAGGTGTTAACAGCTCTGAAACTAGCCTAATAATTCAGGATTTTAATTGCCAGCAAGCAAAATGAGCCAAATCTGTTTACCTAGATGTAAGTAGACCTCAGACCACTCTGTTCCCTAAGACATTTACTGCTTTGAGACTTAGGAATAAGAAATGTTTCTCTGCTGTATATACTGAATTTGTATTGATCACCATATGTGATGGGAATATCTTAAGAAAGATCCCAGTTGCTGTGAACAGCGTGTAGAAAATCTTAGCTGATGGCATTCAATATCTTTTTTTTTTTTTTTTTACTTTTTAGGAGCTACTCTGCACGAGTGCATTTTCTGAGTTTAATGTATTTGTTTTGTTGTATTGATGGAATTGATAGTGGTACTTTTTAAGTTATTAAACAGCTTTGCATTTTCTATCTTGTTTTTATTCAACCCCAAAGATCGAGAAGAGATCATGTAGTGTGGTTATCTGAAGTGCCATTTTGTAGAATGGTCACTTTCTAAGATAATCCCCTTCTATAAATGTTCATAGTTGAACTGCAAAAATATGTTGGTTTGCATAGTACTGAGTCAGGAAGTCCTTAACATAGCTATTGAGGATCATAGTAGCTCTCAGTTGACTGTAGAGACCAACCTACACTTTGTTATCTTATCAGATATATATTGGGGCCATCATTCCTCTGGGCGCAGCTGAGAAAGATGGCCGGCTCCGTGCAGCTGATGAACTGATGTGCATCGATGGGATTCCTGTTAAAGGGAAGTCACACAAACAAGTCTTAGACCTCATGACGACGGCTGCTCGAAATGGCCACGTGCTATTAACCGTCAGAAGAAAGATCTTCTATGGTGGTATGTGAACCTGTGTCTGCTCTGATAGGTTCAAAAAGAAGCAAAGAGACTTAGCCCATTTTCTTTGTAGTTTTGCAGGTTCCTTTATTAGGTTTAATACTGTCTGAGATAATCCATTTAGTATGATCCAGGGCCTCATTGTGGAAGGCCATGTACGGTCAAAAGGATCCAGAAAGACTATTATCAAAAAACAAATAAATTTTGGGCCTCCATATTGGGATTATGTTAATGTGTTGGCAGATTTTGCCAACGTGGTATTGTAGATGGGAGCACCGGGTTAAATCTGTTCTCTTAGATACAGTGTTTTAGTCATACCAAGATATCCCATTAGCTGAATGTCAAAAGATTTTGGATCCTGATGAATTCCTAAATATTCAGAGGATAGAATGCTTCTACTTGAGAAGTTATAATATAATGTAATTTAACATTAAAAAACATTTATTGAGTTGCTTACTATATCTCAGACCTATGGATTCTTTTAATTAGTCTTTATAACACTGTGATATAAATACTGTCATTATTCAGTTTTAGAATTACCCACAGAAAGGTTGGGAGACACATAGCTGGTGAACAGTAGGGCCAGGATTAAGACAGGAGTTTAATTATAGAGTCTGGGGTCTAAACCATGATACGAGGCTCTAAGTGCATTTTTCTCATCAATAGCTTTGTGAATATCACATCGGAATGTTGAGAAGTGAATTCTTGCCACTTTTTAAAATTTTAAAAAGACTACCCGGTAGCATAAGAATGTAAGCCTCGTAGAGGTAGGGATATTTATCCATTTAGTTAACTGCTGTATCCCCAGCACATAAAAGAGTGCCTTCCCGGCAGAGTAGACATCAGTGAATGATTGTTGACCTGATGAATATCTGCTTTACTCTTAAAAAATGAGGCACTGTGTTTTTGATTGCAACATCCAAGGTAAAGGCCTGTTTTCATAAACATCAGACATTTAGAGAGGCATACAGGTTTTCATGCAGTGTTGCAGTGATGCTGGAGTCAGAACATAACCACATGTAGTAAAAAAAAATGTGATGTTGTACGAGAGGTTGGCTCTGTCCTGGGAAGCCTCATGAAGACGTTTTCTAGTGGTTTGATATTACTGGAGGCGTTTAGCTAATTCATTGTAACCATACATTATGCAACAAAAATAAAAACAAACCAAAAGCCCCTTTATGTTTCATTAATGATTGGACGTTCGTGGCACTTTGCTGAAATTCTAAAACGTCATCTCTGAATCATGTAGATTTTGAGGCAGAAGAGCCCTTATAAATGGATATTCCTTAATGGCAGTGTCTCGTGATGGTTAATGATGGTTTGTATCAAATTATGGCACAAAATTTGCCCTTTTTTTAATCAGGACTAAGTTATGTCATTCTTTCTTGAATTCTGATGACATAATTGGGTAGGAGAGAAAGGTATGCGTTAACTCTCCATTTGCTGGGGATTCGTATGACCTGTTCTCTGCCTTGGAGAATTGGCTGTTCGTGAGGACGGCCTGTTATCTGCTGGATGGGGGAGGAGTAGGGCTGCTGATGGTTAGCGCATCTGATCTCATCCATCAGGAAACTGAAGTTGAAGACACATTGCATAAGACAAATCCTATGTTGACAGCTCACTTCTCAGCTGATAACAGGGGGCACCTCTGCCCTGATGCACTGGCCTCCCCAACATCACAAGTGGTAGTCACAGCACGAAGTCATATTTACAGTTGATTTTATTTAAAAAAGAAATTTTTTTTAATGTTTATTTATTTTTGAGACAGAGAATGAACGGGGGAGGGTCAGAGAGAGAGGGAGACACAGAATCTGAAACAGGCTCCAGGCTCTGAGCGGTCAGCACAGAGCCCGACGCAGGGCTCGAACTCACAGACCGCGAGATCATGACCTGAGCTGAAGTCGGACGCTTAACCGACTGAGCCACCCAGGCACCCCTACAGTTGATTTTAAAAGGAAGTTTACTGTGTCAGTTTTCATTACCAACTTTTGTTAAAATTTTACTGGTCAAAATCTTGCTGGAATGAAAACAGTTTCAAGAAGAATTGGTTTATCAGGAACTTTGATGAAAGCTTTGAAAAGCTTCCTTTGAAATGAGAAAACATATAATTCTTCCGGGTACACACTTTAAAAGTGTTTAAGATGTCAGACAGACTCAATCTGAGTCTCATCTAAGATGGCCAGAGCTCACATGGGGAGGTTGCTTTTCTATCCTAGATTTATTTGAAACCACATTTTCCTGTGAGAATCCTAGCACAAAAACACTTAAGTTCACAAAAATTATGAGGTTCTAGAAATACTTGGTCATGTTTATTATAGAGAAACAACCTGAGGATGACAGCTCTCAAGCCTTCCTTTCAACCCAGAATGGCTCTCCCCGCCTGAACCGAGCAGAGGTCCCAGCCAGGCCTGCTCCACAGGAGGCCTACGATGTAGTCTTGCACCGAAAAGAAAATGAAGGATTTGGCTTCGTCATCCTCACCTCCAAAAACAAACCCCCTCCAGGAGGTAAGGGCTGCTATCTCCGATTGTCCCTCCCTGCAATTGCGGTGTTCTGAGTCTCCCTGTGGGCTTTGTGAAACTAATTAGGAATCATGTATGAATTGCCTTAGAGACTTACCTTTTTAAGAACGATGAATATTTTATTTTCAACACCGGCTAGTCCGAACCAAACTTCCAGGCTGCAGGTGAGTCTGTCATCTCAGATTCCATAAAATAAGTCTTAGCAGCACACTTTGCACCAAGATTGTATTGTGGCGGTATATTAGGGGCGTGCCCTAGTAGATTCAGTGAAAGGACAATGCTGAGTTTTTTAAAATAAGGAGGCGTAGGGTTTTTTTTAAATCGGGAGAAACTGTGTTTGCAGAAGTGAATTAAATGCTAGAAGCAGTTGAGAAGAAGCAAAATAGATTAATAGAAGAATCTTGACCCAAATATGTCTTAAATGGTCCTTTTGTATTATTTAATAACAATGGCCATATTCCAGCTATAAAGGAACCTTCTTGAGTGACAAGAGGCATGCTTATCTTTTATATATGCTTCACTGAAAAGTAAAAATTTTGTCAGAACTTTAAAAATTAATCTAAATATCCTGAACCCAGTTTAACAGAATATTGTCATCTGGGAAGGGTGCATGTATATACTAATTTCCTTCAACAAAGGAGGAATTACCTCTAATATGTTCAGGGTTGTTAAGATTCAGCATATTAAATGTTGTTTCTAAGAAATAATCATCTTTAAATACAGTTAGAAGATCCAAATGAATATAAGATGAGAACCAGACCCTTGAGAGTTTTTTCTGTCAGACTTGTCTGGGTAACTATTTTTCCAAGTCAAATGATAAAAAGCTTTGAGCACAGGAAAAGGTGCCCCTGTCTCTGCCAGTGGATTTGAGTATATCTTGAGTCGTGAGATCCTCTTAGACTAGACGGCCACTAAAAGTGTTGAAAAAGAAGGAAACCCTTTCAGCAGTGTTGTGGGCCAAACCAATTTGCAAAAATCGTGCTAAAATTAATGCAAGTGTGTAAAGGAAGAAGATTCTGTGGCATGGATGAGTTATTACTATAGTATCAGGTCACTGCTCACTGATACTAGTTTCCATTTTCCACAAGCAGTTGCCATGGTAACACTCGGAACTGTCACTGATGCTCTGAGGATGATTATGTGGCCTGTGTTAGAAAAATGAAAGAAAGCAGGTTTGGGGGGATTTTATGTTGCATCACTGGAAACCAGTATTTCCCAAACCAAATAACCATTTCAGAGAACCATATTCTTATTCTAATGCCATACAATGATCCCACGCATTCAGATGAACAAAAATAGTGCAAGATTGCTGCTCGGTGTCATAGCTGCTAACTGCTTTTTCTACCGAACATACTCCTTTTCTAGGACTGCAGAAATTAGGGGAAGGGGAGGAGGCTAGTGTCCACCATGAAACAAAGCGATACAGAAGAAATCAGTAAAATAGGTCGCATTCCTTAAATATGTTTAACATTTTTATTTAGTTTGTATTTAAAATTTATATTGCAGGGGCGCCTGGGTGGCGCAGTCGGTTAAGCGTCCGACTTCAGCCAGGTCACGATCTCGCGCTCCGTGAGTTCGAGCCCCGCATCAGGCTCTGGGCTGATGGCTCAGAGCCTGGAGCCTGTTTCCGATTCTGTGTCTCCCTCTCTCTCTGCTCCTCCCCCATTCATGCTCTGTCTCTCTCTGTCCCAAAAATAAATAAACGTTGAAAAAAAAAATTAAAAAAAAAATAAAATTTATATTGCATTTTAATGTACATTAAGTAATTCTTTTTATTTGTGTGTATCTGTTTACATTTAAATTTTTCAACTATTTTTACACCTATTCATTTTAGTTGTTTCTTACTATCTTGATGGTTTTTGTGTCTCACAGAGGGAGATATCTGTGTAAGATAGGGTCTGTAAGTGTTGGGCTCTGTAATCAGGCAAACTTGGATTCAGATTCCGCTGTGTCTTTTAATAGCTGTCTGATCTTGGGCAAATTACTTACCCTCCAAGAGCTCCAATTTCCTCTGTTACGATGAGGATGACGGTAACACTTCTCGTCTCGTGGGGGTTTGAGGATCAAAGGAGGTAATGCGTGTGAGGCCCTTAGCCCGGACCGTCAAGAAATGTTGGCTGCTGTTGCTTGTTGTAGCTTCTGCTGCTGTTGTCACTGTCGTGTTATTCATAAAGTTGTTAGTCTACTGTCTCTTGATTTTTTTTTTTTAAAGAAATTTTAAAAAGTTTATCAATACTTGAGTAATGAGATGGGAAAGAAAGCCCAATTAAAATGTAAGATTGAGGCAGCAGCTCGTGTAGGAAATGAGTGTTTGCAGCTCATTAATTATCAACCTGAATGGTAAATTAGGCTTCGGGTGTCCATGAACTTTATGTAAAGTACTTGAGATGTTCAGTCATTGGCACAAAACCCGAATTGGTAATTTCATTGAAACGCTAGTTAATAATCCCACAGAATGCTGAGCCCTGCAAGCATTCTTCCTGGACTCCCATTCATCTCTTATAGATGGAAGGGGAGCCTGGGGGGAGGCTTGGGTGAGGAGCTTTCACTCACAAAGACTGAGCAGTGGCTGCAGACTGCATCACAGAGAAAAAGGTGTGTCGAGACCAGAGTTAGCACAGGTGAAAAGGCAGGAAACCTGTCAGAACAGATCATTCTTTATGGACCTTGTCTTGGTATAGATTGGTATTCTGTTCAGGAAAGATTATTTCTTCCTTCTGATTAAATGTGTTTTCTGGTGACATTTATCACAAGTAGAGCTCCCGGTAGCATTTCTGACACCAGTTATGAAATTCTGAGATTCTCTGCCGATGACTTTTTCGAAGATCAGAGATCTGGGTCTGGCACCCTTGCTGCCCTGGACCCAGCTTGTGTAAATGCTAAATGAATGGAGCACCGAGAAAAGACATCTATTTAAGATGAAAAGGACTTGGCTAGTCTCTGCCTCGCCAGTAGTTCACAGGTTTTAGTGTTTGTCTTTCTTATCGTACACTTTTCAGTTCCGGTCGCAAAGGGTTCTTTGAGAGGGGACATTTCCAGCTACTGTCCTTTCTTTTCCTGAAAGGAGTGTTTTAAGAGCACCCAAGTGATCTCCGCAGCTGGACAAGGCAGTTCGGGAGTCAGATTTAGGCCAAAGATGAATGAAGATGATTAAATTGGTCTTATGGCAAATGCCTATGGACTTTGTATACCAACAAAAGCAGGGCAGGACTCAAGATGTGTACTCTGCGGGGTTACCTTGAAAATTTCCCAGTCCATTCAGAGAGTGTTCAGAAGCGACCTATCAGTCTCTTTGCTATCTTTAACTGTTTTGATAGTACTGCTGTAAATGCCAAGACTAGAACAATCCGACCGATCTTACCTTCCCTCATCCAGATAACTAACCCTTCAGGAAATTCTGTACCAAGATTTTTCAATTCCCTTTGAGCACATTGCTCACATGGTGAGAAAGGAGTCACTGAGACTTCAGAGATTCATTCCGTTGGATGTTTTGCCAAGGGGCTGAATGATTTTCTTCTCGGGGCATCTAGAATGAACAGTGTGTACAAGTAGGTCTTTTCTAAGGAGGAGGATAACTAAGGTATTGAGTTGGAAGGTCACCACAGGGCCACTGTCTGGTTCACCGGGCATTTCTGAAGTGCCACCTGTGTTCTCAGTGAATCGCTCACATGGCCTGGCACAGGACGTGGCCCACACTGCCCTGGCACTTTTCTAGTTACTTTGTTTTAAGGCAAATGGTGTAAGTGCTTGATAATAATTCAGAGCTGAAAGGCGGCTGCTTCCAACATTGCCTTCCTCTGTTTTGGGATAAAATCTCTCCCTGTGTGTAATCCTAGAAGAGCTGAGGAGTGAACAGCACTGTCCGTGGGGACAGAAATCATGGCTAAGAATAACTTCTAGTTCAAATGAACGGCTCTTAAAATGTCCCTGACATACACCTACCCGTGACTCAAATACTGGTAAGGAGCCCATTTTACTATGGAAATGAAACATACTCAGAGTGCCATTTTAAATATTAATTCTCCTTCTTCATAATAGTCCGTAGTCAGCAGGAGGCAAATGGCCGACAGATTTACTGACCCCAGTGAGGAAATTCTCAAGGAACATGGAAGGAACATCTGTTTCTTAATACAAATGCTTCTTATTAAGAGGGGCGAAACATATTTTGACAAGATTTCCTGAACGTCTGAGAACTTGTTTTAAGCCCTAATAACAGCAAAGTGTCTTAATCATCTAGGAAAGCCTTCAGCATCATGAGCTAATAGAACTGCACGGCATGTCTTTGCAAATGTCTTAGACTCTGCTTTGTACACTGAGGGTAGGATTTTATCCATGAACCAAATAATCTTAATGTTAAACATTTCATGTTATGATTCCCCTCAGCTTTTCTAATTAAAAAAAAAAAATCTAAAGGTATAAACAAAAGAAACTAATTTTGCTGTAGAACTAGGTAGGATTCGTTTTAACAGGCAGTCATTTCACTGTGCCTGGATTTCTGAGCAGTAACTTCGGAGTCCTAAACTTGAATTTGAACTGCATTTATTCACACGGTTCCCTGTGGGAGTAAATGCCGCTTCCATAGAATCAAAGATGGTCTCACCGTGGCCGTTTCTGAGATGGCCTGAATGTGGCCAACACAAAGCAAGGAACGTCAGATTCACGAGATAGTATCAGTGAGGTCAGTAGCCTTTACACAGGATTATCAGGATGGCAATATGAAAATTGGAGAAAGGCTTATGGTAAGTGGAAAATAGCCTAGAAGTCTATACGCTCGGACTGCAGCTATGTAAGAGTATCTGTGCGTGTGCACCAGAGGTGGAAGCTTATATGGAAGTAATTGCGGGTGCATAGGATGATCATGTGATACCTTTTTGCTCTACTTTTAAAGAATGTTGTTGGTTTTTGAGTTTTTTTAATGTTTCTTTATTTTTGAGAGAGAGAGCACGAGTGGAGGAGGGGCAGAGAGAGAGGGAGACACAGAATCTGAAACAGACTCCAGGCTCTGAGCCGTCAGCACAGAGCCAGATGTGGGGCTCGAACCCACAGACCGTGAGATCATGACCTGAGCCGAAGTCAGGTGCTTCACCGACCGAGCCACCCAGGCACCCCTTAAAGAATGTTTTTGATGTTATTATGTTGACTTTTTAAATGATGGTGATAAATCCAACACTAAACTAATTGAAAAACCTGGACATTTTTTCCCATAGTAATTCCTCATAAAATTGGCCGAGTCATAGAAGGAAGTCCAGCCGATCGCTGTGGAAAACTGAAAATTGGAGATCACATCTCTGCGGTGAATGGGCAGTCCATTGTTGAACTGTCCCATGATAGCATCGTTCAGCTGATCAAAGATGCTGGTATCACCGTCACACTAACGGTCATTGCTGAGGAGGGTAAGGAACCGGTAAATTTGCTTCCAGCAAACTCTCTGAGCAGCACAGAGCCTGCTGAAGGCTTCTTCGAGCATTGCCAGACTCACTGCAGTGATAGAACCATTTATATGCCCTGGAGTCTCCTATTTTGCCTCTTCCATTTAATGAATTTAAAAGACAGTTTATTAAAAAGTTGTCAGTAGCTCAGGAAAAATAACCCAGCTGGCTAGTGAGCGGTGGCCGTCTATTTGTGTGCCGGAGAAGCAAGCACCCAGAAGTGAAAGAGATCAGGAATACTTTTCAGATCTCATTTTCTTAAAATGATGTCTTAAGTTTCTGCTTGCTTGAGCGAGAGGAAATCCTCTAACTATTCAAAGAAAGTCGCTGTTGCTATCAAGCCTTTCATGTGAGGTCCGTGCCGCAGAGTGCCTGTCCTCGGGGCCGGGCTTTGTTCTGGGCAGCTGCCGTCTAAATGGGAAGCGGGCTACGTCGGAACAGCCAGTAAATAGGGCAGAAAATGCATCCAGTGTCTTGCCTCCCTTTAAAGCTGCCTTCTGGTCATTAAGAGTTCCTAATTAGGAACCATTTTGAATAGCACCAGTTCATGGGCTCTGTTTATGAATTACAAGGTAACACAGTTACGTAACGCACATCTCATTTTTCCTGAGTTTGCAAAACTAACGAGGAGAAGCCCAAAGTAGCAGAATTAGGAAGGGTTAGTCTTTCACATTAAAATCCCTCGTAGTGTAATGTGTATTCATGCCCTGCTGTCCCCCATGATCCTCTAATGTAGTCAGTCTTGGGGTCTGTCTTGTCATTCTTGATTCTTCCGTTCTTCTCTCTTCCTGCTGCCCCCTCTCTCGTACATTCGTTCATAGTGGAGGCAGTACTCGAATCTCCTCCTGCCCCAGATCCCAGAGGGGCCTTTCCACGTGGACGTGAGCTCTCCAAGCTGCCCTCAGAAGCCTTTTCTAGTCCTCGGACCCCACAACGTCCCCGCCCCTGCCCATTTCCCTTTTCTGTAGCGTTCCATGCTCTGCCCAGCCTCTGTCCCAGACTCTGCTGCTCCTTTCCCCTAAAAACCTCTTCTGCGGAAGCCCGAGTGCTTCCCTGGTCTCTGCACAGAAAGTGTTTTATGATTTTGCTCCCAGCTTGCCTTTTCAATTTACCCCCCAGTGTTCTTTCCAGATCCACTCTTGAGCGAGGCCTCTTTGGCCTCTGTGCATGTGGGCTTCCTTCCGTGAATCCCACGGCACTCCGTATCCCTGCAGTTCATTGAGCGTCGTTCCCTGTGACTGTCTCGCTGTGGAAATGCTCTGCTCTTTAAAGACAAAACATCGTCAGTTGACTATGATACTTAGTAGGCGCTCAGTAAATGTTTTTTGAGTGAAGAAACGAGTTAAACGGATGAGTGAACGGATGATTCAGTGAATGAACAAATGAACAGAGTAAAAGTCAGGAGATTTTCCCTTCTTTGCCAGGATCTAGCAGAGGCAGTATAAACCCAATAGAAGAAGTAAGGCCTTTGACAGACAGACACCTATTAGGTAGTTGTATGACCTTAAACAAGCCACTTAACATTTCTACCCTGCAGTTTTGTTTTTCTTTTTTTAATCTATAGAATGGGATGATGATATCTATTTCAGGATCATTGTGAAAATCTGAGGTGAAAATGTACCTAGTCTGCGTAAGTACCCTAAGGTGCTCATCTAATGGTAACTATGCCATTTCACCCCATCTTTGCCTGACTGACCCCCACATCCAGGTCTCTGCTCAGACCTTCCAACCTAAGTAATAATTTAGTAAGCACTTAACGATGTGGTAGGTGTTACCCTAAATACTTTACGTCTGTTAACTCATTCAGTACACTAATCCTAGGTAGGCACGATTATTTTCCGGTTCCATGGCTGAGGAAACTGAGCCCCTGAGCACTTGGATCACTTGCCCACGGTCACAACACCAGTGACAGAAGCAGTGTTTGAGTCAGTAGACCGGCCCCAGCTCTGTGCTGTCAGCCGCTGTGCCTTCCCTAACCACAGGATCCGAAATAACCCTGCCCCACCCGCCCCAGGCCCCTCACCCCTCGCCCTGCTCCCTCTGCTTCGCCACACTTTTCTCTGAGATTATTGAACCCATGGTCTATTTGTTCATTGTCCTCTCCCCCACCAGAATGTAAAGGCATAAATTCCCAAAGCTAGAGATTTTGTCATATTCAGTGCTGAGCCCCAAGGGCCTAAAACGATGTTAGGCACGTCATAAGTGCTCAATAAAAAATTTTTTGAAGGCCTTTTGTTACTTAATGTGATTTTGGTCAGATTTCTTTATCTCTGTGCCTTCGCTCTGGTATCTTTACTGCGATCTCGAGAGCCCGCTTTTTAGCCTTAAATGTGTTCTGTGACCCACAAAGAAAAGCAGGCCTCGGTGTCACAAGGAAATTACATTTTAGGCTTGTTTGGAGAATGACGTGTGTAGTACGCTTCTATCAGCACGCATGGCATGCAGCAGTGAGAGAAGCACCTAGAAGTAATGGAGCTCGCGGTACTGCAGTCACTGTTTCTCTAACCGTCTGTAAAAAGGACCAGTGACTTTTCTCTGAGGCCAACACAGAAGGCATTGGTGTGAAATACATACAAATTAAATGAAAAATAAAAACAAAAACAGGGCGCCCGGGTGGCTCAGTCGGTTGAGTGTCCGACTTTGGCTCAGGTCAAGATCTTATAGTTTGTGGGTTCAAGCCCCGCGTTGGGCTCTGTGCTGACAGCTCAGAGCCTGGAACCTGCTTCAGATTCTGTGTCTCCCTCTCTCTGCCTCTGCCCCGCTCCACTCTCTGTCTCTCTCAAAAATAAATAAACATTAAAAAAAATTTTTTTAATAAAAAATAATTTTAAAAAAACAGGCATAAAATTATTCCGTCATTATAACCTTTTCTAAATGCTGACTCTCAGTGTCTATCGGCATCTTATTGCGACTGACCCAGGAACCACACTTGACAAGCCTTGAAATAGATGACGTGGGAACAGACCGCTTCTTTCTCTTAGTTTAATTTTTTTTTGTTTTCCAAAATTACCCTTGACTGTTGATAGTGTTTCCTTAGAGAGGTTATCCACAATTGCTCAGTCATTTTTCTTAAAAATTAACTTTGACACTGGTCCAAATGCTTGGGGACGTACCCAAGATTTTCTATATAATGCTGATCAGTGTTTAGGAAAAATAGAAAGGAAAAAATAGAAAGGACACTCCTTAGCAGCGTATACTTTAAAGTCTATTTCATGTGTCAGCAAAGCCTGTTAAAGACAATCACGTTTGACAGGTAAAATCACATTTCAGTGGTTACACCTTATTTTATTGTATACTCAAGTTTTATTAAACTATGGAAGTATTCAAAATCTCTTCTTTTTCTAAGGAAAAAAAAAAGTAGAGACTGTCTGTTCTGTCCATAAAAATCCCATCCATGAAGTTTGTTAGTCTTCCAAGTTTCTCGTTGTGTTCAGTATAAGATCTATCAACTGCACTGAAGAGTCAAATGAGTATTTATAGCCCTAAAGCTGTTTTCAGAGATCACACGTTTGGATCAGCACCTACAGCTACATTACTTCCTCTCTGATACCGCTCCCCTGCTGTCCCCTGCTGTCCCCTACTGTCCATAAGCCATTCACTGTTAATAGATAAGACAGTTACCAAAAAAGACAGTTCCTTCCATTCTTTTTGTCCCCTCTTACCAGATACCATTTGATGTTTAAGCTTATTTTGCCAAGGAAATGGTTACCTAAGTTCCCAAGCCATGTGTCATGTCTGGTATGACACGCCCCGGCGTATTTGTAGCTCAAGAGTCCTGCTCTAGCCCACAGTTCCACCACCTCGGCCCCTACCGTGCTGACTTGTGCTCAAGGACGGGACATAAACGCCTTGTATCTGGCTGTCATTGCTCATTTTAAAGAAATCTTTAAGTTGTGTTATTCCTTAACATTGATTTCTACTTCTGTGTCACGTCTTGTCTGTTCCATTTTTTCTTTTAATTTTTTTTTTTAACGTTTATTTATTTTTGAGACAGGGAGAGACAGAGCATGAACTGGGGAGGGTCAGAGAGAGGGAGACACAGAATCTGAAACGGGCTCCGGGCTCTGAGCTGTCAGCACAGAGCCCGACGCGGGGCTCGAACCCACGGACCGTGAGATCATGACCTGAGCCGAAGTCAGCCGCTTAACTGACTGAGCCACCCAGGCGCCCCTGTCTGTTCCATTTTTAAGAGTGACCCAAGGGGCGCCTGGGTGGCGCAGTCGGTTAAGCGTCCGACTTCAGCCAGGTCACGATCTCGCGCTCCGTGAGTTCGAGCCCCGCGTCGGGCTCTGGGCTGATGGCTCAGAGCCTGGAGCCTGTTTCAGATTCTGTGTCTCCCTCTCTCTCTGCCCCTCCCCCGTTCATGCTCTGTCTCTCTCTGTCCCAAAAATAAGTAAACGTTGAAAAAAAAAAATTAAAAAAAAAAAAAAAAAAAGAGTGACCCAAGTTACCAAAGGCTACCGAGGACTCTGTTAGGATGGCTCTGGTAGTGTCGCCACGAATACTTGGTTTTGTTTTCCATTTAATTATCTGTTTGGTCCCATGCGTCTCCACTTTCCGTGTCATTTCTCTCCCTACTCCCACTGGCCAACCATTCCATTGTGTTGTATGTGCCTCGTTTTATTTTTAAAATACATATCTGTGTGTGTGTGTGTGTTGGCATTCATTTATTCATTTTAAAGAGAGTGTGCAAGTGGGGGAGGGGCAGAGAGAGAGAGAGAGAGAGAATATCTTAAGCAGGCTCCATACTCAGCACAGAGCCCAACGCAGGGGTTGACCCTGGAATCATGACCTGATCCAAAATCAAGCGTTGAATGCTTAACCAACTAAGCCACCCAGGTGCCCCGGCGTTTATTTTTCAGTCACATAAATAGCATCATGTTACAGATTTTATGTTGGTTTTCTTCTCCAAATTCTCAAAAAATTCTCACTTTATTAATCCAGGATCCAATCCAGATCCTGTGGCATTTAGCTGCCATATCTTTTTTCCTGAGTGACGTAGTATCTCATTATAGTTTTGATTTTTGTTTCCCTGATGCCTAACGATGTTGAGCATCTTTTCGTGTGCTCTTGGCCATTCATATATCTTTTTTGGAGAAGTGTCTCTTCAAATCTCTTCCTCAGTTTTGAATTATCTTCTTTGTTGTTGAATTAGAAGACTTCTTTATATATTCTGATATTAGATCCTTAACAGATAGATGCTTGCAAGTCTTGTCTCCCATTTTGCAGGTTGTCTTTCCACTTTCTTCATACCATCCTTTGATGCCCAGAAGTTCAATGTCGATGATGTCTAAATTATCTATGTTTGGTCTGGTTGCTTAGGCTTCTGGTATCACCGCACCGTGTGATTTTAAGATTTATCCATGTTGCTGGATGAACATAATCCATTGTTTTTAACTACCTGACCATTTTCCATAATGTATATTTACCACATACCACCTGCCCCTCCCTCACAGACAACCACTTTGTCTCCGGTCCTCATTATCACAAACTCTCTGGATATACCTGCATATACGTACCTAATACGTGCCTAATGTGACCAGGTACTGACCGACTGTCCTCCATAATTGTTGCACCTTCACCCCCACCAGCAGGCCATGGAAGCTTCCTACACCTTTATGTGTCCGTCAGTGCCTGGCGTGAGCCTGCTTTCAAACCAGCTGCAGTGTTGGAAGTGTCCTCTCATTCATGTTTAATTTGCATTTCTTTCATTACCCATTAATTTAAGCATCTCCTCAAATGCTTGTTTTGGGGCTTTTTTTTCTTGTTGTGAGTTACCTCTTCATATCTGTTACTCATTTTTCTTTTTTTTTTTTTTTAATATTTATTTATTTTGAGAGAGAGAGTGCAAGCAGGGGAGGGGCAGAGAGAGAGAAAGAGAGAGAGAGAGAGAGAGAGAGAGAGAGAGAGAGAATCCCAAGCAGGCTCCATGCCATCAGTGCAGAACCCAACGAAGGGCTCGTTCTCATGAACCATGAGATCATGACTGGAGCCGAAATCAAGGGTCGGATGCGTAACTGACTGAGCCACCCAGCTGCCCCTCCTTTACTCATTTTTCTTGTGGGATTTCAGTCTTTTTCTTATTGATATTTAGAGATTCCTTGGGATAGGTATTAGTCCAATTTAGTTTAAAAAATTTTTTTGAGAGGGTGCATGCTCAAATGAGGGAGGGACAGAGAAAGAGAGAGAGAGAGAATCCTAAGCAGTCTCCTTGCTTGGTGCAGAGCCCAATGTGGGGCTTGATCTCACTACCGTGAGATCATGACCTGAACTGAAATCAAGAGTCCGACACTTAACCAGCTGAGCCACCCAGGCATCCCAGTGCAATTTAATTTTAGAAAGTACAAAGATCTTTTCCTGTCATCTGTATGTTAACTTTACCATCGTGCCCTCCACTGTACAGAGATTCTTAATTTAGATATAATCACATTGGCCAATTTTTTCCTTATGACTTAGGCTTTTGAAGTTTCATTTAAGACATGTTCTCCTTACCCACCCCATGTCACAGAGATTTTCTCTTATATCATCGTCTGCTAGATTTATAATTTTACATTCAGTTCTTTAATGCATCTGGAGCCTCCCTTTTATTTGTAGTTTTAGGAGGGATCCAGCTTTATTTTTTTATTCTTACACTGAGTGGGCTTTTATAGCACCAGCTATCAGATAACACTTCTTTTCCTCATTGATCTATGCAGCCACCGTTCCTGTGTGTTTGCATCCCCTTCCAACATGAGTCTCCTAGCTGTTCTGTGCTATTGATTCATCTGTTCTTGGGTCAATTTACATATGTATTTCCTGACAGTAATATACATAATATGTGTTTTAATGTGTGTGTGTGTGTGTGTGCACGTATGTATATCCACACACACTTTTTAACAAACCTGTAGCTTTGTGGGAGGTCCCAATATCCTGTCTGTTAAGGCAAGCTTTTATCCACCCGCCCCCTACACACACTCCAAATGGACGAGATCTTCATGAAACTCTTCCATGTAAAATTTTAGAGCAAATTATTAAGAAACTCAACTGCGTGTTTTATTCGGATATATTGGATATATATTAACTTCGGGGGAATTTATACCTTTAACTATTAAGCTACCCCACCTAAGAGCCTAGGATGTCTCCATCATTTGTGCCCCTTACTGGAGTTTAAGGAGGTACTCTTACACAGTTCTCATTTATTCTTGCAGAGGATGAGTCACGATCCATTGTAATGTCCGTATCCATAGTTTAACTATGGGATTTTGTGTTTTTTCGTCTGATAATACACTTTCTCCTTAAATAATTACATACAGAGACTCCCGCAAAAATTTAATCCTCACTGAGGGAGTGATCTGCTTAACCCATTGCTTTACTATCTGAAGAACTTTCAGATAAAATGGAGAGAGAACATAAGCCTGTTTGGCATCATGGAATAAATATTTAACTTTGTGAAGTGGAACGGCTCTTAACACGGAAGTAAATCGGAGAAGCCATGCAACATGGGTTGAAGGACTAACACTGGAAAAAATACCAGTGATGGAAAGTTTTATTTAACCAGGAAGAGGACAAGGAAAGAACACGTGACTGAAAGAGGAAACACCAGTGTGTGGTTCCTTGTGCTGCAGTGACATCTCTCACCGAAGGGAAGGGTAGAGGAAAAGCTGAAATTGACCAGCTTATTTGTACTGTCCTGAACTTAAACACCTGTCATTCTGGCCAAGCTAGCGAAGCCAAAAAGTTATCTAAATTGGACTCCTACTAAGGTACAAGCATCTCCCAGTCATCCTGTCCATAGAAGTAATTTCTCCCATCAGCTTCCGTTCCCTTTAAAATGGTGGCCACGAATGTACAATGACAGACAAGAATTCAGCTACAGAATGGGCACTCAAGGTTAGAGGCACGTAACTTGACATTGATGTACCCTGTAAGCCAAAGTGGACGGACATCTGGGGATTTCTTGTGGGTGCAGGAATATAAACATACATGAGGTGTGATCCCTGCGCTCGAGGAGTGCATGCTCTAGCAAGAGAGGCCAGTATCGGGCTCGCTCTGAAAGGATGCGGTAAATGCTATGAAGACAGTGTGCTGAAGGGAACCACAGGTGAGATTTCACAGAGAAGGTGACACTTTGAAGAGGAGCTTCAGTGGGAAGGCAGATGTGCCCAGGTGATAAGTTTGGACAGTATCTTATGAGCAATAAATAGTTACCACAGGTTTTTAAGTAAGGCAGAGGCGGGTTTCAATTTATATGTTAGGGCTGGGATCCAGGATGTGGATTGCAGGTAGGATTGGTAGCAAGGAGGGCCAGCATAAGTAACTTGTTAAGCTAAAGAGGAAAATAAAATTCATGATAGTAATTTCTATAATTTTTTTTTAATGTCTATTCATTTTTGAGAGACAGAGAGGGACAGACTGTGAGTGGGGGAGGGACAGGGAGAGAGGGAAACACAGAATCCAAAGCAGGCTCCAGGCTCTGAGCTGGCAGCACAGAGCCCGATGCGGGGCTCGAACTCATGGACTGTGAGATCATGACCTGAGCCAAAGTCGGATGCTTAACCGACTGAGCCACCCAGGCGCCCCCATGATAGCAATTTAAAAGAGCAACCAGTGGCACCTGGGTGGCTCAGTTAGTTAAGCATCTGATTTTGGCTGAGATCATGATCTTACAGTTCATTAGTTCAAGTCCTGAATCAGGTGAGCTCAAGCCCTGCTTTGGGTGAGCACTGCTTTTCTTTTCTTTCTTTCTTCCTTCCTTCCTTCCTTCCTTCCTTCCTTCCTTCCTTCCTTCCTTCCTTCCTTCCTTCCTTCCTTCCTTCTCTCTTTCTCTGTCTCTCTCTTTCTCTCTCTCTCTTTCTCTCTCTTTCTCTCTTTCTCTCTCTCCCTCTCTCTTTCTTTTTCTCTCTCTCTCTCCCTCTGTCTCTCTCTCCCTCTCTCTCTCTCTCCCTCTCTTTCTCTCTCTCTCTTTCCTTCCTTCCTTCCTTCCTTCCTTCCTTCCTTCCTTCCTTCTTTCTTTCCTTCCTTCTTTCTCTCTCTCTCTCTCCCTCCCTTCTTCCCTCCTCCCTTCCCTTCCCTTCCCTTCCCTTCCCTTCCCTTCCCTTCCCTCTCTCAAATGAAAATAAAGTAAGAGCAACAGATTTCCATTTCTCTCTCTCTGTCTCTCTCTTTCTCTCTCAAATAAAAATAAAAGAGCAACAGATTTCCATTTCTCCCCATCTTCCCCCAAAAAAGTTCACACTCCACTCTTCCTTTCTGGAGCACTTGACTTTAAAGTGTTGAACAGGGGCGCCTGGGTGGCGCAGTCGGTTAAGCGTCCGACTTCAGCCAGGTCACGATCTCGCGGTCCGTGAGTTCGAGCCCCGCGTCAGGCTCTGGGCTGATGGCTCAGAGCCTGGATCCTGTTTCCGATTCTGTGTCTCCCTCTCTCTCTGCCCCTCCCCCGTTCATGCTCTGTCTCTCTCTGTCCCAAAAATAAATAAACGTTGAAAAAAATTTTTTTAAATAAATAAATAAAGTGTTGAACATTTTTAACAAGTAAGGTAAAATTTCAGAATGTGCACTTTAAGAAAAATATAACCTCAAATAAGATTTCATCATTTTGAGGATTATGATAATGTTAATCATAATAGAAACATGTACATAATGGGTAGATGCCAGGCACTGTCTGAAGCATGTACATTTATAAGCTTGTTGGATAACGATAACCCCATGAGGTAGCTATAATTCCTTTTATGGGTGAGGTGATTAGAAGCACAGGGAATGTGAGTAATTTCCTCAAGAACACACAGCTAGTAAATAATAAGAGGCTTAACCCCTGTCAGTCTTGCTGCAGAGTTCATGGCCTAATTCACTAAGCTATGGTCCCTCTCTCTGGTATTTTCAATATCCTATGTTTAGGGGAGCCTGGGGGGTTCAGTCGGTTAAGCATGCGACTTCGGCTCAGGTCATGATCTCACAGTCAGTGAGTTCGAGCCCCGCATCGGGCTCTGTGCTGACAGCTCAGAGCCTGGAGCCTGTTTCAGATTCTGTGTCTCCCTCTTTCTCTCTCCTCCCCCACTCATGCTCTGTCTCTCTCTTCTCAAAAATAAGTAAACATTAAAAAAATTTTTTAATAGCCTATGTTTAACATATGGACAAGATAAGCATTCAGAAGTTTCAGCTTGACGGATAGGAGTGTGACAGCCTTAAGAGTCTCCCCTACCTGTCATCTCCCGTGACCTGCCACCTGGAGGCAGGTGGTTCCCATGCTTGGTCATGAGACCTGCCTTCAAGGAACAGCAGCAGGTGTGGAGCCACTGGCGATGATACAGAAAGAAATGTTCAGTTTTGTCCCCTGTATTTGTGCTCTCAGAAAACAGAAGCCCTGAAGCCTTTGTCGACATTTGTCGACACTCGGGATGATTCTATAAGTGTGTCTTTGGTATTTGTGCCAGGCAGAGCAGTTGCTCCTCTGTGAACGATGCGGGTTAGAGGCGTGCGTGCGGTTCGCAGACTGGCTGCTGTGTCCAGCACTCCTGAGACCTGGCGTTTGCCAGGTGCGGGGCGTGCGCTCCAGAAGCCCATAGAATGGGCTGCCGGATGGCTCCTGGAGCTCCGTCTTCTCGATGCTGTTGTTGAGTATGTACACTTCCGATTTCCTTGTTGTGCGGATGACCAAAACAAGGCGGAAGAGGCAAGTGTGTGCAGTAAGAATAGGGCTCCTGTTCTCTTCACACCTAGGCAGTGATCACAGCCACAGGGAGGAAACGGTAACATCCCAGTTCCAGACAGCCGGCCGCAGTGCTGCTCGTGCCGAAGTCACTAGGGTTGGGACCCCTCTGTGATGGTCTCACTCCCGTAGAGCACTTGGCCTCCACGTCTTTATGTACAAAGGGTCATGTTTCCTGTTGCCTCATTTGAACAGAGCATCATGGCCCGCCGTCAGGAACAAACTCCGCCCGGCAAAGCCCTGCCCTGCAGCACAGACCCATGGGACAGTCACAGGCCAACCACGTACCTGGGGACAGGTGAGGCTGCTCTTCCCTCTCATTTCCCCCTTCTTCCGTGCGCCCCCCCTCCCCCCCCCCCCCCCCCCCCGGTGAGGTCAGAATGAGAACTCTCGTGTTTTCCGCCCTCAGATACCTTCCCAGGTCCCCCCGCTCCCTCGGTACCTCATCCCTCCTCCAGCCTCATCCCAGGGCTCAACACAGTCATCCCATCATGCCCGACAAGCGGGGACTGGAGAGAAAGAAGCGACAGCAGCCTCTGGCTCCGCCACGCTCGGTCCCCCTGATTTTGGCAGGGAACCCCAGACCCACACGCATTGCTGTCTTCTCAGCCTGCCCGAGTGGCACCTGTAGGCACTTCCTCACCTCTTTTGTTGAAAATATTAGCCACGAAACAAAAGCGAGGTTGTCACAAATTCAGCATCTCCGCGGGCATCGACGCTGCGGAGAGCTATTTCTCCCCGGCAGGGTCAGCTCCTCTGCCCTCTGGTTCAGCTGCTTGAGTGCAGCTTTCCTTGATAAAAACTGCACCGAGACGCCCTCAAAATAAAAACCAGACCAAACCAACGTGGGATGTGGACAGAGCTGACACGGCTGTTGACCGCCAGACGCACCTAGCGTCTCTGGCTCTCGACGCAGTCTGCCTTTCCGGCGGCCGGTCGGGAGAGTGGCAAGCTCAGCTTTGAAAAGAGACTAACCTGCCTTGGCTTTCAGAGTGTTTTCATTCTCTCCGTCCCGGGAGTGACTGGATTTCTCTGTTCGTAGAGGTGCCATAGAAGGCGAAATCGGGAAAGACGTCTCCGCCTCTTACCGACACTCATGGTCTGACCACAAGCACCTTGCCCAGCCTGACGCTGCCATGATTTCCGTCATAGGCAGCAGGCACAATCAGGTAAGCAGCTATCCCCAGGTGCAAACTGTTCTTTTCAGTGGCTAAACCGCTGACACTGGTGAGTTTTTCTTTTTAGAGAACCTAGGGAAAGCCTTTTATTGTTTTTATTTATTTTGAGAGAGAGAATGTGCATGTGAGCACATGCAGGGAAGGAGCAGAGAGAGAGAGAGAACCCCAGGCAGGCTCAGCACTGTCAGCGCAGAGCCCGACATGAGGCCCGATCTCACGAACCGTGAGATCACGACCTAGGGCAAAATCAAGAGTCGGACGCTCAACCGATTGAGCCACCCGGTGGCCCAACACTGGTGAATTTGTCTTGCAAATCAGTTCGGATACATTCATCCCCCAAATGTCTTGCTATGTGTTTGGCATTCCCTTAGCTTCCCTGAGAGAGTGTAAAGGGTAAAAAAGCTTACCCTGACGTTGGAGAAATAAGCACCCCCAGTCAGGTACTTAGAAATAGCAGGGTTTGATTTCATCAAAGTAGGGTTTGGGTTTGGGTTTTTTGTTTTTTGTTTTTTTCTTTTTTCAGGAAAATTAGTCATAATCTCCTTAAAGGAAGCATTGCTCCAAACTCTTTTCTCTGATAGTTCTGTTGCCCATTGACCAAATAGTGGGGGAAAAAACATATAATCTTCACATTAACTTGGGCTGCATTTGTAAAAAATTAGGTAGCTCTTCAACCCAAACTCCCATTCCTTTCTTATGATCTAGAAATGCACACGGACTGTATAAATGCTGTCTCCCAGCGACAAAGGTAGTCTTTCTTCAAACTGTCACTAAAGCAGTCCACAAAAACTTGTTTTCCTTACGCTCTTTCTCTCCCAGAGCCTTGGCTGTTACCCAGTGGAGCTAGAGCGAGGCCCCCGGGGATTTGGGTTCAGCCTCCGCGGGGGGAAGGAGTACAACATGGGGCTGTTCATCCTGCGTCTGGCTGAGGAGGGCCCCGCCATCAAAGACGGCAGGATCCACGTGAGTTCGCTTCCGTCCACAGCCTTTGCTTCTGGCTCCAGACTGGGAACTACTGAAAACAGTTGATCAAAGGGAGTGCGGAAACCCCCCAGAGCTAAGCAGCCAGGTTTTTCCATCACAGAACCTGAGAGCAGCCGCTCCTGGTTTGACGCTCTGACCCCTGGCGATTCCGTGTCCTCCCTCGAGAGTGCTAGGCTGTAGCTCGGTGACGCTGTCCTCGCCGTCTTGACTTTGGTCCATAAGGAAATTTACTTTTTACTGACATCATCCACATTTGAGGGCAAATGGACTCATAAATAAAATATCCTTTTCATCTTATTAAAAGTCTTGGAAAAGCCAGGATAAAACAGAATCTTCAACTTCTTTCCAGAAATAATAGGCCCAGGATTTTTTTTTTTTTTTCCTCCTAGCTACCCTACGGAGGTAGCCAGAGATCAAAAAGCATGACTCTCCGAACCTTTACTATGATCTGAAAGACTAGAATTCGCATGGGTCATGATCCATCATAGTTGCCCTCAATTCTGAAACACTAGCTTTGGACAGGGCAACTGCAGACCAGATTGTTTATGGGTCTGCACATAAGGTATTTTCCCTCTTTCTCTGAACATTACTTAAAGAGGAATCTTATAGAGGGGACGTGTGCTGGCTTTAGTTTTTTAAAAAAATAGCCCACTGGCATCCCGTTACTTTATACGTTAGATTTTACATTTAACGTACATTAAATTTTAAATTCCAGACAGCCTCCCCCTACTACTCAAGAGAACTTTGGACTTCCTCCCTCTGCCACCAGTTGGCATCTGGGAAGATAATTTTTTTTTAATCAGATGGTATATTCTAATAATGATTGCAGTTCTGAATTTTCCACATCACTGCCCCGTTCCCATGACTCATTTTGTAAACATGTGTCAAGTGTCTGCTTTACCCAAAGCTTTATGAGTGAGAACTGAATGAACTGGGAGGAGGGGTGGCCCTAAACCAAATAAGACCCCACCCCTCTTCAAATGACCAGACCTGTGCACAAGGTCAAAAGGCGGGGAGTATGAGTGGCTGTGAGTGGAGATTTCATGAGTGGAGAGTGGCATTAGAAAGTGGGTTAGGGTTTCAGTAGAGAGAACGTGGTCTTTTTTCTTCCCTCTCTCTTTTTTTTTTTTTTTTTAAATCTGGGTATACTTTAAATCTGCCGGTTTTTAAAAAAATCTCCCATTGTATTGTCACAAAAAAACCAATCAAACAAAAAACTAGGATGTAATTTTTAAAGTTTTTTTTTTAACTTTTTTTAATGTTTATTTTTGAGACAGAGAGAGACAGAGCATGAGCAGGGGAGGGGTAGAGACAGAGGGAGACACAGAATCCGAAACAGGCTCCAGGCTCTGAGCTGTCAGCACAGAGCCCGATGCGGGGCTCGAACTCGCCAACTGCGAGATCATGACTGAGCCACCCAGGAGCCCCAAAAACTAAGATATAATTTTCAAAAGTTGGTTCCAAATATAACCCTCAGATGCACTGATCTCACGAAACAAATAAAAGGCAAGCAGGCCTTAAAGCAGACAAAGTCTGTTTCTAAACCATGTCATTCTTTACAAATGAATGGGAGCTTCGGACCTTCAGGGTTAAATCAACTCTCATTTCAAAAGTAAGATCTGATGTTTGAAAGGGAGCTATTACTACCATGCCCAGGTTTGTTGCAAACTCTAAGAAATCAGCTTTTCAGAGAAGAATTCTTTCTCTGGCTGCTTAAGTTATCAAAATCTTGACTTGCTAAGGATCATGGCTGCTTTGTACTAATGACAGCTTACTCTGGTGCCACCGCCCAAATGATGAGAGTTTATCTCCAGCAAACTCACACTGCAGGGCGACCTGGGCATCCCGTTCTGCCCCATCCTCCTGCCTCCCTTCTCTCCTCCCTCTCTTTGTTAGGCCGATATCTGTACTTTGTGTCCTGTGCCTAGTGTTTATTTCAGTATCTTCAGTCCTTTTATTTTTAGAGAGAGAGAGGGCAAGCAGGAGAGCGGGGCAGAGACAGAGAGAGAGAGAAAGGGGGGTGGGGGGAGGGAGAATCTCGAGCAGGCTCCTTGCCCAGTGAAGAGCCCGACGCGGGGCTTGATCCCACGATCCTGGGATCATGACCTGAGCCGAAATCAAGAGTCAGACACTCAACCAACTGAGCCACCCAGGCACCCACCCCTCCAGTATCTTCAGCCCTGATCTGGGGCCTGAATATTCATACTAGATGCTCTGTATACATTTGTTGGAAGTGTAGAATGGATGACAAATCCTAATGAGAGAATTGTTTTTTGTTTTTTTTTTTTTTTCAAAATCAGCTCCCAAAACTTATTACTGGGTAGACAGGACATGAGATAGATGAAGTAGTTAGCAGGCGATGTAATAGCGTCATTCAGGAAAAAAAGAAAATGGGAGCCTGTGATACAGACGGAAGAACGCTGAGAGTCAGGGGCATCTGTACGTTTAGTGAGTCCTAAGCCATCCGTAAATCTGGTCGAGATCCGAGGAGGACAGAAAAAGGTGTTCCGGGTAAAGGCAATGAGATCAGCTGAGTGGGAAAGTCTCACATTCGGGAATAGTGTCAGATTTAGTTAGATCTTTACTGCAGGACAGAATCAGATTTAGAGACTGTCATCTGTCGTCTTCCAGGTAACATGTGTTTTCACTTAGTTTTAGCCCCACAAAAACCCTTTAAGGTAGGTGGCATTTTCCCCACTTATAGATGTAAAACTGAGGCTCTGGGAGACTAAGTCCCTTGCTGGCCTCACTCAGCCTGTGACGGCCGTGGTGTGGCCCAGATCTTTGGTCCTGTGAGCCCAGCCCGGGTGTTTTCACGTCAGGCCACGGCTCATGCCTGTCTGGATTAGATTGTTCCAGGGAAGTATAGAGGTTCTCAGCGCCTTCTAAGAGGATGTAAGCAATGTGCTAGAAACCTTGTGTAATTTTAATATAAACTGTAGTGGCTGTGGTTGACAGAGTAACTTTTTTGAGGAGCATAATTTTTCTGTGTCCCCTCTTCCTACTTCTTCCTTTGGTTCTCCTATTCTCCTTTGTTCCTTTCTTTGCTTTCTCTCTCCTCTCCTCTGTCCCCCATAATTTCATTTCTCAGTAACACAAACTTGAACTGTTATTTGTTCTATTTATCAAAAGATGCATTCTTCATTTTAAACAACAGAATCTTCAAAGAATATTCACGTTTCCCTCTCACAAGTGCCATTTTTTTGTCTGCGGCTTTGTATAGACCAGTCGAGGACTCTTCCCTGCTCTGAGGGCCTGTCTGCCACAAATTTGAAAGCCATGGGGTTCTAGTCTCCTTCCCGCAATGTAGTTTTAAAGTTAAACAAAAATGACACCTGGTGGCAAATCTGTTGAATAACAAGCTTTATTGCAATTTATTCGTTGTACCGAAAGAATCAGAAATATGCAGCTTAGGACACTGAAGTTAAGCCAAAGAATGTGACTGCAATTAAGGGAAACCTCAGTCATGTTTTACAAGATACGCCCAAAGCACGCTCCGAATACCGTCTACCTTAATTTCCATTTGTCTCATTAATCAGCAGGACTGATTTGTCACTTGCCGTTTGTATTTCCTCATACAAATTATTTTTCTTCAATCACTTATTATTAAGGGAAATCTGGGTATTAGCTTTTATCTCACTCATATATTCTGGATATAAGTATTTTTATTCTGTTTATTACTTTTTTCCATCTTATGTTTATTATCTTATTTTGGTTAGGTTTTTTTTTAAGTTTTTTCTCCTCTGTTAAGTCCACTTATCTTGTCATACCCTCCAATTATTCAAGAGATTCCTTTTTTTTTTTTTTTCATAAATATGCAACAAAACCTTTTTTTTTTAATTTTTTTTCAACCTTTATTTATTTTTGGGACAGAGAGAGACAGAGCATGAACGGGGGAGGGGCAGAGAGAGAGGGAGACACAGAATCAGAAACAGGCTCCAGGCTCTGAGCCATCAGCCCAGAGCCCGACGCGGGGCTCGAACTCACAGACCGCAAGATCGTGACCTGGCTGAAGTCGGACGCTTAACCGACTGCGCCACCCAGGCGCCCCTGCAACAAAACCTTTTAATCTGTTTTCTTTTTCATAGTTGACATGTTTTGTGGTGTATACAGTGGGGGACGAGCTCGGGTAGATCTTCCTCCTGATGCACTTGAGGTCCTTTTGGGGAAAACCAGGAAGTAGATAACTTGAAAAGGAACATCTGCTTGTGTTTGGTGTGTCACCAGGTTTTAGCTCATTAAATCCCCGCCCGGACCCCAGGAGGTGGGTACTAATATTGTCCCCATTTCACAGAGAGGAAAATGAGACCCTCCGCCAGCTGGAGGTGGAGCCAGGGGTGAACCACAGACATTATGACTCCAAGGCCCTGCTTCCTGGCCACTGGGCTTTGCTGTATCTGTGGCTACAGACTTTCCTACCAGCTTCTGTTAAATAATTATTGAGTCATCTTCTGTTGTTATTTCTGGATTGTTTTCGTAAGCTCTTACAAATTTTTGAGCTGTTTGGAATGTCAGTAGTTTTCCATTGTTCGCTGTTTTGATTTTTTTAATGTCTGTTTTTGAGAGAGAGACAGGGTCGGGGTAGGGGAGGGGCAGAGAGAGAGAGAGGGAGACACAGAATGCGAAGCAGGCTCCAGGCTCTGAGCTGTCAATATGGAGCCTGATGTGGGGCTGGAACTCACAAACCACGAGATCATGACCTGAACTGAAATTGGACACTTAACCGACTGAGTCACCCAGGCACCCCTCGGTTTATCTCTTTTAAAGCCAAACAAGCCTCTGCTTGTCACCTTGAAACATTTTATTTATTTTGAGAGAGAGCACGTGCACATGAGTTGGGGAGGGGCAGAGTGAGAAAATCCCAAGCAGGCTCTGAGCCATCAGGCCAGAGCCTGACACGGGGCTCGAACTCACGGACCGCGACATCGTGACCTGGCTGAAGTCGGACGCTTAACCGACTGTGCCACCCAGGCGCCCCGGGGCTCGATCTTACCAACTATGAGCTGAAATCAGGAGTCAGACACTTGACTAAGCCACCCGGGCGCTGCTGAAATGTATTTTAAAATCACTACCATCGTTATCTTTTATCAGGTCCTTTTGCAAAAGTGACACTTGACGTATCCATGTTTCCCCCTTTTCTTTTGAAATACCTAGACAGCATTTCTAGTAAATAGCAGAGGTACTGAGGCATCTCATTCTGGTCCCTGGTTTTATGTTACCTAGGGAAATTATTTTACACTGAAGTCACGAGCATACGCCCGTTACCGGTTTTAAATCAGTATTCATATGGATATATTCTCCAAGCTGAAGGTTTTATCTCCGAACATTTCATTCATCTAGTGCCTCATACATCTACAGGCTGTGCTGGCAACATGAAGGGGAGGGGGCAGTTCTCCGTGGAGGCCAGGAAGGGCTTCCACGATGAGGAGCCACCAGCCCGGGTTTTAGAAAATAAATTCCAGATTCAACTCCTCTTGGAAAGTACTCTTCCTAGTGGGTCCTTCAGACCCAGCCCTGTGGCATCATGTGGATCGAGACCTCACCTCTTCTGGCACGTCTCTTTTGGTTGAAAACTCCAGATCTCATTTGTGATTTCAAGGTGCCCGGATCCTGTTTCCTCCTCACATGCGACTTTCTCCTGTAGGATTTCTACAGAGCAAATAAAGCTGGACGCTGTCTCTTCCCACTGCGGTCATCCATCCGCCCATCAGCTTTAGCAATGACACAGCACCGTGTACAAGTTAGACGGTTTGCAAATGAGTAAGGTTGAGTGGCTGTCGAGTGGACAGAGCAGAATCGAAGGAGGATGCATAGTTTCATGTTGTTCCTGTGAATGTTCCCTCTCTAGGTTGGTGACCAGATTGTTGAAATCAATGGGGAACCTACACAAGGCATCACGCATACTCGAGCGATTGAACTCATTCAGGCTGGTGGGAATAAAGTTCTTCTACTTTTGAGGCCAGGGACTGGCCTGATACCTGACCACGGTAAGGAAAGGCTCTCACCTGGAGCTGAAAAGTTATGGAGGGGGCGACGACAGAAAAAAGAATGTCTGTTTGAAGGGGCTAGATGTTTTGCTGGCTAGTTCAAAGGTAAACACCAGAACCATCGAAAGCTACTTACACAGCAGGGTTATTAGAATATTACCAAGTAAGTGGCTTCAGGCGTGATTTGTGTTGGGATGGAATATGTTAAGCAATTTCAATAGAAAACTTGTAAGTTGCTTTTATAGAGAAACGCGCTTGTAAAAAAAAAACAAGGACGTCAGAGGCAAGTGATTTAATTTTTGTGAATGGTGTGAGAAAGTGGTCTAGTTTCAACCTTCTGCATGTTGCTGTCAAAGGCAAGTGATTTAAATGTCATGAAAAACGTCTGAAATCTCTTCAAATGCCACTTACTTCCTCATTGTAAGATCTACTCCCTTAATGGAAGAGAAGTTTCTCTCAATGAAGAGTAGAAGGACTTTAGGCTTCTCTGGTCCCTTGTGGAGAACAAGTTGCTCTGACCCTACCTGGCGTCAGGGAGATGGATGGGACTGTCTGTTCTCCTGCACTGGGCTTCAGGTTCCTTGGTTTCGTTGTAGGTTTTTGAAATACCACAGGATTTGAACATCATGTTTTAACTGAGAGCACTAGCCTAGATAGAGTACCGCACCACCAGGACTTGTCCCTTCTAGTTTCTGCACGCCCGCCCGACCCCGTAGAGCTTCTGAGGGACAAGTATAGACGTGACCTCCTGCGGTCCCCTTCCAGCCTATAATTCTCTGTTATTACCTTCCACCATCTGCTTGTAAACCATACGTTCCCAATGACATCTTTGCTAACTGCGCTGTGATTTTTTTTTTTTTTTTTTTTTTTACATAGTCCTAGGCCTTTTCTCTTCCTTCTTCAGGTTTGGCTCCTTCCGGTCTGTGCTCCTACGTGAAACCTGAGCAACATTAAGGCTTTCAGGGCTTTTCTTGGTCTTTCCTTAAAAAGACTTGGTAAATTTGCATGTCTTGTAAATCACTTCATTCTTTTTTTTTTCTTTTTAATTAAAAATGATGCTATTAAATACATCTCTTTCTATCTTCTGCACTTTTCAGTTTCCTTTTGACATTAAATTTGACAGCTTAATGCAAGAAAATTATTTGTAAATGCCCACGAACCTCATTCCGGTTACCTCGGTCGGGTGTCCTTGATTAGTGATTTTGGCATATCCATAAGCTCTATCCTTTGATGACAGCCAAATTAGTAAGCTTCTTGGACCAAGTAATTCGGTCCAATTTTATTATTTATTTCTTCTAAGTTTTTTATTGGGCTTTACTACTTAGGAAGACTTTATGTATCATATATTATGTAATTAATTATAAACTGGAAAAAGGACTACTGTTATTTTGGGTACATTTAAACAACCCACCCTTCGTGCACAAGTACAGCTGTCTATGTAATCTAACTTTATAGAGATGGTAACATACATAGATTTTATTTATGAAATATTCATACTCAGGCTATTTAAGCAGTCAGTACAATTCGAATGGCTGTCAAAGTTCAAAACTTCCTGTCCCTATTTGTTGTAATTCTAAAATTTAATAATGTTCCCCTCAAATCACTTTTTGTAGGTGATTGGGATATTAATAATAATCCTTCGTCTTCAAATGTGATTTATGATGAGCAGTCACCATTTCCCCCAGCGTCACATTCTGCTTCCGTATTTGAGGGGTCCCCCATGCCAGTAACTGAAGAATCTTTAATGAGAGCTCAGATATGTGAAAAGACAGAGGAATTAAAGGGCGGTGTGCCTGAAAAGAAAAGCACTTTAAATGAAAATCAGCCTGATAAAAAGCAGCACTCTTTTCTCCAGAAAAATGTGAATAAAAGGGATCCACCCGGCAGTCATGGGCATGGTGACAAGAAAAATCTCTTAAAAGTAGAAACTGGCGTTACACAAAGAGGTAGATCTGCTAGTCCCAGGAAGCCGGCCAGCCGACATGCAGAAGAACGTTCGGACAAGATTCCCAGTCCTCCCACCACTGACCCCAAGAGAAGACCCAGAGATCGGTCCCTCAGCCCCAGGAAAGGGGACAGTAAAAGTGGTCAGACCGGCACCAGGGCAGGTTCTGGGCAGGATCACTCTGGAAAAAGCAGGGGACGATCTTCAAGCCCAAAGAAGCAGCAAAAGACTGAAGGCAGCAAAGGCCGACCAAATACTGAAGCCAGAGGACTAGAGTCTGAGAGTCAGAGAGGAGGGGGCCGCGCTAGGGACGGTGCTGAGCAGATCTCGGACGGCAGGGAAGGATCAGGTGCTGCCAGGAAAGACACAAAGCAGAGCCAGTCTGGGAAAAACAGGACAAGGTCCCCACAGAAAAGAAGCAAGAGAACGGATGAAAAGTCTCTCCCGCCCAAAAAGACTAGCAACACTGCTAGTAGACCAGAGTCTGAGCCGGAAGAAGGAAAGAAGGCCACCGTGGGAGAGACAAGTTCTAGCAAGGAGAAAACAGGAGAAAATGTCAAAAAATTAGAAAAGCTGAAGCAGGACCCTGAAGAAAGGATGGTTTTAAACAAAATGGAAGACCCCCGAGGAAAAGAACAAGAGGCAGCCGACAAAAACAGAGAGGGTGGAGGGTTCCAACCTGAGAGCGCTTCTCCCGTTAGGAAAACACCAATCACTCCAGGGCCCTGGAAGGTGCCAAGTGCAAATAAAGCCACAGGCACTACTGGTGTGGCCGAGAAACGGCTGTGACCTTTGGTATAAAACAAAGAAAAACAAGTCGTAATTTTTCCTTTCTAAAAAGCAGCATTTTTCAAAAACAAAAGTCATTTTTTTTTTTTTCAGCAATTCTGAAACACACACATTTTACTTTGAACGTCAAGTTACCCAGGCTGCATGAAGGGCCTTCAGGACTGCTAAGAACCAACCGTCCCCCGGCTGGCTGCCCTCCCGCGCGCTCACCCGACATGCCCGGCTCGGGTGCCCCGGCCCGTCGCCGTGAGTGTCCATGCTGATGTGCACACAGTGTGGTCACAACTCACTTTATATCTGTGCCAAGTTATCTACTGTATCACATGTGTTGTATCCGTCTCACTCAGATAATTCCACAGTAACGAAAAAACTAGGTTTGGCTTGGAAGTTGATATCCTCAATAGCATGCTGCATGTTTACAGAGAGAAATATTTGAGTCCTTGCAGAAGAGGGATTGTTAGCTCGTCATTAAAGATGGCGGTTGCCTCTTCTAACAGCTACTGGTGATGGCCCAGGCCCGGTTTAAAAATGAAACTCCAAAACATCACTACTGAAAAGAAAAACAAAATGTAGTCAAATATCGACACTTTCTTCCGGATTTTAATTCGGCTGCATAAGGTATTCTGAGTAACTTTCAAGATACCACTTAACAATTGAATGTTCAAAATGAGACCGTACTTTCAGCACTGGAGAGCTCACCTGCTGTGTGACCCAGCCCTGATGCAGTCTTAGCGTCTCAGGTCACCCCTTTCCTTCGGTTATTTCCTTATGAAACCAGGAAGCAGCCTGTGGAAATAGTGCTCACGGCTGTTCAGAGAAGAGCCACCACATTTCTGTTTCTGGATATTTGGGTTGGCCCTACTACTAATTCATTAATTGTTAATACATAGTATATATGTGGAGAGTCCAAAAACCAGACAGATTGTGAGGGACTCCATCACGAAACAGCCATACAAGTTCAGGTGTTCAGAGGCAGAACCTGCGTGAGCCCTGCTCGGCAAGAGGATAGACATGGCGGTAGACAGAACGTGCTAGATCGTATTTTAATTTCTAGCTACATTAACTTATTTAAAAAGCAAGAAAGGGAGACTAAACATTTGCTTAGCTTGTACACATTTTCGGAGTTCTTTCTAAAAGTCTAGTGAAAGATGTTTGTTGGGAGGTAGAGACCGTTCTTAACTCCGTAAGACAGACCCAGGTTTTTCAGTCCCCTGAAGCAGCATTCAGTAGCGACTATAAATAAAGGAACAATCTCAGAACAAAACCATTTTATGGGGTATTTGAACACCCCTGTTCTGTCACCTGGGTTCATCTTGTTACTGTGAAACACGTTATGTCCAGGTCGTTTCCTCTTAGAGTTTGACTGTGAAAGTCTTTAATGTAACAACAGAATCTGCCCCTGTAGCTGAGACACGCTTCCCAGAGTGAGAGTTTGAAATCCCCTTTCATCCAGAACTATATTTACCCATCTATTGTAACTACTTGAATAGAGAAAAATTAGGAGGCTTGATAAATGCTAAGAATTTAGTACCACAGAAATGATTTATTTTCCCAATAGTCCACAATTAGTGATAAAGATCCTATTTTTATTGTTAACTGTGACATAACTTTGATGTCCTCTGTTGTCAGTCTGACGTGGCTCTTTCCTTCCTAAGTAACCTGTCACTGTACTGATTATATACTGACTTAGCAATGTGGCCTTGGAATGCTAAGCAAAATATGGATGTACTGGTTGTAAATGTTTATATATTGTACAGTACCTTTATATATACACTTGAGGTTCTGATTAGAGAAAGATCTGTAAATCGCTTGTTATTTTTTATATAGATATTAAAAAAAAAACCAAAAAACTGTTTATGGCCTGCATTTCTTTTACTGTCGGGTTTATTTAATATTGCTTTCTCTCTGTGGAGTGGATTCCCATCACAGTCTGAGTCTTCAAATAGATTGTGTTCCCCCCGAGTAATGAGCATTCAAAATGCTACAAATCAGGGAGACTCATAATGATGATTTTACCTGTATGGCTGCCTTTTATCCGTATGTAAACCTTGAAATGGGCTTGAGATAAATACCACTGTGCCTCGTCATTGTAAAGAAAATAGCTTTGCATAAATAATTTGCTGTCTGTCCCCCAAAATCTTTTATACCGTCAGGGAGAGAAAAAGACTGGTCTTTTTCTGTGCATTTTAGTATGACCAGCATTCAGAGAATATGGTTTTATGAAAGCAAGGAATATTCAAATTGAACTGTGTAACAATTTGACTAATCACCTCCACAAAGATGTGTTTAAGCTGAAGTTTAATCCATAGTGTGCCCCCGGAACTACAGAACACTGGTAGAAATGGGGACTTTTGTCCCCAAAACAAAATGTGATGTTTCAGTCTGGTGTGGATACATGAGAGCAACTTCTGACATCATCCTAGCATGCTCCGATTCCTAGAAACTCTCTAGGTTTTTTAAACAATAACAGATTTATTTATTTAGACAGCTCTTCACTGGTCATGTTATTAAGGTTTACCAGCAGTACAGTGATCTGTTTAAAGCATGCCGTGGTTATTACATGAACTCTGCAATCTTTGCTGTAGTTAACTGAATTCGTTTAAGAGATCCAATGACTTGGATCTGTTTTCATTGTTGCTGCGCAAGCGAGCCAGCCTTCTGTGAAGAGTGGGATTCTGACCACTCGAGAACTCTGAATCTTTCTCTCAGATACATTAAAAATATGAAAACATAGCCAAGTGCTTTAGTTTAGGCTAAACCTATAATTTTGACAGAGAATCCTTTGGGAATTTGTCTATTTTACAGTGTTTGCATTAAAGTCAGGCAGCACTATTATTAGCAAATACACAAATCAAGAGGCTTATTTTGTCCTGAATAAACAATCATTTGTTACCTTGAGTAATACCTTATCACAGTTTATAAGCTCAGGCATGCTGGAGGAAAGGTACAGAATTACTGCACATTTGTGAAATTCAAACTTCATTAGATGAGTAAACTAGTCAGTACGTGTGCACATGAGATTCAGTTGAATGAATTTACTTCTCAATAATCCCAAATCACACACCATGTTGGGAATGAGACCCATTTGGCCCACTAGGAAGGTGTAGCTCTAAAACATTTCACAAGTAAGTAATTTGGAAGGGTGTTATTTTTACCGTGCACAAGTCCACTTGCCTCTAAATACAATGAACCAAAAATACAAAGACATATAAGCTTATACTTTGTGGGGCCCTGTGGTATTTAGAATTTTTGTATCTCTCTGACAGTAAAGAAAACCATACACCAATTAGGCAAGAATTTGGTTATTCAGCTATACAAAGAGTTTAGCTTATATTAAACGTTAGCTATAACGTGCATTTAGGAAATTTCAGGTTATATCTCCATAGCAATTTTAAGAAGGATAGTTTTTCCCGATACAGATTACTAAGGGAACAGATTTTTCTCAACCTTACTATGGTTACTGCTATTCCTATTAAATGTATAAACGGCCTAATCTAGTCCTGTTTTTACATCTCGGTTTCTCGGTAACAGCCAAATACTACCAAAGTGTATTAGATCTCTCTCCTTTTTTGGGATCAAAACAAAAGCCCAAGTTTCTAGAAATTATACACAGATCGATGAATCCCTGAGGGTAGGAGAGCCATGAAGTTACAACTCTTCCACCCTAATGGAAGAAAGCTGCATGAAGGTGAAGTTATTTGAGGTCTACTCCTTCCATCTAAACATTTATATGGAGCACCTAATTATGGCAGCAGGTACTGGTTTGCATTCTGGGGACCTAGGAGTGGACAAAAAAATGAAGTCCCTGCCTTAAGAGGTTTACACTCTAGTGGGAAGGGACAAGTAGGCAAAAAATGAGAGAAGGAGAGAGGGAATGCCGTGGACTGGGAAGATCCTCCCTCCCTCCCATGGACACACCAAGGCTGCAACTACATATGGTGCAACTCACTCTGAAAATGACCCGAAGACTCACAAAATCTCTCTTCCACAGCTAGAGAGAGAAAGAAAGAACCACATCGAGAAGGGTAGGAGGGGAAGAGATGCCCCATCAGGAACCAAACCCCGGCGGGGTGACCCACAGGTGGGGGAGGGAGAGCATGGGCACAGATGTCTTCAAGGAAAGGGAGGGGTTCAAGCCCCACATCAGGCACCCCTGCCCCAGCCCTGGGAATCTGTCCTGGGAAGATGAGCCTCCCATAACTTCTGGCTTTGAAACTCTAGAAACTTTGAAAATCAGCAGGCCTTAACTAGGGGACAGCTAAAGGGCTACAGGAAACAAAGACTCTGCTCTTAAAGGGCCCTTACAATTTCATTTGCTCAGAACCAGCATAGGGGCAGCAGTTTGTAAAGTGTCTAGGTTATACTTAAAGATTTACTGCCCAATTTTAAAGCATGTGCTAGAGGAGCAGGGATCTGTAGGAAACTTCTCTGGAATGGAAGTACTGGCAGACACCATTTTTTTTTGCCCTCCTCAGCCTAGCTGGCCCAGCACTGGCAGGCACCAGCCCTGACGCACTCCGTCTGCCTGGTTGGCACCACCAGCCCCACCCGAGCATTCACCTGCAGACCTGCCCCACCCAACGTGTGCATCCTGGCTGGCACCCCGCCAAAGCAAATACAGCCCTGCCACACCCAGCAGGGAGTCCCAGCCAGGACCGGCACTCATCCAAAGCAAATCTTGTCCTAGGGAGGAAGGAGGTGCCAGTCCCACCCACTAGCACACCCACAATCGTTGCCTGCAGCCAGCCTGGTAGGAGAGGGCAGCCCCACCCACCTGCATGCCTGCAACCACTGCAACCTCAGCACAGTAAGAGGGCACACGCAGCCCACACTGGAAACACCCTTGGAGCACCTGGTTCTGGCAACCAGGGGGACTGAGCTACTAGGCCTCAGAGGATACGTTCTATGTAAGGCCACTACCTTCAAGATCAGGACACAAAGCTGGACTACCTAATACATAGAAACAAATAGAGTCAGACAAAATGAGGAGATAGGAATACGTTCGAAATGAATGAACAAGACAAAACCTTAGGAAAAAGGCTAAATGAAAACCAGGTGAGCAATCTAACTGATAAAGAGTCCAAAGTAATGGTCATAAAGATGATCTCTGGATTTGAGTGAAGAGTGGATGAAATCAGAACTTCAACAAAGAGATAGAAAATAGAAAAAGGAACCAATCAGAGCTGAAGAATATAACAAATGAAAAATATAATAGAGGGAATCAACAGATTAGAGGGTGCAGAAGAACGTATCAGCAATCTGGACAACAGAGTAGTGGAAATCAAGTTGAACGGCATAAAAAAATTTTAAAAATGAGGGTAGGTTAAGAGACTTCTAAGACAACATCAAGCACACTAACATTCACATTATAGGAATCCCAGAAGAAGAGAGAAAAAGGAGCAGAAACATTTAAAGAAATAATACCTGAAAACTCCCTAACTTGGAGAAGGAAATGGATGTCCTGGTCCAGGATCCACAGAGAGGCCCCAAACTGATGAACACAAAGAAGTCCACGCCAAGACAAATAATACTTAAAATATCAAAAATTAAAGAGGGAACCTTAGAAGCGACAAGAGAGGAAAGGAAGATGGTGGTGGAGCAGGAGGACCCCACTCCCGACCCTGATGAGGCTCGGTTCACCTCATCCCACAAATACAACGAGATAACTATCATATTATCCTAAATACCCCAGAAATCAATCTGAAGACTGGCAGAACAAACCACAACTAAAGGTAGAGAAGAGACCACACTGAAGAAGGCAGGAAGAACAGAGAGGTGGCTTGGGAGAAAAACAGATTGTGGCTGCCATGGTCGTGAAGAAGGACAAGAGACAAACTAGCACACAGGGGAGTGCATGGGGAAAACAAATCCCCACAGCTATTAGCTTGGAAAGTGAGAGGGCCCAAATTTCATGAATTCTTGCAACCAGCAGGGCTTACAGCTTAGAGTTTTAAAGGTTGTGTGCTTGGCTTGGGAAGAGTTCAGAGGACATTGGGACTGCTCTTGGAAAAAAGCCAGAGCAAACAGCCAGTGGACAGGCAGTGTGGAAACAGCGATCTGAAAAGCATCTGAGGCACACAACGGGGAAGCTACTCACTCATCTCAGAGAGGCAGCATTCATGGAGAGATCCCTCTGGGAACAAAGGAACTGGCAGGTGCCATTTCCCTCCTCCACACCTGCATAGGGCAGGAACCAGGAGAGCTATGACACTCACTACCTGACTTACTTAGTCCAAGCCCCTCGAGGTTTTGTGGAACCGCCCCTACTAGTCACACCCTGCCCACACCATGTCTCCCCAACTGGGAGGTTTGTGGAGCCTTGGTTCTGGTGGTGGTGGCAACAACTCTCATTTCACAAGCAGGCCAGAGTACACCTAGTTAAAACTTGCCACATTAAGGGGATCAAACACTGCCCATAAAAGCCTAAGACAGCCTTTGCAGACAATTGGCCTGAAGGATAAAGTGGCAAGAATACAATAACAGAGCACACACAGTACATGTTAGAGATACTCTCAGAAGCACCAGGTCTGGGGTACAGGATACAATACAATGCAAGGTACTATAGGACCTCTTCCTCATTAAGCCTTTACTCTCAAGAACATGAGATGTAGCTGGGGCGCCTGGGTGGCTCAGTCGGTTGAGCATCCAACTTTGACTAAAGGTCATGATCTCATGGTTTATGAGTTTCAGCCCCGCATCGGGCTCTATGCTGATGGCTTGGAGCCTGGAGCCTGCTTCAGATTCTGTGTCCCCCTCTCTCTGCCCCTCCTCTACTCCTGCTCTGTCTCTCAAAAATAAATAAAAACATTAAAAAGAAAAAAGAACATGAGATGTAGCTGACATTGCTAACATGCAGAAATAGGCACAGAGACTCACATAAAATGAGAAGACACAGGAATCTGTCCCAAATGAAAGAAGAGCACAAGATCATGGCCTGAGACATAAGTGAAACATACATAAAACATGCCTGATAGAGCATTTAAAGCAGTGACCATAAAGATACTCTCTGGACTTGAGAAAAGAGTGGTGGGCATCAGTCAGACTATTAACAGAGATAAGGAATATAACAGAGATACAGAGCTCAAAAAACAAAGTGAGAAAAATGCATGATGGAATGAACAGGATGGAAGAAACAGAGGAACAAATTAATGACCTAGAAGACAGAGTAATGGAAAGTAATCAAACTGAACAAAAATGAGAGAAAAAGAATTACACAAATATACAAAATGAGTCACTCAGTGACTTCATCAAACATAATAACATTCATATTATAAGAGTCTTAGAAGAAGAGAGAAAATAAGGGGGGGGGGCAAAGAATTTATTTGAAGAAATAATTGCTGAAAACTCACCTAATCTAGAGAAGGAAACAGATATCCTGATCTAGGATGCACAGAGAACGCCCAACAAAATTTTAAAAAAGAAGATCCACACCAAGACATAATGTAATTAAAATGACAAAATAATAAAGAAAAAAATATTAAAAGCAACAAGACAAAAGAAGTTAATAACTTACAAGTGAAGTCCCAAAAGATTCAGTGGATTTTTTTTAGCAGAAACTTTCCAAACCAGAAAGGAGTGGCAAGATTACAGGCAAAGTGCTGAATTGGAAAAACTGGAAGCCAAGAATACTCTATCCAACAAGGCACCATTCAGAAGGAGACATAAAAAGTTTCCTGGATAGACAAAAATCTTAAGGAGTTCATGACTAGTAAACCAGTTCTGCAACAAATACTAAAGGGTACTCTTTGGAAGGACCAGAAATGACAGTATGAGGTCAAAAACACAAAATTAGTAAAAATGAGTATTTCAGTAAAAAAAAAAAAAAAAAAAACCCGTCAAGTAACTACAAAATAAAAGGATGTAAAATATGGCATCATATACCTAACATGTGGGGAGAGAAGAATGCGTTCAAACTTAAATGACCAGCAACTTAATATAGAAGATATTACATACAAACCTAATGGTAACCATATATGAAAACCCAGTAATAAACATGCAATGAATAAAGAGAAAGAAATCCAAATATATCTATCACTAAAGAAAACCAGCAAAACATAAAAGAAAGGAACATAAGAAAGGATCAGTGAAAACCTTCAGAAACAACCAAAAAACAAAATGACAACAAATACATACTTATCAATAATTACTTTGAATGTAAATGGACCAAAGACACAGGGTGACAGAATGGATAAAAAAAACGAGACTGATCTATATGCTGCCCATAAGACACTCATTTTAGACCTACAGACACCTATAAATTGAAAGTGAGGTGATGGAGAAATCTTTATCATCCTAATGGATATCAGAAGAAAGCTGGAGTAGCAATACTTACATTGGACAAAATAGACGGTTTTAAATGTTTTATTTATTTTTGAGAGAAAAGAGAGAGCAGGAGAGGGAGTGAATATGAGTGGGAGAGGGGCAGAGAGAGGAGGGAACAGAGGATCCAAAGTAGGCTCTGTGCTGATAGCAGTGAGCCCAATGCAGGGCTCAAACCCACAAACTGTAAGATCATGACATGAGCCAAAGTCAGATGCTTAACCTACTGAGCCACCCAGGCACCCCTTAAAATTTTTTTTAATGTTTATTTTTGAGAGAGAGAGTGTGAGCATGTGGGGAAGGAGCAGAGAGAGGGAGACAGAGGATCTCAAGCAGGATCCACGCAGACAGCAGACAGCCCAATGTGGGGCTTGAACTCCCGACCCGTGAGTACATGACCTGAGCCAAAGTTGGATGCTTAACCAAATGAGCCACCCAGGTGACCTACGGACAAAATAGACTTTAAAACAAAGACTATAAGAGACAAAGACGGCACTATATAATAATAAAGGGGACAATCCAACAAGAAGATAAAACAATTGTAAATACTTATGCACCCAACATGAAAGCACCCAAATACATAAAATAGTTACTAAGAAACATAAAGGAACTAATCAATAATAACACAATAATAGTAGGGAAGTTTAATACCCCACCTACAACAATGGACATGATGTAAACAGAAAACAATGGCTTTGAATGACACCTTGAACCAGATGGATTTAACAGATATATTCAGAACATTCCATCCTAAAACAGCAACATACACATCCTTCTCAAGTACACATGGAACATTCTCCACAACAGGTCACGTATTAGGCCACAAAGCCTCAAAAATTCAAAAAGATCAAAATCATACCATGTTAGCTACACACACACACACACACACACACACACACACACACACACACAGTGAAATATTACTCGGCAATAAAAAAGAATGAAATCTTGCCATTTGCAACAACATGGATGGAACTAGAGTGTATTATGCTAAGCAAAACCAGTCAGAAAAAGACAACTATCATATGATTTCACTCTTATGTGAAATTTAAGATACAAACTGAGCAAAAATAATATAAAAACAGAGAAAGAAAGACAAACCATAAGAGACTCTTAAATACAAGAGAACAAACTGAGGGTTGCTACAGGGCTGTTGTGGGGGGGCGGGGGGATGGACTAAATGGGCAAGGGGCATTAAGGAGGATACTTGCTAGGATGAGCACTGGGTGTTATATGTAAGTGATGAATCACTAAATTCTATTCCTGAAATCATTATTACACTGTGTGTTAACTTGGATTTAAACGAATGAATGAAGGAATGAATGAAGGAATGAATGAATGAAACAAAGTCATACCATGCATCTTTTCTGACCACAATGCTAAGAAACTAGAAGCCAACCACAAGAAAAATCTGGAAAGACCACAAATACATGGAGATTAAATGACATGCTACTAAACAAATGAATGGGTCAACTAGGAAAAGAAGAAATTAAAAAGTACATGGGATGGGAATGCAAGCTAGTGCAGTCACTCTGGAAAACAGTATGGAGGTTCCTCAAAAAACTAAAAATAGAACTACCCTACAACCCAGCATTTGCACTACTAGGTATTTATCCAAGGGACACATGTGTGCTATTTCAAAGGGACACATACACCCCAATGTTTATAGCAGCACTATCAACAATAGCCAAAGTATGGAAAGAGCCCAGATGTCCATCGATGGATGAATGGATAAAGAAGATGTGGTGTATACATACGATGGAGTATTACTCGGCAATCAAAAAGAATGAAATCTTGCCATTTGCAACTATGTAGATGGAACTGGAGGGTATTATGCTAAGTGAAATTAGTCAGAGAAAGACAACAATCATATGACTTCACTCATATGAGGACTTTAAGAGACAAAACAGATGAAAAGAAGGGAAGGGAAATAAAAATAATATAAAAACAGGGAGGGGGACAAAACAGAAGAGACTCATAAATATGGAGAACAAACTGAGGGTTCCTGGAGGGATTGCGGGAGGGGGGATGGGCTAAATGGGTAAGGGGCACTAAGGAATCTACTCCTGAAATCATTGTTGCACTATGTGCTAACTAATTTGGATGTAAATTAAAACATAAATTAATTAATTTTTTTAAAAAGTACATGGGAAACAAATGAAAATGAAACACAATGGTTCAAAACCTTTGGGATGTAGCAAAAGCAAAAGTTTACAGAAATCCAGGCCTGCCACAAGAAGAGCAACAAACAAAGCCCAAAACAACAGTAAGGAAATAATAAAGGTCAGAACAGGAATAAGTGACACAGAAACACTAGAACAAATCAATGAAACCAGGAACTGATTCTTTGAAAAAAAAAAAAAAAATCAGTAAAATTGATAAACTTCCAGCCAGACTTACCAAGAAAAACAAAGAAAGGACCGAAATAAAATCATAACTGAGAGCAGAAATAACAAAACAAACACAGAAATATAAATAATTGAGAGAATATTATCAAAAACTATATGCCAACAAATTAGATAACCTAGAAGAAATTGATAAATTCCTAGAAACATATAGCCTACCACAACTGAAACAGGAAAAAAATAGGAAATTTGAGCAGACCAATTACTAGCAAAGAAATTGAATCGGTCATCAAAAACCTCCCACCTGAACAAAAGTCCAAGACTAGATGGCTCCACAGGCTAATTCTACCATACATTTAAAGAGGTAAGACCCATTCTTTTCAAACTATTCCAAAAAGTAGAAAAAGAAGGAAAACTTCCAAATTCATTCTATGAGGCCAGCATGACTCTGATACCAAAGCCAAACAAAGACACCACAAAAAAAGAACACTACAGGCCAATATCTATGATGAACACAAATGTAAAAATCCTTAACAAAATACTAGCAATCCAAATCCAACGATACGTTAAAAAAAATTATTCACCACGATCAAGGGAGACAGATTCTTGGGTTGCAAGAGCGGTCCAATATTTGCAAATCAATCACTGTTATATGTCATATCAGTAAGAGAAAGGATAAGAACCACATGATCATTTCAATAAATGCAGAAGAAGCATTTGAAAAAATATAACATTCATTCATGATAAAAACCCTCCACAAAATAGTTTAGAGGGAACATACCTCAACATGATAAAGGTCATCTATGAAAAACCCACAGCTAACATCACCCTCAATGAGGACAAACTGACAGCCTTTACCCTCAGGTCAGGAACAAGACAGGGACATCCACTTTCACCACTTTTATTTAATACAGTACTGGAAGTCCTAGCCATAGCAGTTAGACAACAAAAAGAAAAGGCATCCAAATCGGTAAGGAACAAGTAAAACTTCCACTATCTGCAGATGATATGATAATCTATATAGAAAACCCAAAAGACTCCACAAAAAATGCTAGAACTGATCAGTGAATTCAGTAAAGTCACAGGATACAAAATCAATGTACAGAAATATGTTTTTTCTGTACACTACTAATGAAGCAGCAGGAAGAGAAATTAAGAAAACAATCACATTTACAACTGCACCAAATAAGATAACCAGGAATAAACTTAAACAAAGAGGTGAAAGGCTTATACTCTGAAAAGTAAAAAACACTGATGAAAGAAATTGAAGATACAAAAAAATGGAAAGACATTCCATGCTCATAAATTGGAAGAAGAAATATTGTTAAAATCTACACTACCCAGAGCAATCTACACATTTAATGCAACCCCTATCAAAACACCAACAGCATTTTTCACAGAACTAGAACAAACAATCCTAAAATTTATATGGAACCACAAAAGACCCCAAATAGCCTAAGCAATCTTGAAAGAGAAAAGCAAAGCTGGAGGCATCACAATTCCAGGATTCAATTATATTACAAAGCTACAGTGATCAAAACAGTATGGTACTGGCACAAAAACAAACACATAAATCAACAGAACAGAATAGAAAACCCAGAAATAAACCCAAAGTCATATGGTGAATTAATCTTTGACAAAGCAGGAAACAATATCCAATGAGAAAAAGAAAGTCTCTTCAACAAATGGTGTTGGGAAACTGGATAGTACATGCAAAAGAATGAAACTGGACCACTTTATTATACCATACACAAAAATTAATTCAAAATGGATTAAAGACTTAAACATGAGACCTGAAACCATAAAAATCCTAGAAGAAAACACAGGGAGTAAATACTTTGACATCAGCTGTAGCAGCATCTTTCTAGATATATCTCCTGAGACAAGGGAACAAAAGCAAAAAAAAAAAAAAAAACCAAAACATTGGGACTATATCAAAATAAAAAGCTTCTGTACAGTGAAGGAAACAATCAATAAATCTAAAAGACAATCTACAGATGAGAGAAAATATTTGTAAGTAAGAGCCAATTAAAGGTTAGTATACAAAACATATAAAGAACTTATAAAACCCAACACCCAAAAAAACAAATAATCCAATTAAAAATGTGAAGACATGAACAGACATTCTCCAAAGAAGACACACAGATAGCCAACACATACATGAAAAGATCATCATCACTTCTCATCAGGGAAATGGAAATCAAAACCACAATGAGATAACACCTCACACCTGTCAGAATGGCAGAAATCAACAACGCAAGAAACAAGAGGTTTTGGTGAGGAGGTGGAGAAAAAGGAACCCTTCTGCACTGTTGGGAGGAATGCAAACTGGTACAGGCATTGTGGTAAACAGTATGGACATTCCTCAAAACATTAAAAATAGAACTACCCTATGATCCAGCAATCACACTACTGGGGTTTTACCCAAAGAATATCAAAACACTAATTCAAAGGGATACACACTTTGTTTCTCCCAAGGTTTATACACCTACTTGCAATAGCCAAGGCATGGAAGCAACCTAAGTGTCCAACGATCAATGAATGTATAAAAAAAAAAAAATATGCTATACACAAACAGTGGAATATTATTCAACCATAAGAAAGAATGAAATCTTGCCATTTGCAATGACATGGATGAGCTAGAGAGTACATATAATGCCAGATGAAATAAATCAGCCAGGGAAAGATAAAGATCATATGATTTCATTCATATGGTGGAATTTAAGAAATTAAAAAAACAAGCAAAGGGAGGAAAAAGGGAGACAAACCAAGAAACAGTCTCTTAACTATAGAGAACAAACTGATGGTTACCAAAGGGGAAGGGATGGAGGATGGGTACACTTGCTGTGATGAGCATTAGGTGACTAAAATAAAACCTTAAAAAAAAAGCAGCAAAAGAAAAGCAGCCAGTTATCTACAAGGGAAACCCCACCAGGTTAACAGCTGATCTTTTCAGCAGAAACTTTGCAGGCCAAAAGGTGGTAGCATGATATATTCAAAGTGCTGAAAGGCAAAAAATGCCAACCATATTCTACCCAGAAAGGTCATCATTCAGAATTGAAGAGAGAGTTTCCCAGACAAACAAAAGTCAAGGGAGTTTATTGCCACCAACTGGCCTTACAAGAAATGTTAAAAGGACTTCTTTAAGTGGAAAAGGCCAAAACATTAGTAAACATTTATGAAAAAAATATTAACCGGTAAAAGCAAACATATAGTAAAGGTAGTAGATCAATCACTTATAAAGCCAAAATGAGAATAAAAGACAAAAGTAGTGAAATCAATTATGTCAATAATTAGTTCAGGGATACACAAAATTAAAAGATGTAAAATGTAACACAAAATACGTAAAACATGGAGAAGGGGAGTAAAAATGCAGTACTTTTATGTTTTTTTTTAATATTGCAGTTATTTTTTAAAATTTTTTAGAGAGAGAGAGAGAGCAGGAGTGGGGAGAGCAGCAGAGAGAGAGAGAGAGAGAGAGAGAGAGAGACTCTTAAGCGGGCTCCACACTCAGCGTGGAGGCCAATGAGGGGCTCAATCTCACAACCCTGGGATCATGACTTGAGCTGAAATGGAGTCAGATGCTCAACCAATTGAGCCACCCAGGTGCTCCAAAATGTAGTACTTGTAGGATATATTTGAACTTAAGCAAACATCAACTTAAAATAGGCTGCTGTGTACATAGGATGTTATATATGAACCCCATGGCAACCACAAACCAAAAACCGATAGTAAATACAAAAAAAAAAGAGAGAGAGAGAAAGAAATACAAGCCTAACACTAAGGAAAATCATCAAATCACAAGAAACGAGAGCAAAAAAAGAACAGAGATAAACTACAAAACAACCATGCAACAAGTAATAAAATGGAAGTAAGTACATAGCTATCAATAATTACTTTCAGTGTAAATGGACTAAATGTTCTAATCAAAAGACATTGGGTGACTGAATAGATTTTAAAAAGAAAAGACCCATCTATATGTTGCCTAGAAGATAGTCACTTCAGACCTAAGGACACACATGATCTAAGGACACACACAGACTAAAAGTGAACAGGTGAAAAAAGATACTCCATGCAAATGAAATGAAAAAAAGCTGGGTAGCAATACTTATATTAGACCAAATAAGCTTTAAAACAAAGACTAATACAAGAGACAAAGAAGGATATTACATAATGTAAAAAGGTATGAATCCTACAAGAGGATGTAACAATTGTAAATATCTATGCACCCAATATAGCAGCACCTAAATATATAAAGCAAATGCTAACAGATATAAAGGGACAAACTAACGGTAATACAATAATAGTAGGGGACACCCCACTTACATTTAAGAAGGTAGTTTATAGCAATATAGGCCTATCTCAAGAAATAAGAAAAAAATCCCAATCTAATCTTTTACTTAAAGAGAAACAGAAGAACAAAGCTCAAAGTCAGGAGAAGGAAGGAAATGATAAAGATTGGAGCAGGGGAGAAGATGGCAGCGTAGGAGGACGCTGGGCTCACAGGTCCTGCTGATCACTTAGATTCCACCCAGATTCCACCCACACCTGCCTAAATAACCCAGAAAACTAGCAGAACAGATTCTCCGGAGCCAAGCTAGACAAGAGGCCCACGGAAGAGGGTAGGAAGGGCAGCGAGGCGGTGCGCGCTACACAGACTGGCGGGAGGGAGCCGGGGCAGTGGGGCAGCCCACCAGCAAAGCAGAGCCCCTGAGTCTGGCTTGCAAAAGCGATGCAGCCACACAGAGTGTGTTCGGACAGCAAGCGGGACTTAACATCTGGAAGGTTATAAGCTAATAGCTCTGCTTGGAGAGTGGGAGGGCTGGAGGACAATGGGAGGGAGAGTTGTTGAGCCCCGGACGACAGAGCTCAGCTTGACAGGGAACAAAGGCGCTCGCCAGCACCATCTCCATCACCCATCCGCCAGCCAAAATCCCAAAGGGAACCAGTTACTGTCAGGGAACTTGCCTGCACCACACAAACACCCAACTCTGTGCTTCTGCAGATCCATCCCTCTGGTGGGTCTGACTCCCTCCTGGTGCTGCAGGGCCCCTCCCAAAGTGGATCTCCGAAGGAAAAGCGAGCTGAGCCTGCCCCTCCCGCTCCTGTGCACCCTGCCTATCCACCCCAGGTAATACGCCAGATCCCCAGCACCACAAGCATGGCAGGGTTCAAGTAGCCCAGACGGGCCATGCCACCCCACAGTGAATCTCGCCCCTACAAGAGGGGAAGGGAAGGCACACACCAGTCTGACTGTGGCCCCAGCAGTGGGCTCGGGGCAGATTCAGGTTGGACTGCGGCCCCACCCACCAACGCAAGTTATTCAAGAGAGCACAGGGGAAGTGCCCTGCAGTTCTACACCACTCCAGGGACTATCCAAAATGATGAAACGGAAGAATTCCCCTCAAAAGAAACTCCAGGAAGTAGCGACAGCTAACAAACTGATCAAATACGATTTAAACAGTATAACAGAAAAGTGAATTTAAAATAATAGTCATAACATTAATCGCTGGGCTTGAAAACAGTATAGAGGACAGCAGAGAATCTATTGCTACAGAGATCAAGGGACTAAGAAACAGCCAGGAGGAGCAAAAAAACGCTATAAATGAGCTGCAAAATAAAATGGAGGCGACCACACCTCGGATTGAAGAGGCAGAGGAGAGAATAGGTGAATTAGAAGATAAAATTATGGAAAAAGAGGAGGCTGAGAAAAAGAGAGATAAAAAAATCCAGGACTATAAGGGGAAAATTAGAGAACTAAGTGATGCACTAAAGAGAAATAATCTACGCATAATTGGTATTCCAGAGGAGGAAGAGAGAGGGAAAGGTGCTGAAGGTGTACTTGAAAAAATCATAGCTGAGAACTTCCCTGATCTGGGGAAGGAAAAAGGCATTGAAATCCAAGAGGCACAGAAAACTCCCTTCAGACGTAACTTGAATCGATCTTCTGCACAACATATCATAGCGAAACTGGCAAAATACAAGGATAAAGAGAAAATTCTGAAAGCAGCTAGGGATAAACGTGCTCTAACATATAAAGGGAGATCGATAAGACTCGTGACGGATCTCTCTACTGAAACTTGGCAGGCCAGAAAGGAAAGGCAGGAAATCTTCAAGGTGATGAACATAAAAAATATGCAGCTGAGAATCCTTTATCCAGCAAATCTGTCATTTAGAATAGAAAGAGAAATAAAGGTCTTCCCAAACAAATAAAAACTGAAGGAAATCACCACCACTAAACCAGCCCTACAAGAGATCCTAAGGGGGATCCTGTGAGACAAAGTACCAGAGACATCACTACAAGCATGAAATCTACAGACATCACAATGATTCTAAACCCATATCTTTCTATAATAACACTGAATGTAAATGGACTAAATGCACCAACCAAAAGACATAGGGTATCAGAATGGATAAAAAAAACAAGACCCATCTATTTTCTGTCTACAAGAGACTCATTTTACACCTGAGGACACCTTCAGATTGAAAGTGAGGGGATGGAGAACTATTTATCATGCTACTGGAAGTCAAAAGAAAGCTGGAGTAGCCACACTTAGATCAGACAACTAGACTTTAAATTAAAGGCTGTAACAAGAGATGAAGAAGGGCATTATATAATAATTACAGGGTCCATCCATCAAGAAGAACTAACGATTATAAATGTCTATGCTCTGAATACAGGAGCCCCCAAATATATAAAACAATTAATCACAAACATAAGCAACCTTATTGATAACAATGTGGCAATTGCAGGGGACTTTAATACTCCACTTACAGTAATGGATAGATCATCTAGACACAAGATCAATAAAGAAACAAGGGCCCTGAATGATACATTGGATCAGATGGTTTTGACAGATATATTTAGAACTCTGCATCCCAAAGCAACAGAATACACTTTCTTCTCGAGTGCACATGGATCATTCTCCAAGATAGATCACATACTGGGTCACAAAACAGCCCTTCATAAGTATACAAGAATTGAGATTGTACCATGCACACTTTCAGACCACAATGCTGTGAAGCTTGAAATCAACCACAGGAAAAAGTCTGGAAAACCTCCAAAAGCATGGAGGTTAAAGAACACCCTACTAAAGAATGACTGGGTCAACCAGGCAATTAGAGAAGAAATTTAAAAATATATGGAAACAAATGAAAATGAAAACACAACAATCCAAATGCTTTGGGATGTAGCGAAGGCAGTCCTGAGAGGAAAATACACTGCAATCCAGGCCTATCTCAAGAAACAAGAAAAATCCCAAATACAAAATCTAACAGCACACCTAAGGGAACTAGAAGCAGAAAAGCAGAGACACCCTAAACCCAGCAAAAGAAGAGAAATAATAAAGACCAGAGCAGAAATAAACAATATAGAATCTAAACATACTGTAGAGCAGATCAATGAAACCAAGACTTGGTTTTTTGAAAAAATAAACAAAATTGATAAACCTCTAGCCAGGCTTCTCAAAAAGAAAAGGGAGATAACCCAAGTAGATAAAATCATGAATGAAAATGGAATTACTACAACCAATCCCTCAGAGATACAAACAATTATCAGAGAATACTATGAAAAATTATATGCCAACAAACTGGACAACCTGGAAGAAATGGACAAATTCCTGAACACCCACATACTTCCAAAACTCAAACAGGAATAGAAAACTTGAACAGACCCATAACCAGCGAAAAAACTGAACCAGTTATCAATAATCTCCCAACAAATAAGAGTCTAGGACCAGATAGCTTCCCTGGGGAGTTCTACCAAACATTTAAAGCAGAGATAATACCTATTCTTCTCAAGCTATTCCAAAAAATAGAAAGGGAAGGAAAACTTCCAGACTCATTCTATGAAAACAGTATTACTTTGATTCCTAAACCAGACAGAGACCCAGTAAAAAAAGAGAACTACAGGCCAGCATCTCTGATGAATATGGATGCAAAAATTCTCAATAAGATTCTAGCAAATCGAATTCAACAGCATATAAAAAGAATTATTCACCATGATCCAGTGGGATTCATTCCTGGGCTGCAGGGCTGGTTCAACATTTGCAAATCAATCACTGTGATACATCACATTAATAAAAGAAAAGATAAGAACCATATGATCCTGTCAATTGATACAGAAAAAGCATTTGACAAAATTCAGCATCCTTTCTTAATAAAAACCCTCGAGAAAGTCAGGATAGAAGGAACATACTTAAACATCATAAAAGCCATTTATGAAAAGCCCACAGCTAACATCATCCTCAATGGGGATCCCTGAGATCAGGAACATGACAGGGATGTTCACTCTCACCGCTGTTGTTTCACATAGTGTTGGAAGTTCTAGCATCAGCAATCAGACAACAAAAGGAAATCAAAGGCAACAAAACTGGCAGAGATGAAGTTAAGCTTTCACTTTTCGCAGATGACATGATATTATACATGGAAAATCCAACAGACTCCACCAAAAGTCTGCTAGAACTGATACATGTATTTGTATTCAGCAAAGTTGCAGGATAGAAAATCAATGTACAGAAATCAGTTGCATTGTCATACACTAATAATGAAGCAACAGAAAGACAAATAAAGAAACTGATCCCATTCACAATTGCACCAAGAAGCATAAAAAAATCTAGGAATAAATCTAACCAAAGATGTAAAAGATCTGTATGCTGAAAACTATAGAAAGCTTATGAATGAAATTGAAGAAGATATAAAGAAATGGAAAAATATTCTGTGCTCATGGATTGGAATAATAAATATTGTTAAAATGTCAATACTACCCAACGCTATCTACACATTCAATGCAATTCCAATCAAAATTGCACCAGCATTCTTCTCGAAGCTAGAACAAGCAATCCTAAAATTCATATGGAACCACAAAAAGCCCGGAATAGCCAAAGTAATTTTGAAGAAGAAGACCAAAGCAGGAGGCATCACAATCCCAGACTTTAGCCTCTACTACAAAGCTGTAATCATTAAGACAGCATGGTATTGGCACAAAAACAGACACATAGACCAATGGAATAGAATAGAAACCCCAGAACTAGACCCACAAACGTATGGCCAACTCTTCTTTGAGAAAGCAGGAAAGAACATCCAATGGAAAAAAGTCTCTTTAACAAATGGTGCTGGGAGAACTGGACAGCAACATGCAGAAGAATGAAACTAGACCACTTTCTTACACCATTCACAAAAATAAACTCAAAATGGATAAAGGACCTGAATGTGAGACAGGAAACCATCAAAACCCTAGAGGAGAAAGCAGGTAAAAAAAACCTCTCTGACCTCAGCCGTAGCAATTTCTTACTTGACACATCCCCAAAGGCAAGGGAATTAAAAGCAAAAATGAACATTGGGACCTCATGAAGATAAAAAGCTTCTGCACAGCAAAGGAAACAATCAACAAAACTAAAAGGCAACCAACAGAATGGGAAAAGATATTTGCAAATGACATATCGGACAAAGGGCTAGTATCCAAAATCTATAGAGCTCACCAAACTCCACACCCAAAAAACAAATAATCCAGTGAAGAAATGGGCAAAAGACATGAATAGACACTTCTTTAAAGAAGACATCCAGATGGCCAACAGGCACATGAAAAGATGCTCAATGTCACTCCTCATCAGGGAAATACAAATCAAAACCACACTCAGATATCACCTCACGCCAGTCAGAGTGTCCAAAACGAACAAATCAGGAGACTATAGATGCTAGAGAGGATGTGGAGAAATGGGAATCCTCTTGCACTGTTGGTGGGAATGCAAACTGGTGCAGCCGATCCGAAAAACAGTGTGGAGGTTCCTCAAAAAATTAAAAATAGACCTACCCTATGACCCAGCAGTAGCACTGTTAGGAATTTACCCAAGGGATACAGGAGTGCTGATGCATAGGGGCACTTGCACCCCAATGTTTATAGCAGCACTCTGAACAATAGCCAAATTATGGAAAGAGCCAAAATGTCCATCAACTTATGAATGGGTAAAGAAATTGTGGTTTATATACACAATGGAGTACTATGTGGCAATGAGAAAGAATGAGATATGGCCCTTTGTAGCAACGTGGATAGAACTGGAGAGTGTTATGCTAAGTGAAATAAGCTATACAGAGAAAGACAGATACCATATGTTTTCACTCTTATGTGGATACTGAGAAACTTAACAGAAACCCATGGGAGAGGGGAAGGGGGGAAAAAAAAAAAGAGGTTAGAGTGGGAGAGAGCCAAAGCATAAGAGATTCTTAAAAACTGAGAACTGAGGTTGATGGGGGGTGGGAGGGAGGAGAGGGTGGGTGATGGGTATTGAAGAGGGCATCTTTTGGGATGAGCACTCGGTGTTGTATGGAAACCAATTTGACAATAAATTTCATATATTAAATAAATATTTTTAAAAAACTAAAAAAACAAAAAGATCAGAGCAGATAAAATAGAAACTAAAAAAAAAGAATAGAAAAGATCAATGAAGCTAAAAGCTAGTTCTTTGGAAAGATAAACAAAATTGATAAAACGTTAGACACTCATAAAGAAAAAAAGACTCAAAATCAGAAATGAAAAAGAAGTTACAGCTGACACCACAGAAATACAAAGCATTATAAGAGACTACAAAAAATTATATTCCAACAAATTGAACAACCTATAAGAAATAGGTAAATACCTAGAAACATACAACCTTACAGTTTTTTTTTAACTTAAAAAAATGTTTATTTATGAGAGAGAGACAGAGCACAAGTGGGGGAGGAACAGAGACAGAGAGAGACACAGAATCTGAAGCAGGCTGCAGGCTCTGAGCTGTCAGCACAGAGCCCGACGTGGGGCTTGAACTCACAAACCACAAGATCATTACCTGAGGTGAAGTTGGACACTTAACCAACTGAGCCAGCACCCAGGAGCCCCAAAGCACACAATCTTCCAAAACTAAAAAGGAAAGAAAAAGACAATCTGAACAGACCAATTACTAGTAATGAATTTGAATCAGTTATCAAAAATATTCCTAACAAATGTAAGTTTAGGACCAGCTGGCTTCACAAATGAATTCTACCAAACATACAAAGAAAAGTTAATAGATATCTTCAAACTCTTCCAAAAAAATTGAAGAGGAAGGAATGCTACCAAATTCATTCTACAAGGCCAGCATTAACCTGATACCAAAACAAAGACACTATGAAAAAAGAAAATTACAGGCCAATATCCTTGATGAACAAGATGCAAAAAGTCATGAACAAAATAGAGTAAAACCTTGGATTGCGAATAACTTGTTCGGTGAGTATTCCACAAGATGAGTAAACAGTTCTAATAAATTTTAGCTTGATACACGAGCGATATTTCGCAATATGAGTAGTACATAATACCAAACATCACATGATCACACCTGAGCCAATGGTTTCTCTCTATCAGATTGTGGGTGATCATCTCCCATACTCGGATGCTTGGTCTCAGGCCATGGTGTCTGGCAGAAATCAGTGATTTTTCAGAACATTGGGAAGTGCCCACAACTGGCACTAGTGTATTTTCTTGTCACTTCAGAGCACCTATGGACAGTCCTTTGCTTTCCCATACAAGAAGAAGCTTACAAATGCTTTGCTTCATTCTAGGTTAGGCTGCCTGCAGACACAGACCCTAATGTAATTGCCAGTTACATTAAATGCAGTATATGACAAGAGTTTATACCGTACTGTAGTTAATATCTGTGTGAACATATACAATGGCCCCCATGCAGAAAAAGATTCCATTGAGCCAAAAGATAGCAATGATTCATTAGTGCTAGTGAAAGTCATCCTACACAATAACCCTCCTCTCTTGTCTACCTCATACCAGCCATGAAGGTTTTAAAAGGTAACTGCAGGTTAATTTGTTCATTTTTCTTTGTGTGTTGTATTTTATTATTTTGTATTATATTACAGTATTGAAATAATTTTTATATGAATATTTTGGGGTTATAGAACGAATCATCTGAGTTTTCATTAATTATTATGGGGAAATTTGCTTTGATATATGAGTGCTTTGGATTACAAGTATGTTTCCAGAATGAATTATGCTGGCAAACCAAGGTTTTACTGTAATAGAAAACTGAATTCAACAACACCATTAAAAAGATCATCCACCATGATCAAGTGAGATTTATTCCAAGTATGCAAGGATGGTTCGATATCCACAAATCAGTCAACATGAAACACCAAATCAACAAAAAATGATAAAAATCATATAACCATCTCAACAGGTGGTAGAAAAAGCATGACAAAATTCAGCATCCATTCATGATAAAAACTGTCAACAATATGGGGATAAAGGGAACATACCTCAACATAATAAATGCCATATATTGAAAAAAAAAAACAACACAGCTAATATCACACTCAAAGGTAAAAAGCTAAAAGCTTTTCCTCTAATATCAGGAAAAAGACCAGGATGTCCACTCTTACCACTTTTATTTAACATAGTACTAGAAGTCCTATCCACAGCAATCTGACAAGAAAAAGAAATAAAAATCATCCTAATTGGTAAGAAAAAAGTAAAACTGTCACTTGCAGATGACATGATACTAGATATAGAAAACCCTAAAGATTCCACTAAAAATTATTAGAACTAATAAATGAGTCAAGTTGTAAGATGCAAAGTTATACAGAAATCTGTTGCATTTCTATACACTATTAGTGAACCACCAGAAAAAGAAATTAAGAAAACAATGTCATTTACAATTGTATCAAAAAGAATAAAATACCTAGGAATAAATTTAACCAAGGAGGTGAAAGACCTGTACTCTGAAAACTGTAAGCTATTAAAGAAATTGAAGACGACACAAATAAAAAAAAATACGCCATGCTCATGTACTAAAGAATATTGTTAAAATGTCCATCCACACTACCCAAAAAATCTACAAATTTAATGCAATCCCTATCAAAATACCAATAGCAGTTTTCACAGAAGACCAAAGCCAGAGGTATCAGAATACCAGATTTCAAACTATACCTCAGAGCTATAGTCATGAAAACACTATGGAACTGGAACAAATATTGACACACAAATCAATGGAACAGAATAGAGAGCCCCAAAATAAACCAGCACTTATATGGTCAATTAATCTAAGACAAAGTAGGCAAAAACACACAATGGGGAAAAGACCATCTGTTCAACAAATGGTATTGGGCTGGGGGGGCCTGGATGGCTCAGTCGGTTAAGTGTCTGTCTTCAACTCAGGTCATGATCTCGCAGTTCATGGGTTCAAGCCCTGTGCACTCAGAGCCTGGAGCCTGCTTCAGATTTTGTGTCTCCCTCTCTCTCTGCCCCTCCCCCACTCACACTCTGTGTCTGTCTCTCAAAAATGAATAAACATTTTAAAAAATGGTGTTGGGAAAACTGGACAGCCACATGCAAAAGAATGAAACTGGACCATTTTTTTTTTTTCTTCTTTTTTTAACGTTTATTATTTTTGGGACAGAGAGAGACAGAGCATGAACGGGGGAGGGGCAGAGAGAGAGGGAGACACAGAATCGGAAACAGGCTCCAGGCTCCGAGCCATCAGCCCAGAGCCTGACGCGGGGCTCGAACTCACGGAGCGCGAGATCGTGACCTGGCTGAAGTCGGACGCTTAACCGACTGCGCCACCCAGGCGCCCCGCATTTTCTACACTATATACAAAAATAAACGTGAGACCCCAAAGTGTAAAACGCCTAAAAAAAAAAATACAGGCAGTAATACTGTTGGACATTGGTCTTAGCAGTATTTAATCTATCTCCTCAGACAAGGGCAAAAAAAGCAAAACTAAACAAGCAGGACTCTATCAAAATAAAAAGCTTTTTCACAACTAAGAAAACCATCAACAACAAAAAAAGAGACATACAGAATGGGAGAAGATATTTGCAAAAATATATTTAGTAAGGATTAATATCCAAAATATATTTAAAAACTCATACAACCCAATGCCAAGAAAACAAACAATGCAATTTAAAAATGGATAGAGGATCTGAATACACATTTTTCCAAAGACGACATACAGATGGCTAAGAGACATGTGAAAAGATGTCAATAATCATCAGGGAAATTAAAAAAAAAAAAAAAAAAAAAGCACAAGTGAGATATCACCTCACATCTGTCAGAATGGCCAGTATCAAAAACACAAGAAATAACAAGTGTTGGTGAGGATGCAGATAAAAGGGGACCCTCATGCACTATTGGTCTATTGTCAGAATTGTAAATTTGATACAGCCACTATGGAAAAGAGCATGGAGGTTCCTCAAAAAATTAGAAATACATAGCAGCACTTTCAACAATAGTCAAATTATGGAAAAAGCCTAAATGTCCATCAACTGATTAATAGATAAAGAAGATGTGGTTTATATATACAATGGAATACTACTTGGCAAGGAGAAAGAATGAAATATGGCCTTTTGTTGCAACGTGGATGGAACTAGAGAGTGTTATGCTAAGTGAAGTAAGTCATACAGAGAAAGACAGATACCATATGTTTTCACTCTTATGTGGATCCTGAGAAACTTAACAGAAGACCATCATGGAGGGGAAGATAAAAAAAAAAAAAAAAAAAAAAAAAGAGAGGGAGGGAGCCAAACCATAAGAGACTCTTTAAAAACTGAGAATAGGGGCGCCTGGGTGGCGCAGTAGGTTAAGCGTCCGACTTCAGCCAGGTCACAATCTCGCGGTCCATGAGTTCGAGCCCCGCGTCGGGCTCTGGGCTGATGGCTCAGAGCCTGGAGCCTGTTTCCGATTCTGTGTCTCCCTCTCTCTCTGCCCCTCCCCCGTTCATGCTCTGTCTCTCTCTGTCCCAAAAATAAATAAACGTTGAAAAAAAAAATTAAAAAAAAAAAAAAACTGAGAATAAACTGAGGGTTGATGGGAGGTGGGAGGGAAGGGAAAGTGGGTGATGGGCATTGAGGAGGGCACCTGTTGGGATGAGCACTGGGTGTTGTATGGAAACCGATTTGACAACAAATTTCATGTTAAAAAATGAATGAATGAATTAATTAATTAGAAATACAAATATCATGCGATCCAGTAATTCTACTACTGGGTATTTACCCAAAGAAAACAAAAACACTAATTTGACAAGATACATGCTCGCATCTTTTTACTGAAGCATTATTTACAATACCCAAGATATGGAAGCAACCTAAGTACCCAATGACAGATGAATGAACAAGGAAGATATTGTGTGCACGCACACAGCGCGCGCACACACACGCACACAAACTGGAATATTACTAAGCTATAAAAAAGGGGGAAAAAAGAATCAAATCCTGCCATTTGTGACATGGATAGACTTCAAGGGGGTTATGCTAAGTGAAATAAGATAAACACAAATATATGATTTCATTTAGGTGTGGAGTCTAAAAGATAAAACCAACAAAACAGAAACAGACTCATAAATACAGAGAACAAAGTGGCGGTTGCCAGAAATGAGGGTAATAAGAAGATAAGTGAAATAGGCAAAGGGGATTAAGACATACAAACTCCCAGTTATAAAATAAATAAGTCACAGCAATGTAAAGTACAGCATAGGGAATAGTCAATAATACTATAACGTACTATAATATATAGTATATATATAATAATAATAACACTATATATATATATATATAATAAGAGCACAAAGTCAGTAACTTTGTATGGTGACAGATGGCAACTACACTTATGGTGAGCATCTGTAATATATGTAAATGCTAAATCACTATCTGGAACTAATATATCTGGAACTAATATAATATTGTATATCAACTATACTTCAATTAAAAGCAAATAATTTTTCGGGGCGCCTGGGTGGCGCAGTCGGTTAAGCGTCCGACTTCAGCCAGGTCACGATCTCGCGCTCCGTGAGTTCGAGCCCCGCGTCAGGCTCTGGGCTGATGGCTCAGAGCCTGGAGCCTGTTTCCGATTCTGTGTCTCCCTCTCTCTCTGCCCCTCCCCTGTTCATGCTCTGTCTCTCTCTGTCCCAAAAATAAATAAAAACGTTGAAAAAAAAATTAAAAAAAAAAAAGCAAATAATTTTTTAAAAAGAAATAAAGGACTTCTCTGCAGTTACAATAAACAAGATAATCAGATTGTAACAAGCACCCTGAACTAAATGAATAGGGCCATATAACTGATAACAAGGAAAGACAGGGAGCTACATTAGGGTCATCAGAGGAACAGACAGCGGAGCAGCCATTCAGGGGAGAACATAAGAAAATGTATTCTGGGCACAAATGTGATAGAAGAAAGAACTTGGTATAATGGAGGAACAGAAGGAGGCCAGTGTGATTGTACAGTATTGAGGAGTGAAGTTGCAAAAGGAGGCAAGCCTGATAATGAAGGACCTTGGAGGCCACCATAGGGAAAGCCAGGAAGGGCTTACGTAGGAATAACCTAAGTATATAGTTTCCATATTTTTAAACATATTCGTGTGGCTATGGAGAACCAACTGTATGAGACAAGAGTGGAAAGGGTTAGCATGTCAACTCAAGTGAAAGTGAAGGAGGCTTAACCTACTAGCAGTGGAAAGGTAGAACTGACACAGTTTGGTGGTGGATTAGATATGGAGGCAAAGAGAGGAACCCCAAGAATAAACCCTGAGAAACTGAGTAAATTTTGTTCCATTTACTAAGATGGAAACAACTTAAAAAACTGGGGGGAAAAAAGGAAAAAATATATATATATATTTCATATATATACACATATATATTTTTCATACACATATATATGAAATACGGGTTTTTGATGTTAGACAACAGATAAAACAGGATAGAGGAATTAAATGAGTTGAGCCCCATGAATGCCCCAGATTCCTCCTCAGAGGCAGTTTCTAGGTTGTGGGGCAGGAAGGGGGAACCTAAACCAAATCAAGCAGCCTCGTTATGTTCAGGAGACACAGTCAAGAATTTGCAAAAGCCAAGACGGCTGGAATTTGCAGGGCAGAGTACCAGAGGAAAGACAGCTGCATCGAGAGGAGAATACCAAAATAATGTGCAGAGAGTTCTTTTCAAGTCTTTAGGTAAGTATTGACCAGCACAATACTTGTTGGGAAATACTGAACAACAGGGAAAGAACTACCAAAAGAAACAGGCAGGCAAATTTTGAGCTGGGAAGAGTTTGTGTTCCCACAGTCAAACTGGAAAAATCTCACCTAATAAACAGGGAACTGGGTAGAATACTCAGGAGGATACTGCTTCCATAGGGGAAAAAGTAGCCTTGGATTAAAGGCTGCTCTGGCCCAACTCACAAAGCTTAAAAGCCTTGAAATGATCAAACGGTTTCCAAGTAACTTAACCATATTCCAAAACAAGCTCAAGAATATTTAAAAGAATGTAAAAACAACACACACATATACACAAAAATCCAACACCCAACAGTATAAAATTCACTCCCAATAAAAAATTAGCAGGCATGCAAAGAAGAGGAAAATATGACCCAAAATAAGAAAAATCAATCATTGAAAACAAACCCCAAAATGACACAGATAACTCTTTTAATGTCCTTTTTTACTATTTCTATTATAAATATATTAAGCAAGGTAGAGAAAAGAAATAGCATATTAAGGAGAGGCATGAAAGATTAAAAAAAAATTTCCATAGGCAAAAATACATTAGGTAAGATTAACAGCAAATTAGTGAAGAATAAGTTAGTGAACTTGAAGGCAAGGCAACAGAAACTATCCAAATTAAAGACAGAGAAAAAAGACTGGGAAACGTATAAAACATTAGTAAGCTGTGGGTCAACTTCAAGCATAGTAATATGATTATAAACTGGGAGTCCCAGAAGGAGGTAGGAGAGCATGGAGTATAGAAATTTTATTTTAAGAAATAATAGCGAAAATTAAACTATATAAATATACACACATCCAATAAGTGCAACAAACCCCAAGCACAAAAATCATGAAGAACACCACACCAATGCATATTGTAATGAAACTGCACAAATTTGATGATGAAAACCTTAAATTAAAAGCAGCAGAGGTTTTAAAAAATTACGAAGGAACAAAGATAAGAATGACAAGAGTTCTTTTCAGGAACAACACAATCCAGAGAGCAGTAGAGTAAACAACACTTTTAAAACCAGAATTTTAGGGGCACTGGGTGGCTCAGTCAGTTAAGCATCTGAGTCTTGATTTCCTCTCAGTTCATGATCTCATGGTTTCATAGGTTTGAGCCCCATGTCAGGATCTGCACTGATGGCACAGAGCCTGCTTAAGATTCTTCCCCTCTCTCTGCCCCACCGCCTCCACCCCCTACTCACTCTCTCTCCGTCTTTCTCAAAATACATAAATAAACTTTTTAAAAAACTAGAATTTTATACCCAGCCAAAATATCTTTCGAACATAGAGTCAAAAATCTTTCTCAACAAGGTGGGGCTGTACACATTGCTGAAAGTATTTTGGATTTTTGTCTTCAAAGTAATAGTAAAGCCACTAATAGACTCTGAATGGTGAGACTTGCATTTTAGGAAAAACACATTAACTTTTGTTAAGAACAGATTGAGCTTGGGGGCCAGGGGGCCACACATATGTAAGAGCAAAGGAGCATAAACTTGTTCAAAAAACAGGATAACATTGATTGGGCTGGTAGAAGTGGGTATGAAGAATGGTAGACTGATTAGAAAAATATCTAGAAGATAATTATTTGAAGACTTGGTGCCTGGATGTGAGGTGTGAGGAAGAGGAAGGAATCAAGAATGATTCCTGTTCCTGACATGAACAACTATACTTACATATAATTTTATCTACCTGAAAAATAATGTAAATCAATTATACACTATCATAACTGTAACTGAAACCCACAAGAGTAAACTATTCTAAATACTGCATTTAAACTAAAGAATTCACTGTGTAAAAATGCAAATAAAAACCAAATAGCACTTTTTTGTAGGAGAGAAAGATACAGGCATAAGCATTCTTCATCTGAAATTTGCACTGAGCTCAATCTTGCATTGACACAGTTGCTATTGTTCCTTATAGAAAATAGTAAAAGCATGACTTCTATGAGCCATTTGATGAAACACTGAAGTGCCTTTACAAAACAGTTCCTTCTACAGGCAAATCACTATTATGGGGGGGGGTACCTTTAAAAGTAATTATAACTCTCATAAGGCATTTAAAATGGCAAATTTTTGGTAATCCCTCCTAGTTCAGCAACCTTGCTTCCTATGTTTCTGTCTTCACAGGAATCTATTGGTGAAAGATTTTTAAAAGGTTTTAAATGGTAACAACAAAGGTTTGTCATGGATTTATAAAGTGCTGCGTACTATTATGTTGTACTAAGTACCTTACATGATAATCTCATTCAACCTTAAAAACTCTATTAGGTGGTAGTTATCCCCATTCAACAGATAAATTGAGATGCAAAGAGGTTAAGGAATTTGTCTTACATTATGAAGCTAATAAGTGGCAGAGCTAAGGATATAAAACCAGAGAGGGCTCACCTCAATCCCTGGGGACTCTTGAGAAATTCATCTTTAAACTTCAAAAATCTTCCTGCACATTAGAATATGTGTAACTGGTATACTGATTTTGTGTGGTTACATTCTTTACATGTAATAACTAAGTTTCTAAATTATTTCCTTTTAAAATTTCACAAAAGGGATTAAAAGTACACTTATCATGTGGTGAGCATTGAGTAATGTCTAAAATTGTTGAAACATTATAATGCATGCCTACAAATAGCACTGTATGCTAACTGTATTTCAATTAAAAATAAGATAAAATTGGGGCGCTGGGTGGCTCAGTCAGGTAAGCGGCTGACTTCAGCTCAGGTCATGATCTCACGGTTTGTGAGTTCGAACCCCACACTGGGCTCTGTGATGACAGCTCAGAGCCTGGAGCCAGCTTCCAATTCTGTGTCTGCCTCTCTCTGCCCCTTCCCAGCTGGCACCCTGTCTCTGTCTCTCTCAAAAATAAATAAACGTTAAAAAAATAATTTAAAAAAAGATAAAAGAAAAATTAATAAATTCTCATCCTTAAAATGTTCAGACTTTCAATTTGCCTCAAGAAATTCTTCAAAGCAGATAAACTTAAAAAGCAAGAATTATATGTAGACTATGAGAATTTTCACAAACATATGTAGACACGTGTGTGTAACAGGGGACGCTGATAGAGAATCCAAATCATCAAAGGCATAGCTTGGCTGAGTACAGACACCACGGACCTGAAAGTGTGCTGAGGGTTGGCTATGTTAAGTTGTACAACAGGGGCGCCTGGATGGCTCAGTCAGTTGAGCGTCTGACTCTTGATTTTGGCTCAGGTCATGATCTCACAGTTGATGAGTTCAAGCCCCATACTGGGCTCTGCACTGACACTGCAGAGCCTGCTTGGGATTCTGTCTCCCTCTTTCTCTGCCCCTCCCCTGCTGGCTCTCTGTCTCACAAAATAAATAAAAATAAACTTTAAAAAAGAAGAAGAAAGCTGTACAACAAACCATTAATGCTATCACGTAGTACTGTGATAGGAAACAGCTCAGACGATTTGTGTGGAAACCATGTTGTATGATGAAGGACTGCACACACTTAAACTTTCTCGTGCTCAATTACATGGCATGTTATATGCATGACTCTTTCATCAACAACTACACAGTTACTAGGATTAACTTCAGAATTGTGAACTCATTAAAATTTCTCTGTAGCTGAGCAGAAACTCACAATTTAAAAGGTTTTTTTTCTCTGCCACAACAAAAAAAGCCTAGAAACTGAAATTCTCCAATAAAGTTATTTTATTTGGGTTCAACCTAAAATAGTTTAAATTTGATCTTTGTTAGAGAAAAGAAATCTCCAATTGTATAGACTTAATAAAAAGTACTGAATTTGCCACTTCCAATAGAGGATAGTTTCTTCATGCTTTGGGCATCTACCATTAGTAACCCAAAAGACTACTGGTAGTAAATATGTCACAGCACTGAAATGCCCAAAATCAATTTCCTAGCTTAGAAAGTTGCCCTTATGTTACCATAACACACAATAGTCTCCTGACTATTCATATTGTTTGAAAACCATGAAAACACAGTTTTTGGCATGCATGCCCAGTTGGAAAAGGATTTGTTCCTCTGAAAACACCATTCATAAGACTAGGCAGAGCTGAGGGCACCTCTGTGTGTGAACAAGCAGGTAGGTATCTCAGGGTTTCTGCAGCCGTCTCCTTCCTTAATGGGTAAGTACCGGTGCCAACAAGGGGAGAGTCCAGGCACATGACTCAGCTTATGACTTAATTTTCCACAGCTAAGAAAAGAAAATCACCAAAATAAGTTAGTTTTAAGACAAACAGTTGGGGTTTACAGGTCCACTTACATGACTATGAACCAAGAACCCTTTACATAAGAACAGTAGCAACTCTAGAATACCATAGAGGAAAAACCATCTAACAATTTCTAGGGTCAAAAATGACATACTGCAGTTCACGGGTTTTGGGTATGCACTCATTCTGCCTCTCAGAGGCAGACCCTTCCTCAGCCCATGCTGTTAGATTAACATGAGATTCAAACTTGATTTTTCGTTCAAGAGCAGTCTATTGTACTTGTGTCAAATGAGAAAACTTAAGCTAAGAACTTAGCCCATGCACCACCATCAAAACGTGTATTTCTTTACCTGAAGAGTTATTTCCACACCAGTCCCCTAGTCTGTCTGTCTCTCGCTCAATCACAGATGCGCACACACACACACACACACACACACACACACTCACAGGGTGAAGAGCAAGGATTATTATATTTAGTAAGACTAAAGCAGATGCCACAGAGTACTAGTCACACTTACTCTTATATTAAATCCTAGAAGATCACTTATAACACCTGAGACAGCAGAAAGGATAACTACTCGTGTGATATTGTAGATTAAGGGATTCATTGTCAGTCCATAGAGTCTAAACGGTGTGTCCAGCTCCTACAAAAAATATGAAAGAATGGAGATGAAATACATGGCCTATCGATGGCCACCAGTGATTTCTGGGCTGGTTTTTAGGTCTTGGGTACGGATGAGTGTGTAAGGCCTTCCTTCATGTTCAACAGCTGCTTTCAAAAGACCTATAATGGACTCTCACCTACTTTCCACTAGCTAAGTGTTTAAAGGTGGGTTCAAGCAGTATGTTGTGAATTTTTTTTTTTAAATATAATTTGAAAAATGAGACAGACATCAGCAATCATCAGAACCTGGATAACAAGATGGGAAATTTTTTTCTTACATAGTCAGGAACCCAAAACTATCAACTTGACATTGTGAATGTACACAGTCCAGCAGCCATCTGTTACGAGGGTCTTCTCCCATAAGTACAGCATTGATTTCATTTAAGTGCTAGTGAAAGTAGATCACAGGATATTACTTACTTTCAATAACTTGGTGGACAGCTTTAATACATTATTTACTAGAGTGAGCTGTTCTTTCTTATTAGGCTTTTTTTCCATCTTAAGATATAAATTAATCTAAGGAAAAAAAGAGAGATCAAGGCAAATGTCACAGAAAAAGATAGATATACTGCACTAAGTTTGGCAGATTCGAAAGTAATATTTTCAAATAAAATAAATTTGAAAATTCCTGCAGTTATTTCTACAAAACACATATGGCACATACCCTACTCTCCAGCCCATGCAGTCACAACTGACAAAGAAAAGCCAGTTCGTGAATAAAAAAAAAGTAGGGGCGCCTGGGTGGCTCAGTCGGTTAAGCGTCTGACTTTGGCTCAGGTCATGATCTCACAGTCCGTGAGTTCGAGCCCTGCATCGGGCTCTGTGCTGACAGCTCAGAGCCTGGAGCCTGCTTCGGATTCTGTGTCTCCCTCTCTCTCTGACCCTCCCCCGTTCATGCTCTGTCTCTGTCTCAAAAATAAACATTAAAAAAAATTTTTAAAAAATATGAAGCAATTTAACTATCAAAACAATGAAAAGTGTAATGTTAATTATAACTTAACAGTTAACATGTGAACTTTTTTAAGTTCAAAAGCTCTACCTACTCATTTTGGTGACACCCACATAATATAACATCCTCATTAAACATTAATGAAACATAAGAAGATAGCTGCTTTTAACTTGTTAATTCTTTATTTTTTCTCCTATAGGAAATATTCTCCCACTATAATTCTCAGGCAAAAGAAGAAAATCTAATGATACCAAATGTATTTATGTAAAATTTATGGATAACCATGAAATCAAAACCAAAACCAAAAAAAAAAAAAAAAACAAAAAAAACCCTTTATACTACTCTATAAGAAACATTTCCCAGTCTTAATATCTATTCCCATACTAAAGAGAAAGTATTTTCTAAACTTTGAATGTATGGCTGATACAGAAGAAATTCAAGAGCTTATTAAAAACATGCTTAAATGACAAGTACTATAAAGATCTAATACTTGATGCAGAATATGAGACTTAAAGCATGCTCCATTATCACGAATAAAGATACCTTTAAAATATACAAACTACTTTCAATCCATTAGATCTTAATTCTTACAATCCTGGGAGCTGGTGGGGAAGATTATAAACCCTCATTTTATAAGGAGGAAATAATTATATAGTAGCAAAGTCACCTGTAAGGTCATATAGCTAGAAAGTGCTAAATCTAGACTCAACCCTGAATCTTCTGCACAAATCTTATGCCATCTCTAACCACAGAACTAAATTAACAAGAACCAGTCGTTACCTGTTCCGTAAGTAATATTGAAACATTGCTGTATTTCTTATTGGTTTCAGACCCCAATGAGGCCAGACGCAGTAAGAAAAGTAGTAAAGCTGTTTCCCAGATCAAAAACTCCCAATTATAAGCATCATTCAGGAAAGTTTTATGCCCTTGCAGAACCTATACAAAGAACCGACAAAAAGTTAGGTTTTTCATTTGTCTCAAAATCTATAATTACTCCTTTACTCTAGCAACTTAAGATTTACAAGTTACCAATATTTTATACTCAAAGCAGAATTTTAATACTCATATAAAGCCTTATCTATTTAATCCCTACCTATTTCTCTAGGTTTCCTAGACTTTTTCCAGACAGCAGAGGAGGAAGTAGCAGAGGAGGAAGTAGCAAAGGAGGAAAACATAGAAGTAAAATCAGACAAACACATTTCCAGCCTTTTAACCACTCATGTGCCCACTCACAATTATATGGTGACCATTTTTCAGTGTTAAATTCACATTATCACTAGTCGGCCTTCCTAAGACATGTGGCCCATCTTACTGGTATGACTTGAAAACCCTGAGGATCAATTCTTTACTCCATTTTAGGATCCAAGTAACAACAGCAGCAGCAGCTACCATTTATCAAATGCCTATTATTACGTGTCAAGTTTGCTAGTAAAAGTTGTGTTTTTTGTTTGCTTCAAAATTTACTCAAGCCAGCCTGAGGTAAAGTGGAACACACTGGAAAATATACAGAGAATCCTCACAGAAACCAAATGCCGGCCTTTTGAAACCAGGGAGTCACAGCGCAGCTCTCCTCTCTGTCTCTCTTCCTCAAGGGCCATTTGGGCTCCCATCTCCACTCCTCTTAGTTAATTCTGTTGCTTTGCATGACCCTTGTTTACTGCTCCCTGCAAGTTTGGCTCGCTCCAGCTTTGGTTTCCCATAACACCCTACTGGCCCCACTGACCCCTACTGACCCTCTCTTCTCCAAAGGCCACCAGTGATATCTCAGGTTTTCAGTCCTAATTTCTAAAATTTCTAAATTCTAATTTCTAAATTTCTAAATACGTTTGGCTTAGTCTGGGTCAGGTGTTTACCCCTGCCAATCAGTTATAACTAGAGTAGGAAAGTAACAGTTAGTAGCAACCTAGGCCCACCTCTTCAGCAGGGTGGATTGTTGTGCGGCAATATACAACACACAAACCACAGCCAAAAAATCAAACACAAAGAAAAACTCTTAAAACCAGCCAGAGAAGGGGTGCATGGGTGGCTCGGCTGGTTAATCGTCCAGCTCTTGGTTTCAGCTCAGCTCATGATCTCATGGTTCATGAGTTCGAGCCCCACATTGGGCTCTGCACTGATGGTGCGGGGCATGCTTGGGATTCTCTCACTCTGCCACTCCCACGCATGTTCTCTGTCTTTCAGAATAAGTAAATTTTAAAAATTGAAAGAAAAAAAATTAAAAAAAAAAAACACCACAGAAAAAGGACATTACCTTTAAAAGAGCAGCAAATAAAACCAACAGCTGACTTCTCAAGATAAAACATGGAAATCAAAAGGTAACAGAATCCCAAAAGTATTGAAAGTAACTGGCAACCTAGAAATGCATACTCAGTGAAAACATCCTTTAAACAAGAAAGCGATAAAAGACATTTTCAAACATACTAGAACAGAATTCATAACCAGATTCTTCAAACAGGAAGAAAAAAATCCCAGAAAAAAACACAGAAATGCAAGAACTAATGAAAAGCAATGAAAAGGGTAAATGTGTAGGTAAATATAAATGAATAACTGAATACAAAAAATAATCATTATATCTTGTGGGTTTAAAACATATGTAAAATTTGGGGTGCCTGGCTAGCTCAGTCAGTAGAGCATGCAACTTGATTTCAGGGTTGTAATTTGAGCCTCACATTGGGTGTGGAGCCTACTTAAAGAAATAAGTCAAATAAATACAAGAAAATATACGTAAAATTTTAAGTAAGGATACTAATAATGGGTGAATGGATAAATGAGATAAAGTGTTCTAAGGTCCTAGCATTATCAAGGAAGCAAAAATTAATAATTTATTAGACTATAATAAGCTAAGGATGTATGTTGCAATCTCTGAGGTAAAAGTACATATAACAAGTAGTGAAAGAACATATAACACATTAACAAAGAGGATTAAATGGAATATTACAGAATACTTGATTCATAAAAGATGCCAAGAAAGGAGAGAGAAAGAAAATTTAACAGGTAGACCAAATAAGAAATAAACAGTATTTGTATCTGTGGTAATTACATTAAATGTAAATGAGCCAGACAATCTAAAACACTAAGACTGTGAAGCTGGATTAAGGAACAAACAACCAAAAAAAGGATATGCTGATTACAGAAGCCAGGACTCAAATATGAAGACAAAATAAATGAAAGGGTGGACAAAGATATAATATGCAAAAACGAATCAAAAGACAGCTGGTGTGGTTAAATTAATATCAAATAGAGCAGACTTTAAGTTAAGAAACATTAGAAACAGAGACATTTCAAAAGGCCATGAAAGATTAAGCCTGACACTTTTCCAGGTAAAAAAAGACTAAAGAGGGGTGCCTGGGTGGCTCAGTTGGGTAAGCATCTGACTCTTGATCTCAGCTCAGGTCTTGGATCCACCATCACAGTAGACGTGAACACACCTCTGTCAATGGTCAACAGAATAAGCAGACGAAAAAAACATGAGTAAGGATATAGAAGATGCCGCAATGGAACAAATAAACTTGGACTAATTTACCTAGCGAGGACATTGCTCCCCAAGACAACAGAATACAAGTTCTTTCAAAGTGCTGATGGAGATTTAATGAAACTGACCATGTGCCAGATAATAAAGCAAGCCTCTACAAATTTCAAAGGAGTAAAGACATTCAGAATACGTTCTCTGAACACAGTAGAATTAAGTTAGAACTCAATAAATGGAACACTACAAGCTACGGCTAGAATTTCTTGTAATGAAGAAAGCACAGAAGTACCCCCTTACCCAAAAAAAAAGGTACAGGGACCCATCAAAAGTATGCAGGAAGGGGCTTCAAGGGTCTCCCACTGGCCAAATCTGGGACAATTTAGACATCAGAACAAATAGAGTAAATAGATTATACCCAATAGATTTACCCAAATAGGTCATAATCTATTGGGTAAAAATCAGAATATATGAGTCCATAATGAAACCAAGAAGAAACAAGGGAAAGGTCAACCACAGAGTGACAACTAACAGATGTGGAAGGAAAGATGGTGTTAGAAAAATCACTATTTTGTAACCCTCGTGGTATGGTAGCTTTATTATCAAAAACTGCCAACTAAAATTAGAGTCATCTTAGAATCTTAAAGGATTCAGAATTATTTTATTCTAATTTCAAAAGTAAGTAAAATTAAGTATTCAAAATAGCATGCTGGTGCCTTGATCCTGAGAAATAAATTTCTGTCATACACACACACGCATGCACACACACACACACACACACACACACACCTAAAACAGATAGTGAACCTTATTAGAATTTCCACTTTTCATTACAACAGATATGAAATGTTTACCTGGGCACAACAAATGAAAGCAATGGAAAGTGTCAGTAAGAAGACTGAAGATACGACGACATCAACTGAGCGCTGTGGACCCCGTCTCTGTGGAGTGAGACATATAGGTTAATATTTAAGATTACACTTAGAGACAACAGTGGCCCTCAAATCATTCACATTCTGAGTTTTACAACATTAATGTGAAAATAAATGTTTATAAGAAGTTTCTAGCCCAGTATTTTAACATAGTTCGGACACGTTTAATTTTAAGCATTGAAATTCATGCTGTTCCAAGTTAAGGCTGTGAGTTATTCACGAATGTATTTTCAGCTAAAATATTTTCCAAAAAGTCAGAAAAAGATGCAATTTTCAACTTATCGCTCTGCCCTAGGAATTTAGATTTTCTTTTCCCTTCCTAAGCTCTCATTTACTCACCTCTAACAGCTTAGCAGATAGATCATTTCCAACTTGCTGCCCAGCACGTCTGTCAGCCACTGATATGATCTGTCTGGTTCACAGAACTACACTACCCATTGAGTATCTGCTGCCAGAAATTTCAGTGAGCATGCTTTCTGCATATTCCTGCACATATTCCATCGTCAAATGAAACTCACCTTGAGAAAGGAGCGCAGTGATAACCATATCTTAATGTTCTCCACCTTTTTAAGTCTGAAATGAGGTATTTCATATTTCCTAGCCTTCCTGGCAGAAGTAATATGGCTGAAGAGTTTTGCAAATAAAAATCTCTAGAGGAGGTTTAAAAAAATCACAAAGTAAAATATACATGTTTGTCTCTGAGTATATGTTTATATGATTGTAAATAATATTCCCATATATTGGAAGCATATAAAAAATAATAAACAGATGAAATTCTAATCAGTGATCACTTAGACTAAGCTAATAGCTCATTATCCTGTTACTTCCAAATCATATTCTATAGTAATGTCTTTGTATATATGCCTTTGTAATATGGTACACTTGACATTCTCAAGGAATATTCTTTGGAGACCTTTGTGAATCCCCGACCTCACAAACAAAATTGTTTATCTGAATTCTGGTTTAGTTCCAAATTAAATTTCCATTCAAAATCACATTCTTTTGGACATGAAGACATATCAAGTCTCCAATTCTTCATTCTTACCGAAATTCAATGCATTTATTTCTCACTTAACCATTGCCTACACAAACATTTTCACTTTGAGAATTACTACATATGTTATGGGCAAACAAGTGCAGTATTGAGACACAGGTGCTGTGCAGTCAGCTAGGCTCACTCTCTGCCTAAGCCACTTATTCCTACCCGTGAGCTCAGCGAAATCTCAGATCACAACATGTTATTTGTGATTAATCGATATCACAAGTGTTAAACCCACAAACACCAAAAGTTTGCTCATCAATCCTTCATTGTCCACATTAACTTCTGGAGAGAGAACAAATCAATAGAACAAAAACAACTCGGTGGAATATCATATACAAAAGCAGAGGCGAGAAACTTAATTTTCTACTGACCTGTTTATATGTTCTTTCCGCCACACACATCATGAAAAAAAAAATCCAAGTAAGACACAATCGTTCAAAAAAATTAATCATAGACAAAATAATAATAGGTGTAACAGGTGGTGCCCCACAAAAGAGAGTCATGATCTCCTCAGCTGAAATAGACTTTAGCTGGTCAAAACTCTTCTCACGGAAAAGTCGATGTAAAAAAGGGAAAAATGCTAATCCAATGGTGACGACATTTCCCAGCATCTGATAACCTACTCCTTGCTGATACGCATTAACCTGAGAATTAATTTAAAACGTCGCGTCGTTATTACACAGTTAAATGGAGTTATGAAGCAGTTTTTATCGACTACTATTTAGATTATTAAAAACGAAATCTGTTTCGAATCTAAAAGAAGTACAAAGAAAAATGACGTATAGATTTATGACTCTTAGATTTTATTAAAAATTAGGCTTAGATAAGGAACATTCATAGAGTATACCTGAATAACTGATCATGTTCAGAGAACTTTGTAACAAAAAAAATATATACTACCAAGTAAAGACACTAACCACAAAAATTAAAAAAATATATATATTCGGATTTCAAAAGCAGAGTCAGTGCTTTGATCACTGAATAGAGCCAATGAACAGCTGATCATAAACAGGTTTTTCAAAAAATCTGAAAACTTATGAAATCTTACCCTGCTCATGATGATGCCACTTATTTCCAACACAGACATATCCATCTTTTTGCACTCATTCCCTTCCCAGATTATTGCACTAACTCGATCAGAGGCAGGACTTGAGTTCTGAAGCCAGAATAAGTGGTTCTAAAAAGAAAAATATAAAACTATTTTCATCCACCCTTCTTTCTTCCCTCAGTTGGATTTTCTCCCCATTGTCCAGCTCCCAGGCCACATTTGCCAGTGTTAGACCTCATCATTCTATTCTCTCCTTCACAGAGCTCAATACCAATGACAAACCTCCACCATGCTGATCTCTGGTCCTTTTTTCTTCACTAAGACATTTTCTTACCTAGAGAGAGGCTAAATGTCTTCTGTAATGACGTAAGTAGGATTCCATGATCTCCAAGGTGGCCTGGCTTCCCTCTCTAAATGTGTGGAAGTGAGGATAAGCTTGGTGTATTCATGGCATGTTAAGAAGGAAAGTATTTCTAGAGCAGCATGACTATACTGGAGGTAGCAGGAAATTAGCTAGGAGAGCTGCTAATAGGCCTTACAAGTTGCATGAATAACTGAGGAGTTAAGCCTTTCTCTGGTCTAATCAGGACACAGAAAAGCATATAAAGCTCAAGAGGACAGGGGTGCCTGGTGGCTCAGTAGGTTAAGTGTCCTACTCTTGGTTTTGGCCCGGGTCACGATCTCATGGTTCATGGGTTTGAGCCCCAGGTCGGGCTCTGTGCTGATGGTGGGGAGCCCGCTCAGGATACTCTTTCTCTCCCTCTCTCTCTGCCCCTCCCCTGCTCATGCTCTCAATCTCAAAATAAATAAATAAACATAAGAAAGAAAGAAACAAACAAACAAACAAGCAAATAATACCAATGGAGGAGGGAAAGCAATTAAAGGATTTTAAGGGGAATGGCATCATTCCAGCTGCAGCATGGAAAAGCAAAGGGAGCAGGCCCACAGAAGCTGCTATAATGATCCAGATAGCAGCCAATGACGGTCCACCCCAAGCAGGGGAGACACAAGTAGACAGACACAGATATTCAGTGGAGTCAAGAGGACATATTAGAAACACACTAGAGAGGATGGGGTCAAGAACCACTCCAAGGATGGGGCACCTGGGTGGTTGAGTCGGTTAGGCATCCAACTCTTGGTTTTGGCTCAGGTCATGATTTCATGGGTCCGTGAGTTTGAGCCCCACATTGGGTTCTGTGCTGGTGGCACAGAGTCCGCTTGGGATTCTTTCTCTCGCCCTCTCTCTCTGCTCCTCCCCGACTCACGCTGTCTCTCTCTCAAAAGTAAATAAACTTAAAAAAAAACAAAAAAAAGTAAATAAACTTAAAAAAAAAAAAAAAAAAGAACTACTCCAAGGTTTCTGCCTTAGGCGGTCAGTGGTGGCATTCAAAAATATGGGGATAAAGGAAGAACAGGATGGATAGGGTAATTGGGAAATGATGAATTCCTTTTGATATGGTTTCATGTTACCTAATTATGCTTATATATGCCTTAAAATTATACTGAAAATCCCAAAAGTGCAAAGGAGGTCAAGATTATCAGGATGTCATGTATAACTACTGAGGGCTAATGTAATTTAGATGAATCTTCAGACTAAATGTAAAGAATATTTAGATTCAAACTTTGACAGCAAAATTGAAAGAAGCTTAAAGCTTTAATAAGAAAATGTATGTTGTTTCTGGTTAGTTTTAAAAAATTGTATACATTTAATGAAGCAGGATTTTTTTATGAAAATGTGTAACCTAAATCAATGGTATCCTAGAATCAAGAAAATTCAATGATTAAACAAATGAATATCCAGAATCCAGTATTTGTAGATCACTGTGGAAATATTTAGCCTGAAGAACAACAAAAAAAGGAAGAATCATGATCATTGTCACCAAACATCTGAAATGTTGACTTGAGAATCATTTCTTAACCATTCAATCTATCCGGCAGTGGAGAAAGCTCTCTCATGAAGTTAACAATCACTCTGGCTCCAGAAGTACTTACACAGAGGCCATTGATAATCTGATGGCGATACTAATAATAATGCTAACATTTATTAGGTGCTTACCCTTTGCCAGACATTGTGCTAAGCACTTTATATTATCTCATTAGATATATCACAATAGTCCCAAGAAGGAGTAACGATGATTACCATGTAAGAATTCCTACATTGGTTGGAAGGTTCAAATACCTTCTAAGGAATCTCCAATTCCAGGTTCTCTGATTTTATGATATTAATATAAGACCTAAAATTAAAAGCACCACTTGGTTTATACATTACTAGAGAAGCAAGTAATGCCATTTCTTAGTAATTCACACATAACGCTGCGATGTCGCTGAAAATATGAGGTTGATATACCATTCAAACAACACTCTGCTCACATAAAATGAACATTAAGGATCATTCTAAGGAAAATAATGAGAAAAAGTGTTATGAAGAACAATTCATGTTAGGGGAATTCCAGAGTACCTGCCCCTGAGTTCTAATTCCAACGTCTTCACTTACAAATTATGCTCGATTTCCTCATCTCTACATTAGAGATAATAATAGTATCTACCTCATTCAATTATTGTAAAGCCAAATGAGATAATACGGCCCCTGGCATGTGTAGGTATACAGTAAATATTGGCTACCGTCACCTTTACAGACCTGCTGAAAAACATCTTCTTTGGGATCACGTTTGGTCCCTGAATGGAGGGTGTTCACATGGGCCCCCTCACTGTCACTGGTGACAGATGACCGGCACTCTGGGCCATGCAGCAGGTCGTCCCATAGCATATCCTCGGTCTCTGAGTCATGGCGGGTGCTTTCTGAGTCTCTTCTAGACATGGTCAGGCTTCGAGAGCCACCACTCATGCCAGACCTAGAGCCCTTTAAAGGGAAACAGAAAAAAACTATTTTTTTCATTCGTTTTTAAAAACAATCATATATCTGAAACGAAATTAAAGCAAGTTATCTGTGGTGATGGCTGGCAAGCTCCCGTAAACTTACCCCCAAATATTCACCTGTTCATAAGGCTTCATATAACAATACATTTTAAGATATAAATGTTAAACCCTGTGTGACTCTCTAACAAGCAGGGCTGTAAAAGGACTCCCTCTAAGAACTGACTGCCAAATCATCAGGCTGTTTGACTGGAATGCCCTGGATGACAGTGACCTCTGCAAGCCCCTCCGGAGGGCCTACCCTGGAAAGGTGTGGCAGAGCCTTCTGACATTCCCAAAGTGTCCCCTACTCTAAATACGGTGAGCGTGACTGCAGATCTAGTCGTGTCCCGGGGCCCGGCCAACCACGGAAAGGACAGTCAGGCTGAGCAGAGGCTGCGCGGTGCAGCTCGCCTGCAGCATAAACAGAAACACAAACGTTTTCCCACGCCCCCAACTGCCTTGTCAATCAAAACAAAAACCACCTACCACCATCTGCCCCGTCCCCCTCTGAATTATAATATTCCAAATATACAATATCCTATTAGCTGCATGATGAGATTTGCTGCCCGTCTCTCAGGGGTCCTTTCTCAAAAATTTATCTTCATCAGCATCAGTGCCACTTACAAAGGAATGATACTTAAGAATAAACTCTATATTCCAAGTAAATATGAGGGAGCCTTCTTGTCATCTGGGGATTGAGGAAGCTCTTGCCTGCAAAGCATCAGATCATCTATGATACTTTCAAGATCAGAGTCAAAGTGAAACAGAGCTCCTTCTCTTCGTGGGGGTGAGCAGCCAGAGAGGTAGACAGACAACTGACGGCAGGGGAGGCCAGGAAAATAGAACCACCACTATGTCAGGACAATCAATAAAAAAAGCAGTGGGTAAACTTATCACACTCAGGAATACACCCTGAACAATGACCTCTCAGAAGGATACAATACCTGACTGAAAGCTGCCGATTCAAACTCTGATTCAGCCAGACTATCTGAATCCCGTGCAATGTGACACCACTTGGTGGTGGTTTTCTTTACCTGCCAAAAATCAAGCCAGTAAACAACAGGAAAACATGTCAAATATCTTGTTAGTATTCAGTGATTTAGGAGTTAATGCCTATACTTCTACAAACTAAAAATTACCTGAGTGTTTAGGTGCCTAGAAAGTATTGACTTTCTATTCTTAACTTCACAGCCGTTGTCACTTGAGGCCCCTTCCACACTCCTGCGCAACATCATCATCTGTGTCCGGGCTTCACCGTCCTCCTCGCTTGACAGGTCATCTGAAATCCCATTACCCAGATGCCTAAAAGCCTCCTACAAAGAGAACAGCAATGTCTCCCCAGGGGACAGCCCAAAATACTCTAGTAAGCGGCATGTGTAAAAACAAAAAAACAGGTAAAAACTAAGAAATGGTAAAGGTAACCCAAAACTGAACAAACCTAGATCTTACTTGGTGTCAATAAAGAAAACTCTCTTGGCACTAAGCAGCCTAAACGGTGAGGCAGTATTATGTAGAGAGGTTGGAAGCGCAGGCGTGAGTCTGAATCGGAGCCCTTCGACTTCCTGGCCACGTAACCTGAGGCAAGTAACTGAATCTCTGGGGCTCCTTTTCCTCAGAGGAAAAGGGATGATAATAAAAGCACCTATCTCACAGAGCTACCGAAACAATTAGATGACTTACTACACATAAAGCACTTAGAATAGTGTCTGGTTGCAGTAATGACTCAAACAGATTAGCTATTTTTGTAATTACTAAATGCCACAGTCTAACAAGTGAGAAGATATTTCAAGACTATAAAATGTAGTTTTAGAGATAAAACATCTGTGCTAAAGCTAGAAAATAGCTTCCCAAACCCTACTATATTATCATTGCATCTCTGGAATATGACACAGGAGCCTCTACACACAGATCCGTTGATGAAATCGACCAGCCTACTCCTAAGGCTGGGTCAGTAGCCTATCAAATAACAAGGTCTAGTCCCAGAAATTAAAAGAATAAACTACAGTCTTCACGTGTTACTCTCCTTTTCATGTCCTGTGGTTTTACATTTCACTTATTTGTTAAGACAAATTACACAAACCTGTTAGTATCTATTTGATACCTCTAGCAGAGTCTAAGAATAGGAACATTTTATGCAGGAAAGAAAAGATTTTGCTATATATACTCATCTAAATCTTACCCTATGGCACTTTTCTCCATCTGAAAATTTTGCTTTCTCTTTTGTTTGCCACATTCTAATCTCTGGTCGACATTGTCTCTTCTTAATGATAGGATGCAGACAACTTGGGTCATTATCAGTTTCAGTTCCTTTGTTACATATTAATTTCACTCTTTTAATCCTAATTTTAGAAAAGGAAAACAAAGATTACTAGCATGAACTATCTTTCATGAAATCACTTTCTTCTGAAGAATGTAATACGCCTGACCCTTGAACAACACAGGTTTAAACTACAGGTTCCACTTATTCATGGACTTTTCAAAAAATACAGTACAGTATTATAAATGTATTTTCTCTTCCTTATCATTTTCTTAATAACATTACTTTTTCTTTACCTTACTTTATTGTAAGAATACAGTATATAATACATACAACACACACAATATATGCTTATTAACTATGTTATTAGTAAGGCTTCTAGTCAACAGGTACCTTTAACCACAGGCCAACTGTGTATTATTCTGGAAATCAAGAAAATGCAGAAATCCTATTTTTCAGGCTTCTAGCTTGCCTAAGGGTGTAGGAAGCCAGAATACAGGTGTCACTAGTCTCCAAAGACTCATCACAATTAATTTTGAGAGTAAGACTCCTCTTTTCAGTTTTGCAAGCAGGTAGCTTCAGTCTTCTCCATTTTCCCTCTCAAACACGGTGCCAATGCCTACCTCACATCACCCGTTTATGCCACTTCCTAGAATGTCTTCCCCTCACCTGTCCCTCAAAGCCCAGCAATTCTTGGCTCCTTCATGACTCCTGCTGATTACTTCACCCCTGAATTACTCTGTCTGCTCAACTACATGGCCTTTCGTCAGCACGTAATCACTTATAGTATTTTTACATTGCTGTGACTGTATCATCCTCGTATCTTCCTATTTAGACAATAAAATCACTGAGAAAGGGGATGCCCAGTGCCCAGCACAATGTTCAACACAAAGAACCCAACACTTCAACTGAAGAGTGTAACCTGTCTTTAGCAAAGTAGGGGAATATACAAGTGTCCCCCCGCTTTTCTACAGTCCACACTGTGCCACTTAGCTTTTATGGAAGACTTACATTAACACCTGTCGTATTAACCAAAAGAAACCTGAGGAGGATTTTTGCTTTAGCGAACAAAGGCGTAAAGTGAAACTAGCACTCAGTATTTGTTTCACCGCGAGCCATTATGGGAGCAGCGCGCCTACAAGCTGCCAGCCAGCCGCAAGAGTGGCCCCTGAGGGCCCCGTCCCTGGGAACTACACTCAGCATCTCAGCATCAAGCCGCCAGAGCTTCGAACTGTGTCTGTGAGCATCTGTGCTTCATCTCAATCCACTAGCAAGATGTGTCCTAAGGTATCAGAAAAGCCTAAGAGAGGCTATTTTGGGGGGGGTCTGAGAAGGCTCAAAAGTTTTTCTGCAGAAATTAATGGTAATTGCTTCTTCACTTTATCCCATTTTGACCCATGAAAGGTTTCAAAGAACACTCTGCTTTCGGAAAGTGGGGGAAATGTGTACTTCATCTTCAAAAAAAGGAACCGCAAGGGGCACCTGGATGGCTCAGTCAGTTAAGTGTCCGACTTTGGCTCAGGTCATGATCTCATGGTCCATGAGTTCGAGCCCTGCATCGGGCTCTGTGCTGACAGCTCAGAGCCTGGAGCCTGCTTCGGATTCTGTGTCTCCCTCTCTGCCCTTCCCCTACCCACACTCTGTGTGTGTTGTCTCTCTCTGAAAAATAAATAAACATTAAAAAAAAAAAAAAGGAACTGCAAAAGAACTTTGTTTTTGAGTCATAATCATTAATATATGACAAAATAAGTATTTCTTCAAGTCATACTAATGTTGTCCTGACCTGCAAAATCATGAAGAAGATAGAATATGTTTTGGATCCACTTCCCTTTCTGTCCTATAGCCCATCAACACCAGCCTCCTGCATCCCATTTCTAAAGAGGTATCAGCTTCCACACTGAAAAATATCTGATCTTTTTAAAATTCTTTTTTTCCCCTCAAGCTGTCAGCTGATACGGCTTAAAATATTTACCCTTTCCAAGTATTTATATTTCTATAATCTTGGGGTCTATAATTCTGTTAAAAATCAAACAGAATGAACTTTTATGGTAGAATACTGGACTTGTGGGTAACATGACAGTGGGGACACCTGGAGTAAACAAATCCTTCTAGAATCCTTAAAAATCATACCACAATTATAATATGCTTACACTGTATACTCCCAATCAGATAATATACTATGTTAACACTACTGTGAATACAAAATCAAGTAAAAATTCCAACACAAGCCTTCTCACCTGTTGCCAAAGAGACTGTCCCAAAATCCACCAATAAAGGGTATAGATTCCAAAGTTTCTACTCCTCTGACTTTATCAGAGGAGTTACTTCCATTTTCTCGGCTCCCGTCACCATTTACAGTTTTTCGTAATTTTCTACAAAAAAAAAAAAAAGTATTTCAACAACTTCAGATTATTCAAGAACTTGTATGTTTCTACCCAAAATATCCCTACAGAAAATTATAGCAATGGGTTACTACCTGAAATTAAGTATAGTGAACTTCTTGTAATGAGGATAGAATCATGCAAGAATGTTTCTGACTTAAGGGCAAAACCAGGTTCCAAACCAAAGTCCTATGCTATCATTTTGTTTAATATTTAAAGAAATTGAACTAATATCAAAAATATTACTAGAAAAAAATTTTTCACATATATGACCAAGAGTCTTTCCATGTACATTCAACACCACTAGCACAAAGAACAATGCCTTTAAATATGGATGTCAGAAATCTATCCATCTGACACATTTAATCAGAGAACACAAAATAACAGCAATTGATCACTTTGTACTGATACCCTAAGCAGTTAAAATACATATCTAAATCACCAAGATACACCATGGGATTTCCTTAGAAATCATTAATTGCAAGGAATCCTCTCTTTGCAAAAAAAAAAATGGCTTGAAAATAACATTCAAAAATAAGAATAAATACGTTCAAATTCATTGCACCAAATGAAAAAAAAAATCTTATTTGGTAATTGCTTAGGAAAACAAAAATTTACAGATATTCTGAGAAAAGATAATATAACTTTTGGAAGGTAATATACCTAACATTTACCTTAAAAGCCTTTATAACAGTTCCAAAACTCACAGATGGCATATAACCAATAAAAACAAAGTGAATTCAATGTATAGAAAAGAGAAATTAATCTCTGTTAAAAGGTTAGAGCACTTAGAAATCCATTCTTTACATACAACTGGAAAAAAGTACAAATTTTACTAGCACTAGCCCAATGTACTAACATCCTTGTTTACATAGTGAATTTTCACCAAATTTTGATTGAGACTGAATGTCAAAAATTTTTTTTTCAAAATCACTGAAGTAAATTTTAAGAGTATAACTATTGCAGTATCAAATTTTTCCTTTTAAACAACTTTACTGAATGACAAAATCCCACCTGGGATTAAATAGGTCATGACAAGGTTTCTTAGCATCTGGAAGAACGAAAAGAAAAGCATTTTTTTTTAAGCCAAAAAATAATTTTAAAAAAATTGTAAACCAGAAGATTTTTTATTAATTTCATCAAAGATTTTCTAAGTCTGTTCAATGCCTCTCTCAGAAAACACAACTACAAGTGCAATTTCTTATCTTACCTTCTTCTCCGATTTCCATTGTTTCCCGATGGCCTTGTTATCTGAGTAGACACAATTTGACAGTGGACAGTTCCCATGAGTAACATAAGGCACAAGGGTCCAAGTACTTCGCTTACATTCACAATAGGCATCATAAAATATAACACGAGTGCTATAACTGAAAAGAAGAGGTTTCAAAATGTAAAACATCACGGCTCATTCTTTATGTCTAATCTTAGCAATTGTACAAACTATTGCTACAAAAATCTACCAATTTTTTTGTTTTTGTAAATTTACATCCAAGTTAGTTAACATATAGGGTAATAATGATTTCAGGAATAGAATTTAGTGATTCATCTCTTACATGTAAACACCCAGTGCTCATCCCAACAAGTGTCCTCCTTAATGCCCCTTGCCCATTTAGCCCATTCCCCTACCCGACACCCCACCAGCTATCCTCAGTTTGTTCTCTGTATTTAAGAGTCTCTTATGGTTTGTCTCCCTCTCTGTTTTTATATGTTTGCTTCTCTTCCTTTATGTTCATCTGTTTTGTATCTTAAATTCCACATGAGTGAAGTCATATGATATTTATCTTTCTTTGACTTACTTCACTTAGCGTAATACACTCTAGTTCCATCCATTTTATTGCAGATGGCAAGATTTCATTCTTTTTGATCACTGAGTAATATTCGATTGTGTGTATATACACATATATATACATACACACACACTACATCTTCTTTATCCATTCATCAGTTGATGGATATGTGGGCTCTTTCCATACTTTGGCTATTGTCAATAGTGCTAATATTGGGGTGCATGTGCCCCTTTGAATCAGCACTCCTATATCCCTTGGATAAATACCTAGTAGTGCAATGGCTGGGTCATAGGGTAGTTTTATTTTTAATTTTTTGAGGAATCTCCATACTCTTTTACAGAGTGGCTGCACCAGTTTGCATTCCCACCAGCAGTGCAAAAGAGTTGCTCTTTCTCCACATCCACACCAACATCTGTTGTTGCCTAAGTTGTTAATTTTAGCCACTCTGACTGGTGTGAGGTGGTATCTCAGTGTGGTTTTGATTTGTATTTCCCTGATGGTGAGTGATGTGGAACATTTTTTCTGTCTGTCAGCCATCTGGATGCCTTCTTTGGAAAAGCGTCTATTCATGTCTTCGTTTCTTCACTGGATTATTTGGTTTCTGGGTGTTGAGTTTGATTAGTTCTTAATAGATTTTGGATACTAACCCTTTATCTGATATTTCATTTGCAACTATCTTCTCCATTCCATTGGTTACCTTTTAGTTTTGCTGATTGTTTCCTTTCCTGTCCAGAAGCTTTTTATCTTGATGAAGTCCCAATAGTTCATTTTTGCTTTTGTTTCCCTTGGCTCTGGACACATGTCAAGTAAGAAGTTACTGTGGCTGAAGTCAAAGAGCCTGTTGTCTGTTTTCTCCTCTAGGATTTTGATGGCTTCCTGTCTTACGTTTAGGTCTTTCATTCATTTTGAATTTATTTATGTGTATGGTGTAAGAAAGTGGTCCAGTTTCATTCTTCTGCACAAAGAGCTTTCATGCTGTCCAGTTTTCCCAGTGCCATTTGCTGAAGAGACTGTCTTTTTCCATTGTATATGCTTTCTACCTTTGTCATGGATTGGTTCACCATATAAATATGGGTCTGTTTCTGGGCTCTTTACCTGTTCCATTGATCTATGTGTCTGTTTTTGTGCCAGTACCATACTGTCTTGATGATTATAGCTTTGTAATACAGCTTGAAGTCCAGAATTGTGATGCCTCCAGCTTTGGTTTTCTTTTTCAGGATTGCTTTGGCTATTCGGGGTCTTTTCTGGTGCCATACAAATTTTAGGATTGTTTGTTTTAGCTCTGTGAAGAATGCTGTTATTTTGATAGGAATTGAATTGAATATGTAGATTGCTTTGGGCAATATTGACATTTTAGCAACATTTGTTCTTCCAATACATGAGCATGGAATGTTTTTCCATTGTGTGTGGGGGGGTGGAGGGGGGGTTCTTCAATTTCTTTCATAAGCTTTCTATAGTTTTCAGTGTTTTCACCTCTTTGATTAGGTTTATTCTTATATATTTTATGGGTTTTGGTGCAATTGTAAATGGGATCAATTCTTGCATTTCTCCTTCTGGTGTTTCATTATTAGTGTATAGAAATGCAACCTATTTCTGTACATTGATTTTATATCCTGTGACTTTGCTGAATTCATGGATCAGTTCTAGCAGTTTTTTGGTGGAGTCTTTTGGGTTTTCCACATGGATGATCATGTCATCTCTGAAGAGTGACAGTTTGACTTCCTCCTTGCTGATTTAGATGCCTTTTATTTCTTTTTTTTTTTTTTTTAATTTTTTTTTTCAACCTTTATTTATTTTTGGGACAGAGAGAGACAGAGCATGAACGGGGGAGGGTCAGAGAGAGAGGGAGACACAGAATCGGAAACAGGCTCCAGGCTCTGAGCCATCAGCCCGGAGCCCGACGTGGGGCTCGAACTCACGGACTGCGAGATCGTGACCTGGCTGAAGTCGGACGCTTAACCGACTGCGCCACCCAGGCGCCCCAGATGCCTTTTATTTCTTTGTGTTGTCTAATTGCTGAGGCTAGGACTTCCAGCACTATGTTAAATAACAGTGGCGACAGTGGACATCCGTGTCTCTTTCCTGACCTTAGGGGGAAAAGTCTCAGTTTTTCCCCATTAAAGATGATATTAGTGGTGGGTCTGTCGTATATGGCTTTTATGATCTTGAGGTCTGATCCTTCTATCCCTACTTTCTTGAGGGTTTTTATCAAGAAAGGATGCTATATTTTGTCAAATGCTTTCTCTGCATCTATTGAGAGGATCATGTGGTTCTTATCCTTTCTGGTATTAATGTGATATATCACAATGATTGACTTGCAGATATTGAACTAGCCCTGCATCCCAGGAATAAATCCCACTTGATCGTGGTGAATAATTCTTTTAATGTGTTGTTGGATCTGGTTGGCTAGTATCTTGTTCAGAATTTTTGCATCCTGCATGAATTTTGCATGTTCATTAGAGAAATTGGTCTATAGTTCTCCTTTTTAGTGGGGTCTTTGTTTTCAGAATCAAGGTAATGCTGACCTCATAGAATGAGTTTGGAAGATTCCCTTCCATTTCTATTTTTTGGAACAGTTTCAGAAGAATAGGTGTTAACTCTTCTTTAAATGTTTGGTAGAATTTCCCTGGAAAGCCATCCAGCCTTGGACTCTTGTTTGTTGGGAGATTTTTGATTACTGAATCAATTTCTTTACTGGTTATGGCTCTGTTCAAATTTTCTATTTCCTCCTGTTTCAGTTTTGGTAGTTTATGTTTCTAGGAATTTGTCCATTTCTTCCAGATTCCCCAAATTATTAGCATATAATTGCTCATAATACTCTCTTATTATTGTTTGTATTTCTGCAGGGTTGGCTGTGAGCCCTCCTCTCTCATATTTATTATTTCCCATTTCTGCTGGTTTTGGGCTCTCTTTGCTGTTCTTTTTCCAGCTCTTTAAGGTGTAAGGTTAGGTTGTTACTTGAGACCTTTCTTCCTTCTTTAGGAAGGTCTGGATTGCTATGTACTTCCCTCTTATGACTGCCTTTGCTGCATCCCAGAGGTTTTGGGCTGTCGTGTTTTCATTTTCAATGGCTTCCATGTATTTTTTTCATCTTCTCTTTAATTTCTTGGTTAACCCATTTATTCTTTAGTAGTATGTTCCTAATCTCCAAGTATTCATGGTCTTTCCAAGTTTTTTCCTGTGATAGATTTCGAGTTTCATAGTGTTGTGGTAGGGAAATATGCAAGGTATGATCTCAATCTTTTTGTAGTTGCCGAGGGCCGATTTGTATCCCCCTATGTGATCTAGTCTGGAGAATTTTCCATGTGCACTAGAGAAGGATGTGTATTCTGCTGCTTTAGGATGAAATGTTCTGAATATATGTTAAGTCCATCCAGTCCAATGTATCATTCAAAGCCACTGATTCCTTGTTGATTTTCTGCTTAGATGTTCTGTCCATTGCCATAAATGGGGTGTTGAAGTCCCCTACTATCATGGTGTTATTATTAATGAGTTTATGTTTGTGATTGATTTATATATTTGGGTGCTTTCTTGTTGAGGACATAAATATTTACAATTGTTAGATCTTCTTAGTGGATAGACCCCTTAATTTTGATATCTTCATCTCTTATTGCAGTCTTTATTTTAAAATCTAGTTCGTCTGATATAAGTATGGTTATTCTGGCTTTCTTTTGGCGACCATTAGCATGATAGATGGTTCTCTATCCCCTACTTTCAATCTGTAGATATCTTTAGGTCTAAAATGGGTCTCTTGTAAGCAGCATACAGATGGGGCTTGTTTTCTTACCCATCCTGATACCCTATGTCTTTTGATTGGAGCATTTAGTCCATTGACATGTAGAGTTAGTACTGAAAGATGAATTTAGTGCTATTGTGTTGCCTGTAGAATTGGAGTTTCTGGTAATGTTCTCTGGTCCTTTCTAATCTTTGTTGCTTTTGGTCTTTTTTGTTTTGTTTCATCTTTTCTCCACTCAAAGAGTCCAACTTAAAATTTCTTGCAGGGATGGTTTAGTGCTCACAAACTCCTTTAGTTTTTGTTTGCCTGAGAAACTCTTTATCTCTCCTTCCATTTTGAATGACAGCCTTGCTGGATAAAGAACTCTTGGCTGCATATTTTTCTGATTCAGCACGTTGAATACATCCTGCCACTCCTTTCTGGCCCGCAGAGTTTCTGTGGTCAGGTCTGCTGCAAACCTGATCTGTCTTCCCTTCTTCTTCTTTCCCTTGCTGCTTGTATTCAATATTTATGAGCACTATACATTTCTGGAACAAGGTGGATATTAAATCAAACAAACATGAAGCAAACATTAAGCACTTACTATGTGCTAGGAAAGGAAGGAAGGAAGGGAGGGAGGGAGGGAGGGAGGGAGGAAGGAAGGAAGGACGGGAGGGAGGGCGGGAGGGAGGGAGGGAGGAAGAAGGAAGGAAGGACAGTCCCTGCCCTTATGGAGTTCAGGGTCTAGTTGAAGCAAACAATCATAAATACAATGGCAAAGCACCAGGGAGGCATTATGGAAGAAGGGGCTTGTTCTGCCTGATGAATGCAGGAGCAGGCTTTACAGAGGTGGAGACAATGGAGCTGGGCGTTGGATGAGTAGGAGTCCACCAGATGGAGAGGAAGGGGGGAAGCACATTCCAAGCAGAGGAAATAGCACCTGAGCAAGCAGAATCTTGAAAGCACATGCCATGGTGAAGTATTAGAGTAGTCCAGCACAGCTAGAGCATAAAGGTGACACAATATACAATTTATTTTGATTGAGAGAATCATTCCACAGTCTCTGTTCATTCTTCTGTAATTTACCAGGCATCATCTTTCCAGTTCTGAAGTCAAAACTGCGGAGGTCAACAATATTTCCCAGGTACCTTGCCAACCGAGGTTTGCTTCTGAACTTCTTACCACTTGGACTGAACTAGTTGACATCAATCTTGCTGGCACTGAGTCCAGATTTTCGGATCACTTCCTCCTTCTTCCATGGGGTGGGGGGGAGGGCCGGGCAGTCCATCCTCTTCCTGCTCTCTGTGGCCCAGGGTCCCCTGGGCCCCAGCCCCAAGCTCCCCAACAGGAAAGGAACCGGCTTTTGCTGGGGGGCACTGCCAAGGCTGTCGCTGCCACTCAGGGGACACCGCAGCCCCGGCCACAGTCGCCACCCTGAGCGCCTTCCCTGCACACGCCGCTCACCGGGGACAGAGTGAGCATGTTGCCCTGGCCCTCCTGCTCTGTGGCGGAGTCACCACCAGCACCGCTGCCGCCCACCCCGCGCTCTCTGCACCCACCCCCCCGGCTCCAGGTGGCAGCCAAAAACCTATCAATTTTAAAAGTACAAGGTAAAAGCACATAACTTCCAACAATACGATCCACCAACACATCAGCTGAGTGAAAACCTGAAGTCTCAGGTCACAGAGAAAGAGAATGATGTGTTTGAAGGATTTGCCTTTCTGACAATAATCTGGATATTTCAAAAGGCTTTCTACCAAGAAATAGCTAGATGCTGTGTGACACATACCTTATGAAGTGCTGTTCTGCTCTGAGGATCAGTATTTTCTAATAATTTCCCACAATTATACAGGTAGCAATTAGCAAAGCTGGGATCTGAACCCAGCCAACTGGGCTCGAGTCCTTACTCTTAATTACTATGCTATGAACTGCTCTACGCAATATGAACTGTCCAAAGAAACAGATGGTGAAAGAAACAGAAAAATATCAAAAACTACACCCAAAATATTCCAGATACAATTTAATAGGTGAGTTCTTTCAGACTTTCATGTAAAATTAATTCTTAGATGCGCCTATGTGGCTTAGTCAGTTGAGCATCCCACTCTTGATTTTGACTCGGGTCACGATCCCAGGGTCATGAGATCAAGTCCCACATCGGCTCTGTGCTGAGCATGGAGCCTGCTTAAGATATTTTCTCTCTCTCTCTCTCTCTCTCTCTCTCTCGCTCTCGCTCTCTCTCCCTCCCTCCCGCCACCCCTCCCCCCCCGTGTGCATGCGTGCTCTCTCTCTCTCTCTCTCTCAAATAAAAAAATAATTAAAATAGAGCACCAGGGTAGGTCAGTCAGCTAAGTGTCTGACTCTTGATTTTGGCTCAGGTCACGATCTCATGGTTTGTGAGTTTGAGCCCCGCCATCAGGCTCTATGTGTACAATGCAGAGTCTGCTTGGAATTCTCTGTCTCCTTCTCTGTCTCTGCCCCTCCTCTGCTCACGCTCTCTCTCACTCCCTTTCTCAAAAATAAATAAATAAACATTAAAAAAAAAAAAGATAATTCTTGTGCTATATAAACTATTCCTATGTGGAGAAAAAGCTACCAAATTCATTTCATGCTCCAACAGCGTATCACCCAAACATAAAAATGACAGCACCAAAACAATAAACTACAGATCTTGCTGGCTTATGAATATGGATATAAATTTACTAAAAAGCAGGCACCATGAGTGAAGGGATTTTTTTGTCTCTTGGGTTCACTGCTATAGCTAGATCAGTATGCAGCACATAAGAGGCACTTATTATCTGTTGAATGAATAACTGAAATACTATCAAAGTAAATTTAACAATAAAACAAAGAATAATTCACCAAGACCATGCAGGGTTTATGCTGGAGCGAAAAATGTATCTCCGAGCCCAGACAGAACGCTACTTGTGCACACATTGTAGGCACTTACATGTTTGTTTACTGAACTGATTTAATCCAATAATTTAATAACATAATTTGGGTTATATATATATACAAATCATCTCAACTGACAATTATGTAAAAGGCCTTTGTCCCTGATTCCTGGGAGGTAACCTCTAAATCCTTGGAATTTTTCAAGTGATGGAAGTACCTTGGTTATTCACAGTGGGCCCCTTGGACCATACCTGATAGTTTACGCCAATGAGGTGACTGCAGATGGGGTAGCCATGCCAGAAAGACCAACCATGTGATTAGAGGGTTGAGGCTCTGAGGCACATTGTATCAGCCTGACCTCTGGGAAGGGGTGGGGAGGGAACAAAGGCTGAAGACTAAGTTGGCCACTTGATCAATTACTCAATCAGTTATACCTACATAATAAGTCCCCAATAAAAATTATGGATACCAAAGCTTGGGTGAGCATCCCTGATCGACACTAGTCTGTCAACTTTGCTACCCATCATGGCAGAATGGGTACCATATCCCTGAGGATGATGAAAACTTCCTGTTTTAAATCCTCTCACACTACGCATCACTTCTAATTTGTATAATAATATACTCTTAATATTACAAAACTGTAATTGTAAGCATAACACCTTCCTGAGTTCTGGGAGTGAATTATCAAACATGCAGGAATGAGTGGGGGACCCTCAAAACTGTAGCCCGGGGGTCAGAAGTTAGGGTAGCATTGGGGACTCCCAAAGTGAGGCTGGTGTCTGAAGTGAGGACAGTCTTGTGAAGGACTGTACCTTTAACCACTGAGTTTGGCCAATTCCTATTGTGAAAAAGCATTCCACAAAAATTAACATTTGTTCCTGATTTGTGTTACCTTAAATGCCAATCTCTTCTGAAATTACAGGAATATAAAAATATGTCCCTTATATACTAAAGAGTAAGTGAACACACATCATACTAATGAAGACATTCTGAATCAAGACCAAAACAAGGATGACCATTCTTACTGTTATCACCTAAACGCTGCTCTGAAAATGTTGACTAATTCAATAATAGTAAATGAAATGCATGAAAAATGAGACCAGATTTTCATTATTTGCCAAAAACACGGTTGTATAATAAGAAAATCTGAGAGGAGCACTGAAAAACTATTCAAATTAATGACAGTTTAATAAAGAGGCCGGTTATAACAATTTTAAACATAAATAGCCTTCAAATGTAACAGCACTAACCAGTTGAAATTTATAAAATAAAAAGTATCATATCTGCAGCAGCAACAAAAAAAAACACATAAATATTTTACTTTAATGTAGAAGTACCCAGTGTCCATTGATGGAGGAATATTTAAATGAAATATGGGATTCTTACTTACCCTTCAAAAGGAAGGAAATACATGTGCTACATATGGATGAACCTTGAAAACATTATGCTAAGTGAAATAAGCCAGGCTCAAGAGGACAAATACTGCAATGTTCTACTTACATGAGGGACCGAGACTACTCTAGGTAGTCACAGAGGAACTGTGAAAGTAGAGTTCAGACAGAAAGTAGAATGGTTGCCCGGAGCCCAAGAGGTGAGGAACTGGGGAATTATTGTTCTATGTCTCAGTTTGGAAAGATGAAAAAAGTTCTGGAGATGGACGGCAGTGATGGTTGCCTAACAATGTAAATGGACTTAATGCCACCGACTGTATATGTAAAAACGGTGAAGATGGTAAAGTATATGTTATATATATTTTACTGGATTAAAAAATCTTCCTAAAAAACCTTAGGAAGGGGCGCCTGGGTGGCTCAGTCGGTTAAGTGGCCGACTTCGGCTCAGGTCACGATCTCGCGGTATGTGAGTTCGAGCCCCGTGTCGGGCTCTGTGCTGACTGCTCAGAGCCTGGAGCCCGTTTCAGATTCTGTGTCTCCCTCTCTCTGACCCTCCCCCGTTCATGCTCTGTCTCTCTCTGTCTCAAAAATAAATAAACGTTAAAAAAAAATAAATTAAAAAAACTTTAGGAAGATCTAAGAACTAAAAATCCTACAAAGCTTTAATAAATAGAGATGTAACAGAAGACTTGATTAAAAGGTGAAATATATCAATTTTCTCCCCATTCCCCCTAAATATATCAAAATCTTCATGGGAAGGGGGAAGTTACAGTCTAATTCCAAATTAGTTTTTCGTTTTGATTAGGATAAAATAATTCTAAATTATTTGGAAAAAGTAAGCAAGTAAAAACATCTGAGAAATGCTGAAAAGGAATACTATTCAATGTTACTACATATTAAACAACAATAATAATTAAAGAAATGTGGTACAGATACGAGAATAACCAGATAAGCTGATGGGGCAGAATATGTAGTTTAGAAATAGACCATGGCATATACGAAAATTAATATATATATAATTTAAATTCTTCAATAACTAACATGTGGAAAAACATTTACAAGTTCATTTTTACAAGCAACCAAAAAAATGCAAACTATATGAGTAACACACAATTTTTTTTGTACATTCAATTAGGTAACATTTTTTAAAATTATAATAATGATAGATTGTGCTAAGACAGGCACTCTCATCCACTACTTTCCAAAAAGAAGTGTGCCCCCAGCAATTTCATTTTATGTACTAAAAGCCTTAAAATGTTTACATTCTTCAATCTCTTAATTCTATTTCAGAGAATAAATTCTAAGGAAATAATATAAAATATGGAAAATTTTGTTCATGATGGCATTATTAATAGGGATAAAAACCCAGGAATAATCTAAATGTTCATAATATGGAAACAGTTATTTAAATTATGATACTTTTATATAATGGAATACTAAGTAGCTATAAAAAGTATTTATGGTAAATCCATATGAGAGACTCACATAGACATGAAAATGATCATTTTAAATGACAGTGTATTCATATGGTGGAATATTATGCAGCCATTAAAATGACAGCTATTTATTTACAATTAAATAAAATTAAAATTCAGTTCCTTAGTCACACTAACCACATTGCGAGTACTCACAAAAACCACACATGACTAACAGCTACTGCACTGGGTAGTGAGACATAGAACACTTCTAGCATCATCGAAATTCTATTGGACAGCATTGTCACAACTTTAGAAAACTGAACTTACAGATCTATAAATTCATAGATTTATCTTTCCCACTATAAGTTAATTCAAAAAAACTGACACAGATAAAATAAAAATCACCCCAAATCCTTCCACCCTAACCCAACCTTCACCTACTCTGTTCTAATTCATGTCTAAAAAAGACATGTCTAAAAAAGCATGTCTAAAAAAGCAAAAAGCTTAGGTATAACCATAGTATATACATGGTCCCCTTTCAGAAAGTATTCCTGGTAGGCAGTGGACGTATAGTGCTAAAGAGAATGTGCTGGGTCCCTGAATGTAGAAGAGAAACGTCAACATCAGGTAGTTGTGGAATACAGAAATTAAAATAGAGGGGCGCCTGGGTGGCTCAGTCGGTTAAGCGTCTGACTTCAGCTCAGGTCATGATCTCCGTGAGTACTGACAGTTCAGACCCTGGAGCCTGCTTCGGATTCTGTGTCTTCCTCTCTCTCTCTCTCTGCCCCTCCCCTGCTCATGCTCTCTCTCTGTCTCAAAAATAAATAAAAACATTAAAAAATAAAAATAAATAAAAATAAAAAGAAATTCAAATAGATTCCTGGGGAATGGTAGGACTATTTAGAAGGTACATGGGGCACCTGCGTGGCTCAGTTGGTTGAGCGTCCGAGAACATGATCTCGAGGTTCGTGGGTTCTAGCCCTACGTCGGGCTTGGTGCTGACAGCTCGGAGCCTGAAGCCTGCCTGAGATTCTGTCTCCTTCTCTCTCTGCCCTCCCCCCTTGCACTCGTCTCTCCCAAAAATGAATAAGCATTAAAAAAAAAAAAAATTAGGGGCACCTGGGTGGCTCAGTTAGTTAAGCGTCCGACTTCGGCTCAGGTCACGATCTCGCGGTATGTGAGTTCGAGCCCCGCGTCAGGCTCTGTGCTGACAGCTCAGAGCCTGGAGCCCATTTCAGATTCTGTGTCTCCCCCTCTCTCTGCCCCTCCCCTGTTCATGCTCTGTCTCTCTGTCTCAAAAATAAATAAACGTTTAAAAAAATTAAAAAAAAATTAGAAGGTACAGATAGGGCTGCCCTCTCTATGAAAGTTCCATCTGAGTTCAGATCCTAAAGATGAGAAAAAAGATAGCCTTCAAACAGAATGCAGAGTTCTGTCTGAAGCACAGAAAAAGGGCCAGTATGCCTACAGCAAGCAAGGAGGAGAGCAGTAAGACACGACCTCTAAGAAGTCAGCAGGGAACAGACCACGTAGGGCACTGAAGCCGTGGTGAGGAGTCTGGATTTTTACTCCAAGGGCAATGAGAAATCTCTCAAGAGTTTTAGCCAGGAAAATGACATGATATGAATTCTACTGTAAAAGATTTGTCTAGTTGCTGTAAAAATAATGGTTGGTAGAAAGAAGGCTCAGAGTAGACATTAGTCAGTGGTCTAGGCAAAGTAATGCTAGCGTCATGGACTATGATGACAAAAAAAAAAAAATCCAGAGGTCCATTTTGGACAGGATTAGGTTCAAGATACCTGTTAAATCTCTATACAGAAATGCCTAAAAGCAGGCAGTTGGATTTATAAGTCTGAAGTTCAGCAGAGAGATCTGGCCGGGAGATATAAATTTGAGAATCACCAGTTGATCAGCTATTTTAAAGCAATGGGGCTTGACAAGAGTACCTAGAGAAGAGAATCCAGGATCAATCTTGAGGTAATCCAATATTCAAAGGTCACACAGAAGAAAAGATTGAAAAGGCCTGGCCAGCAAGACGGGTAGAAAGAAATTCAAGAGAAGAGAGTTAGACAATCATGTTTGCTCTCTGTGAGCTAATAAATCGAAGATGATCCCCAAATGGTGTACATTCCTTCATTTCTTGGTACTTTAAACTCTTGAAGGAAGGGTAAAACTAAGAACAGTAAGGTCTGCATTATTTAATAGCAAAAGCAGCAAAAAAACAAAACAAAACAAAAAAACCTGTCATAATTTATTCCACCCCTCCAATTACCTTGCATGAGGTAAAGCAGTAGCAGCCAAACAAAGATTCTTAAAGAGGTAACCTGAATCCACCAATTGCTGAACAACGGGAAAAAGACAACTCGAACAAGCCCCTTTCGAGTCAGAGATGTCCATGGAATTTCAGGTTTGGCTTTGGCAAATGTTGAGCCTTTAAATATACAATAAAACAAAACATCAAACATTTACATATACTATAGTAATGCTTCCTCGTAACACTATATTAAAAACAGCAGAGAGTAAAAATCAACACATAACCAGTTCAGTTAAAAAGAATCCTCTCGGGGCGCCTGGGTGGCTCAGTCGGTTGAGCGTCCGACTTCGGTTCAGGTCATGATCTCACGGTCTGTGAGTTCAAGCCCTGCGTCGGGCTCTGTGCTGACAGCTCAGAGCCTGGAGCCTGCTTCAGATTCTGTGTCTCCCTCTCTCTCTTCCCCTCCCCTGCTCATGCTCTGTCTGTCTCTGTCTCAAAAATAAATAAAAACATTTAAAAAAATAATAATAAAAAAAAAATAAAAAGAATCCTCTCAGATGTTCATTAAATATAACTCCTTACCTCAATCACTAGGACAGGAGCTCAAAATAAATCAGGCTTACATGAATGTTATACAGTATATTTTTCTCAATTACACAACAGCAATTTCCAAGTTCATCCCTTTTTTACCCTTATGGACACCATGTAATTTATATAGCTACACAGTACCAAAGCAAAGGGGAAAAAATCCTAAGGCCTGAATGAGGGAAGAATATTCCTTTTGGAGATTAAAGTACCATCATAAAGGGAAGATAATATCTAGCACCACTATGAAATAATATAATAATATACATAAGAAATGAGCCAAAGTTGGAACTCACCTCTGATTAAGTCCACATCAATCAAGTCTGGTTTTATGTGACCCATCTTTTTTGGTTTGTTTTTGAAGCCCTAGAATAAAACAAAACAAAACCAGAGATAAGGCTAAAAAGCTCTTTTAAATACAAAAGGTAAACTCACATTTTTTTTTCTTTATATCTGACTCCCTTTTGACGGGGACACTTTAATCCTAATGTTCCTCAAAAGAACTTATCATTAATGTTTTAGTTTTTAGTTTATCAAGTAATGCAAAAAATATACTTTTACTACTTTTTAAAATGATCCAACAATAGGGCCACCTGGCTGGCTCAGGCGTACAGCATGTGACTCTTAATCTTGAGGTCGCAAGTTCAAGCCCCACATTGGGTGTGGAGCCTAGTAATGGTTAAAAAAAAAGAAGAAGAAATTTTTTTTAAATAAATAAAAAAAAAAAATCCAAAAATGCCAAAGGATCAGTAAGTACAAAATAGCAGCCCCCTCATTACCCCCCGCCCCTCCTCTCATCAAAAACAAATAACTTTCATCCTTTTTTTTTTTTTTAACTTTCTCTTGGTATTTACTTCCATACTTCTAAATAATATGTTTATACTGCCATTATTTCATTTATTGATTTGAAAAATATTTTACCAATTCCTAATACAGCATGTAAGAATTTAGTTCTCTTATACAGCTAATCCTCACATCCTAACTTCCACCCCTGAAACATATATCCTTACAATATAGTTATATTCATTTTTGATAAATCAGCAATCAATAGTTATAATATGATCATCATGAAATACTATTCCCTGTAAGCCATATTTTATATTTTTATTCATGGTCGGTTAAAATATTTATCATTTTCAAATACTCAAATGCCAGAAAATTAATCAAAGTCTTTTATTTCTTAAAAAAAATTTTTTTTTTTTTGGAAAGACCCTTCCCAGAACCTTCTATCTTCATGTTGTAATCAGATTAGTTGCTCTCCAGGCCTGCTGCACAGCTGACTGTAATGCAGGACTTCTCACTCTCACTGACAACCCCCTTCACCTCTGCGGTGAATCTCTAGCTCCTACACCTGTCTTCCTGAAGCATATCCTTCACATGCTTCCTGAGAAAGGGGTGACAGAAGATAACTTTTTTAATCCTTACATGTCTGAAAATGAATTCAGTCTACCCTTATGCCTAATTAAAGGTTACACTAGGTGTAGAATTCAAAGTTGTTAACAATTTTCCTTCAGGAATTAAGATATTGTTCTGTTTTCTAGCTTCCAATGTTGCTGTTGCAAACTCTGATTCCTGATCCTTTGAGCATGAATTGTTTCTTTCCTCTGAATCTCCACTTTAATTCATGGTGTTCAGAAATTTCAGAATGATGTGCCTTGATAGGAGTCTTTTACATCTATTGTGCTGAAAATCCCTTCTATACGGAAATCAATGTCTTTCAGCTTTAAGGAAGTTTTCCTATAATTTATTTTCGTATTTCTTCCCTCTAAGACTTAACTTTCTCTTCTATTTTCTACCTCTTTTGTCTTTTTATTCTGCTTTCCAGAAATTTCCTCAAATTTCTCTTAAATTTTTCATTTTGACTCTTTGGGTTCATTCCTTTCTATTCTCTTTTACTTTGGGGATTTAGTCAAATATCTAATAAACACTGGCTGTTTCCTTATATACTAGAATGAGGTGCTGAAAACCTGATGGACTAAGTATTCTACTTCAAGGTTTATACCCAAGACAAATGTGTATGTATTTCACCAAATAATGTGTATAAAATGTTCATAGAAGAATTATTTGTAAGAGCCCCAAATTGGAAACTACCCATCAACACTCATATGTTGCCCATCAATAGCAGAATGGGTAATTGTAGTGTTGTGCTAAATAAACTATAATTATACAACGACATGAATGAATCTCACAAACATAACACTGAACAGAACACATTAGATTAAAAAATGTATGTACTGTATAATTTCATTTATATAAAGTTCAAAAAGGTAAAGTTAATCTATAGCACTAGCAGTTGGGATACTGGTCTACCTCTGCTGGTAGCAGTGACTGGAACAGTATGTGAGGGAAGCTTCTATGGTACTGCTAATTATCCATCTCTTGATCTTAGCGCTTGTTGCACAGTTATGTTCAGTTTGTGGAAATTCCTCAATCTGTACATTGAAAATTCTGTTATATACATATAAGTATATCCATATTTCCTGAACACGTTTTACTTCAACAGAAATTTTTTTTTTAATATAATTTATTGTCAAGTTAGCTAATATACGGTGTATACAGTGTGCTCTTGGCTTTGGGAATAGATTCCCATGATTCATTGCTTACATACAACACCCAGTGCTCATCCCAACAAGTGCCCTCCTCAATGCCCATCAACCGTTTTCCCCTCTCCCCAGCACCCCCAATCAACCCTTAGTTTGTTCTCTTATGTTCTCTTTGTTCTCTTATAAGAGTCTCTTGTGATTTGCCTCCCTCTCTGTTTGAAACTATTTTTTCCCCTTCCCTTCCCCCATGGTCTTCTGTTAAGTTTCTCCAGTTCCACATGAGTGAAAATATATGATATCTTTCTCTGCCTGATTTATTTCACTTAGCATAATACCCTCCAGTTCCATCCACATTTCTGCAAATGGCAAGATTTCATTCTTTCTCATTGCCATGTAGTATTCCACTATATATATAAACCACATCTTCTTTATCCATTCCTCAGCTGATGGACATTTAGGCTCTTTCCATAATTTGGCTATTGTTGACAGTGCTGCTGTAAACATTAGGGTACATGTGCCCCTATGAATCAGCACTCCTGTATCCTTTGGATAAATTCCTAGTACTGCTATTGTTGGGTCATAAGGTAGTTCTATTTTTAATTCTTTGAGGAACCTCCATTCTGTTTTCCAGAGCAGTTGCACCAGTTTGCATTCCCACCAACAGTGCAAGAGGGTTCCCATTTCTCCACATCCTCGCCAACATCTATTTCCTGGGTTGTTAATTTTAGCCACTCTGACCGGTGTGAAGTGGTATCTCAGTGTGGTTTTGATTTGTATTTCCCTGATGATGAGCAATGTTGAGCATCTTTTCACGTATCTGTTGGGCATCTGGATGTCTTCTTTGGAAAGTGTCTATTCATGTCGTCTGCCCATTTCTTCACCGGATTATTTGTTTTTCAGGTACTGAGTTTGGTAAACTCTTTATAGATTTTGGATACTAACTCTTTATCTGATATGTCTAGAAATTCTTGAAAACTTATTGGAAGCTCTGTGTATATGAGCATAGCTTATAGATTTGGGGTTTCACTTCAGTGTAATCAACCAGCTAGAGGGAATCACCAAATGTCCATATCTGGAGGGATAGAAAGGCTACAGATTTCTGTGGTGGAAGTTCTGAGATTAAACCAACGTGGGGCGGAGGGGGGGAGGGGGAGTCACAATTCTGGTTTTAGTATGATTCTTCCCTGCTCTTCGCTGTCCACAGACCCTCTCCAATGAATTTTCTCAGAATACCAGTGGTCTCCTTCATAAGGGGCACTGTTGCCTGTCTTTAAGGGATTGATGAGACTGGAGGTCCAACCTCTCTGTATACAAAGGTCATTTAATCCCCTATTTTTAGCCCTGTGGCTCACCTCTGCCTCACATAGAACCTTGGTGCATTCAAGTCCTAAGCCTCTCTGGGGAGCTTTGCAGGTCAACTGGCATTCTCCTATGCCCTCCTAACACTCTCTTCCATTCATTTTTTATCTTCCAAATATGTGTAGATTTCTCATTTGCTGAGACCTTCCTCCTCAATCTTTTTCCTTGACTTTGGGAAGGTACCCATTCTATACAACCCCTTTATGGATTCCTTTCATGTAACTTAGTGGTGATTCAGAAGGGAGAGATTATAAATGTGTATGGCTAATCTACCACATTTAACCAAAAATCTAGTCCTAAACTTTTTTTCAGGGCATGAAGAAAGAATCCTTTCAGGGCCTTTATCATCTACCACCTCAAATTAAAGCAGCTTAATTTGTGATGTTATTAGACATATATTCATTTCTCCTAAAAGATAAAAATGCATGAACTTTTATAGAGTACTTGCTACATCTCCAAGTTTCTAATGTTTCTTAAATTAATCATTATTGCTCCAAAGGGATGGCATTTACTCAATTTTATTAACATATAGACAACAGTTTTTTACAGGAAAAACTCAGGGCTTAAAAACCCTAATAACCTTGCTGTATATTATGAATCAAAAGTAAGTTTGTGAATTATCTTTTGTGTTTTAAACTCCTGGTTTGCCTAAAAGTTTTATTTCACTACTTCAAAACTTTTAAAAGATGGATTTTAATTTCATAATCAACATATATAAATGCTAAACAAGTTTTAAAAATTAGGTATTTAACCTTTAAAATTAAAGTAAAAATTAAAGGTTACAGCCATTTGCTATTTCCCAATTTTAGACATTGAGCCAGTATTGATCTTCAGCTCTGTTTAACTAAATAAATGTAGTCATCTTTTTTGGGGGGGATGCAATGTTTCTACTTTTTAAATTAATTAATTAATTTAGTTAGCATATAGTGCAATGATGATTTCGGGAGTAGAATCCAGTGATTCATCCCCTACATATAACACCCAGTGCTCATCCCAACAAGTGTCCTCCTTAATGCCCCTTGCCCATTTAGCCCATGCCCCCACCCACAACCCCTCTAGCAACCCTCAGTTTGTTCTCCATGTTTAAGAGTCTCTCATGTTTTGTCCCCCTCCCTGTTTTTGTATTATTTTTGTTTCCCTTCCCTATGTTCATCTGTTTTGTACCTTAAACTCCACATGAGTGAAATCATATGGTATCTGTCTTTCTCTGACTTATTATGGTTAGGTTAATACCCTCTAGTTCCATCCACCCAAACAAGTGGATCCTATGTTTCTATATAGTTCAACTACAAACTATAGATTTTACAGAAGAATGTTCTAAAACCTTAAATGTAATGAAATTAAATCTTGGAAGAAATCAAATTTTGAAAGTTAGACATTTCAGAGAAACAATCCTTTAAAAAACACATGCACTAATTTTTGAAATCTACATAATATCCATGGGAATAATAATTACCTTGGCTATATTCAAAAGCAGAAATTAAAATTTCAAAAGGAAAAACATCACTGCATTGTATTCTAACGGACAAAGACCCTGTGGACATTTGCATCAGTACAATTCCAACTAAAGAAGCTTTAAGTGCCTTAACTTTAGAGGCAAATTAATTTTTCTGCTTCCTTTGCTTTTTAGACTTTTCACCTTTAACATTATAGAATTAGAATTAGCATTAACTGGAGGCAATTACCAAACTATGAAAAACTCCCTTAGCAACAGAAATACATTCATTCGTTCACTTAGTCAACAAATTTTCAACATGTGCCTTTACGTGCCAGATACTCCACCTGAGCTAGGTATACAGCAATAAGTCAAAACATAGCTCTACTTGTTTCCGATTCTGTGTCTCCCTCTCTCTGCCCCTCCCCCGTTCATGCTGTGTCTCTCTCTGTCCCAAAAATAAATAAACATTGAAAAAAAAAATTAAAAAAAAAAAGAAAAAAAAAACATAGCTCTATCTTCAAAAAGTGTACACTATAGAATTAGACGATAAAGCCAACGTATGAGGGTTGCTCAGGAAAATGCCTCCTGAACTTCCCTTACCATTTTTTCTGTCCTAAAGGGAGAGAAGTCATTAATAAACTTAAGACCCCTGTTCTTGAGAGACACGAGAAAGCTACCACAATCCTCTGTACTTGTTTATGCAGAGGAAGAATAAAAAAACACATGCCATGCTTTTAGGATTTTTCTGCTTTATCCTACACATTCCACAGTATAGGATTTTTCTGCTTTATCCTACACTTTCCATAGTATAATACAGTAAGAGGAAACATGCACCAAGCTCTATTCTAAGCACTTTACATTTACTTACATTAACTTGTTTAACTCATTTAATCCTCAGAACTGTCCTGTGAGACAGGTACCTCTGATTACCCTTGCTTTACTGAGGAGGAGACCAGGCACAGAGATTCTACCCCAGTCATTTTCCTTCCAAACCACGACATATCCTGCCCCTCATTAACTGGTACAAAATGCATTCCAAATCAATGTAGGGAGAGGATCTTTTGAGATCAAGCGAGACTGCTTGCCTCTGGAAGGTTCAGTGGGATTAAGCTCTGGGAGATGTGAGTGAATTTCCTTAGTGGACGCCATCTCTACCCTAAGAACCCGGGAGAAAGATCGAAGTAGAGAAGCAGGACAGCCCTGCCCTAGTTGCCAGAAAGGTGCTCTGGAAATTCTCTGCCCAGCCCCTGCTACAGCCTCTCCACCCGCTGCCCCCAACATAACTGTGCAACCCCACCAAGGATCAGAACCACCTGACCAGTGGAGCTCCTCCTTTTAGGCAGAGGGACAAAAGTACTGGCATTGCTGCAATATTGTCGGACCATTAATGTATTCAACAGGAAAAAAAAGACAAGTGGAAACCCGATAACACATCTCCATCTTTTAGTGTGTTAAAATTTCCATCTTGTTGCCCGTGAGAGAATCAAATTACTTTATAGTCAGCCACAGAAGGAAGTCCCCCGATTTAAGGGCAGATGATGAACAACGAAACAACGACAAGGCAAGTACAGCACTACTGGAACATGCACGAAGGGCCGCTCGGTCAGATTTAGAACTCAAAGAAAGATTTCCAAAAGAAAATAATATCTGACCTGAGACCTAAGGATGTGTGAGACTCTGGAAAGACAGACAAGGGGCATAGCACAAGGGAGAATAAAGGTAAGCATAAGAGAAGACCCAGAAATAAGAGATAGCATGACAAAAACTTAGGAAAGTTCAAGAAAGCCAAAGGAGAGTGGAAGTGAAAAGAGGTAAAGGTAAGGCGAGACAGAAGCAGGAAAGGTAAGAACCCAGGCTGTGAAGATTATAACTTGTTAAGAGTGTGTATGTATTTTATAACGGTACCAGGAAGTCAGGAAACAGCTTTAAATAGGAGAAAAACAATACCATTTATGTTAAAACAGGAACAAAGTAACCAGACGGTTTCAGTGATGTGAGGGCTGAGGAGACACTGGGCAGAGAGAACGGAGTTTTTAAAAAAAAAAAAAAAAAAAAAAAGGCTGTTCCAGTAATTTAGATGAAGAGTGGATAAACTATCTGTAAAAGGCCAGACGGCATTATAGGCCTTGCGGACTCCACCATCTCTGTGGCAACTACTGACCTCAGCCACAATTGCACTACAGCTGACCAAGGCACAGACAATAAATATGTAAAACACAGAGGTCCGCAGTGCAGTGCTCCCACGGATTTGGCCTGCAGGCAGCAGCGTGCAGACAGAGGAGTGCAAACAGATCAGTCCAGGGAATTAGAAACATAAATTGGGAAAAGTATTCATCATCAAAAGTTTTAGAAGACAGAATCCAGAGGTCTTGGCAATCGAAAATGTGGGGTCAGTGGGAAGACGAAGCCACAGAAGAATTCAAACCCCAGCTTTGGCACTCTGGCTTCTCACAGGATGGAGAAGGCATGAGAAAGGACAGGACTGGGTCAAAGGAAGGAAGGTCACATTCTGCTCACACCCCACTTGCCAAGCTGGAAATCTGTGGGGCAGGGAAGGATTCTCCTCCCACAGGAAGGCACTGCAAGACCCATGACAATAGGTGGAGACATAACAATGTTCTTACAGGTAGGGAACTGAATAATTAGGAAAACAAAGATAAGATAATACACATTTAAGTCTAGTGAACTCCAAAGTTCATGCCTAAATGTTGATGAGATTTGAGGGGTTTTGCTACTGGACTGGTATAAATAAAAGACAATGGCATATTCATAACCATTCATATACCTCTATGTCTATCAAACTATCCATTTATCTCAAATGTATTACATATATACATCTATCTTATTACCCAAGGAAGTTCATTTTCTCTTTTTTGGACAGTAAATTCTTCTAAATTAAATCTTTACTGCAATACTTATATTATGAGGCTAATAACAAAAAAAATACCCTTCCTTACCCCTAATTCCTAATTCCTCATTATTCTTTCTTATTTCTAAATAAGATGTGTACAGCGCTTTCATCGACTTTAGGTACTATCCATTCATTTCTTACCATTGTAGATGAAGAGACAGCTTTCTTAGCCTGTAAAGCGAGAATAATACATCTACTTCTATAGGATTGCAGTAAGGAAAGATCAGGAGTGCATAGGTGGTGCTTAGGATAATGCCAGGCACATACTACATGCTAGGTATTAATGATTATTGTACCTCCGAACACACATACCCATGCCCTCGCAAACTATAGTTTCCCCCCAGATACAGTTTTACCCCAGTTTTAATTAAATCAGTGATTGATGTTTAGAGTGATGTGATTACATAAATATTGTTACCGGCTAAGCCAAGTAATCAATGATGACATCTCTTTTCTTAGAAATTTTGTTTGTCCTATAATTGTAACTGCCTCATTGTTTTTCTTTTTCCCCCTCCCTTAACTGAGGTATAATTGACAAAAATTGTATATATTTAAGGTGTACAATGTGACATTTCCATATACATTGACACTGTGAATCAAGCTAATTAACATATCCAATCACCTCACATAGTTGCCATTTTTTTTTTTTTTTTTGTATGCTAGGAATGCTTGATTTCCAATTCAAGTATATAATACAGCATTATTAACTATAGTCATCATACTGTATGTTAGCTCTCTGGAACTTATTTACCTTATGAGTAAAAGTTTGTACCTTCTGACCAACATCTCTCCATTTCCTCTATCTCTTAACACCTGGTGACTATTCTACTCTGTTTCTATGAGTCTAACTTGTTTACATTCCACGTGTGAGATTGTGCAGTATTTGCTTTCTGTGTTTGGCCTGTTTCACTTTGCATAATGCTCTTCAGGTTCATCCATGTTACTGCAAATGGCAGGATTTCCTTTTTTTTTTTTTTTTAAGATTGAGTAATATTCCATTATACACACACACACAAATACATAACACATTTTCCTTATTAATTCATCCATCAATGAACACTTAGGTTGTTTTCATAGCTTGGCTACTATGAATAATACCATGAACATGGGGGTGCAGAGATCTCTTCAAGATAATGATTTTATTTCCTTTGGACAAATACCCTGAAAAGGGATATCTGGATCAAATGGTAGTTCTATTTTTAATTTTTTGAAAAGCCTCCATAACGTTTTCCATAATGGCTATACCAATTTACATTCCCACCAACAGTACATAAAAGTTACCTATTCTCTACATTCTCACCAACACTTAACTATTTTTTGACTTTATTTTTTTTTAAGGTTACTTATTTATTTTGAGAGAGAGGGGGAGGGGCAGAGAGAGAGAGAGAGGGAGAGGGGGAGAGAATTCCACGCAGGCTTTGTACTATCAGCGCAGAACCCGGTGCAGGGCTTGAACTCATGAACCATGCATGAGATCATGACCTGAGCGAAAACCAAGAGTCGGATGCTTAACCGACTGAGCTACCCAGGCATCCCTTTTTTGACTTTCTGATAAGAGTCATCCTGGCAGGTAGGAGGTGATATCTCATTGTGGGTTTGATTTACATTTCCCTCATGACTCGTGATGCTAAACACCTTTTCATAAAGCCATTGGTAAATATATCTTCTTTGGAAAAATATCTGTTCAGGTCCTTTGTTTTTAATTGCATTACTTGTTTCTAACTATTGAGTTGTAGGAGTTCCTTGTATATTTTGAATATTAACCCCTTATCAGATATATGGTTTACAAATATTTTCTCCCATTCCACAGGTTGCCTTTATGCTTTGTTGATTGCTCCCTTTGCTAGACAAAAACATTTTAGTTTGATGTAGTCCTACTTGTTACTTTTGCTTTTGTTGCCTGTATTTTTGTTGTCAAATCCAAAAAACTCATTGCCAAGACCAATGTCAAGGAAGTTTTCCCCTGCTTTCTTCTAGAAGTTATAAAGACTTACATTTAGTCTTTAATTCATCTTGAGCTGATTTTTATGTATGGTATAAAATAAAGGTCCAATTGCATTCTTCTGCATTCTTCTGCATGGATATACCTATCCAGCATATCCAGCTGTTTTCCCAGCATCATTATTGAAGAGACTCCTTTTCCCATTGTATGTTTTTAGCACCTTAGCCAAAGATTAGCTGACTATGTACACATGGTTTTATTTCTGAGGTCTCTCTTTTGTCCCATTTATTCAGGTGTCTTCTATGCCAGTATCATAGTGTTTTGATTACTACAGCTTTGTAATAAAACTTGAAATCAGAAAGTGTGATGCCTCCAGCTTTGCTCTTAATTAATGCCTGTTTTAGCTATTTGGAGTTCCATATGAATCTTAGGCTTGTTTTTTCTCCATCTGCAAAAAACGCCATGAGAATTTTGATAGATTGTTTTTAATTGGTAGATCCCTTTGGGTAATACGGACATTTTAACAATATTAATTCTTCCAATCCATGAACATGAGATATCTTTCCATTTATTTGTGTCTTCTTCAGTGTCTTTCATCAATGTTTCATAGTTTTCAGTGTATAGATCTGTCACCTCTATGGTTAAATGTATTCCTAAATATTTTATTCTTTTGATGCTATTGTAAATGGAATTGTTTTCTTAATTTCTTTTTGAATACTTCATTGTTAATTTATAAAATTTTTCATTTTCATTGTTTCATTTCATTTGATTTCTTCTTTGACCTATCAGTTGATCAAGAGTACACTGTTTAATTTCCACATATTTGTGAATCTTCTAGTTTTCCTCCTGTTACTGATTTCTAATTTAATACCACTGTGGTCAGAAAAGGTACCTGAAATATATTCAATCTTCTTAAATTTGTTAAGACTTGTTTTATGACTTTGTTTTAAGACTTGTTTTAAGACTTGTTGTATGATCTATCCTGGGGAAGTTTCCATGTGTGCTTGAAGAGAATGTGCACTGCTGCTGCTGTTGGACAGAATGTTCTTTCGATGTCTATTAGTTCTATACGGTCTATTCAAGTCCAATGTTTCCTTGATGATTTTTCTCTCTGGATGATATATCCATTGCTGAAAGTAGGGTACTGAAGCTCCCAATGATTACTGTATCATTGTCTATTTCTCCCTTTGTCTATTTATATTTGCTTTATATATATGGGTGCTCCTACATTGGGTGCATCAATATTTACAAATGGTATATTCTCATTGTGTTTTTTTCTTGTTGTGATTGTTCTTAGTATAGAGAAATGCAACAGATTTCTATGTATTGATTTTGTATCCTGCAACTTTATTGAATTCATTTATTATCATTGTCTTTGGTGGAATCTTTAGGGTTTTCTAAATATGATATAATATCATCAGCAAAAAGTAACAGTTTTACTTCTTCCTTTCTGATTTGGATGCCTTGTATTTCTTTTTCTTGCCTAATTGTTCCGGCTGGGACTTCCAATACTATGTTGAGTAAAAGTGAAAAAAATGGGCATCCGGTCTTGTTCCTGGTCTTAGAGGAAAAGCTTCCAGCTCTTCACCATTGAGAATAATGTGAGCTGTGGGCTGTGAGATCTTGCCTTTTGCAACAACACGGATGGACCTTAGGGCATTATGCTAAGTGAAATAAGTCAGAGAAAGACAAATAACTTCTGATCTATCTTAAATGTGGAATCTAAAGAAAACAAAACACGGGCGCCTGGGTGGCTCAGTTGGTTAAGCGTCCGACTTCAGCTCAGGTCATGATCTCACTGCTTGTGAGTTCAAGCCCCACGTCAAGCTCTGTGCTGACAGCTCAGAGCCTGGAGGCTGCTTTAGATTCTGTCTCCCTTTCTGGCCATCCCTGGTTTGCACTCTCTCAAAAATAATTAAACATTTTTTTTTATTTTTTTAATAAAAATAAGTAAATACAAATAAATAAATAAACAAAACAATACAAACAAACCAAGCTCATAGATACACAAAACAGATTGGTGGTTGCAAGAGCTGGGGGTAAGGGTGGGAGAAATGGGTTAACTGGATTTTTCTATTAGTTTAAATAAATGGAATAAAAATTAAAGGTAATGAGGAAACACTGGCCTCAAAAGACACATTAGATACGATGGACTTAACAGATATGTGCAGGACATCCCATCCACAAGCAACAGAATATACATTATCCAGTGTACATAAAAAATTCTCCAGGATAGATCATATTAGGCCACAAGTCTAATAAAATTTAAGAAGAATGAAATTATGTATGTGGAGATTAAACAACGTGCTAATAACCAATGAGTCAAAGAAGAAGTCAAAAGAGATATTTAAAACTTTGAGAACAAATGAAAATAAAAATACAACATACCAAAACTTAGGGGATGAAACAAAAGCAATCCTAAGAGGGAAGTTCATAGTAATAAATGCCAACCTACATTAGTAAAGAACCCTAACAAATTAACAACACTTTAACTTTACATCTCAAGAAACTAGAAAAGAGGAACAAGCAAGCTCAAAGTCAGTAGAAGGAAACCAGCAAATATCAGAGCAGAAATAAATGAAATAGAGACTAAAAAGATAATAGAGAAGACCAATAAACCCAGAGCTAGTTTCTTTTAAAAGATAAACAAAATAAACCTTCAGCTAAGCTAGACTTACCAAGGTGGGGGCAGGGGTGAGAGGATTCAAACAGAACCAGAAATGAAAGAGGAGATGTTACAACAGATACCATAAGAAAAAAGGATCAAAAAAAACAAAAAACAAAAAAAACCAAAAAACTAACATGAACAATTATATACCAACAAATTGGGCAGCCTAAAAGGATAAACTCCTAGAAACACAACCTCCCAAAACTGAATCAGGAAGAAATAGAAAATTTGAACAGACTGATTAATAGTAAGGAGACTGAGTCAGTAATCAAAATCTTCCCAGTCAAAAAAAATTCCTGTAGGGGCACCGGGGTGGCTTGGTCAGTTGAGCATCCGACTCTTGGTTTCGGCTCAAGTCATGATCTCACAGTTCATGAGTTCAAGCCGCATATCAGGCTCTACGCTGATGGCATGGAGCCTGCTTGGGATTCTCTCTCTCTCCCTCTCTCTGCCCTTCCCCTACTCATGCTCTCTCTCTCTCAAAATAAATAAACTTAAAAAATATTATACATTAAAAAAAAATTCCTGTACCAGATGGCTTCACTAGTAAATTCTACCTACCAAACATTCAAAGAATTAATACCAATCCTTCTCAAACTCTTTCAAAAATTAGAAGAGGTGGGAATGCTTCCAAACTCATTTTATGAGGCCAGCATTACCGTAATACTAACACCAGGCAAGGACACTACAAGAAAATAATAGGCCAATATCCCTGATAAACACAGATACAAAAATTCTCAGAAAAAATATTAGCAAACTGAATTCAACAATAAATCAAAAGGATCATACACCACAACCAAGTGGGATTTATTCCAGGGATGCAAGGATGGTTCAACATCCACAAATCAATGTAATATATGACATTGACAAAATTAAAGATCAAAATGATACTATCATCTCAACAGATGCAAAAAAAAAAAGCATGTTGACAAAATTCAACATCCATTTATGATAAAAACTCTCAACAAAGCGGGTATAGAGGGAATGTACCTCAACATAATAAAGGCCATATATGGCAAGCCTCATTTTCTCACTCACTTAATTTTCTGCATATACATTACTAATTCATCTTGAAACTCCCTATAAGTGTTACAAATCTGCTCCAAATATGCTAAAACACAACAAATACCAGTTTCTTTCTTTCCCCCTGGAAGATGTCCGTATCACAGTTTTCTGTCCTCTTGCTTCTTTCTGGTCTCATTGCTTTCTAGGCCTGATATAAACTGCCATCCTGGGACACCTCTTAATTATCCTGGAATTCCCTTAACCTCTCTCTGTGCTGGCTACCCTGTTTCCTGGTACTTTGGATTCCCCTTTTATGGGTTACTCATTTCATTCTAATATACTACATGTCTTCCCATGCTTTCTGAAAGGGGACATAAGGTTTTGAAACTCTGAAGACCTGAATATATCTTCATGTGGTGCCTTATACTTGGTTAATAAACTCAGCATAAAAACCCCCATAGTATGGGGTTCAAAGCACATCCAGGTTGTTGTACACATCCACACCAGGAAGGTGATGCACCCCAACTCCACAGGCACAGAAGCTCCTATGCTCTGGATCCTCCCAGACCTTGCCCTCTGTATCTCTTTATCTGGCTGTTCATCTGCATCCGTTATGATATCCTTTAGTAAACTTGTGAATCTAAGTAAGTGTTTCTGAGTTCTGTAAGCCACCCTACCAAATTAATCAAACCTGAGGAGATCATGGGAACCTGATTTGTAGCCAAGCAGGACAGAAAGTTGTGGGGAACCTGGGGACCTACTACTTAAGACTGGTATCCAAAGTGGGACTGAACCTTTAATGTGTGGGAGCTGACACTATCTCTAAGTAGACAGTGTCAGAGCTGAGTTAAATTGTAGGACTCCTGGGTGGTTTCAGGGAGAAGTGCATGGTGTCAGGGAAAACTTCCACATGGTTGGTGACACAGCAAAGTATTTGGTGTGAGAATAGTACAAGAGACTCACAGGAGAAACAAGGTAGACTTTAATTAAGTTCTGAAATATGACACTGCTCCTTAGTAAAGGTGTTAACCGCTCAAAAGATCCTTTCAGCAACATAAGAAAGGCCATCTATGACAAACCCACAGCTCATATCATATCAGCAGTAAAAAGCTGAAAGCTTTCCTTCTAAGATCAGGAACAAGACAAGGATGTCCCCTCTCACCACTTTTATTCAACACAGTACTGACTGGACCTCCTAGCTGTGGCAATCAGACAAGAAAAAGAAATAAAAGGCATCCAAATTGGTAAGGAAGGAGTAAAACCATCCTTATTTGAAGATTACATAATATTATATCTAGAAAATCCTAGACTCTGCCCAAAACTATTAGAATAAATGAATTCAGTAAAGTTGTAGGGCATAAAGTTAATATACAAAAATTTGTTGCATTTCTCTCTACCAATAACTACTACAGAAAGAGAAATTTTAAAACAAACTCACTGTTGATTTCATCAAAAAGAATAAAATACCTAGGAACAAATTTAACCAAGGAGGTGAAAGACCTGTATTCAAAAACTTTTAAGCCACTGATTAAAGAAACTGAGGATGACACAAATAAATGAACAGATATGCCATGGTTCACGAATTGGGATAGTACTGTTAAGATGTCCATACTATCCAAAGCAATCTATGGATTCAGGGCAATCCCAATCAAAATAGCAATAGCATTTTTCACAGAACCTGAAAAAACTAATCCTAAAATTTGTATGGAGCCCCAAAAGACCTCAACTAGCCTAAGCAACCTTGAGAAGAAAACCAAAGCTGGAGGTATCAGAATACCAGATTTCAAAGTATACTACAGAGCTATAGTCATGAAAACAGTATGGTTCTGGCACAAAAACAAACCATAGATCAATGGAACAGAATAGAGGGCCTAGAAATAAACCCACACTTGTATGGTCAATTCATCTACAACAAAGGAAGCAAGACTACACAATGAGAAAAACAGTCTCTTTAATAAATGGTTAGGGAAAACTGGACAGCTACAGGAAAAAGAATTTAACTCGACCACTTTCTTCTACCATATCCAAAGATAAACTCAAAATGCATTAAAGACCTAAATACACGACCTGAAACCATAAAACTCGTAAAAGAAAACATAAGTGGTAAACTCTTAGACACTGGTCTTAGCAACATACTTATTAATATGTCTCCTTGGGCATGGACAACAAAAGCAAATATAAACAGGGGGACTACACCAAAATAAAAAGCTTTTGCTCAGTGAAGGAAACCATCAACAAAATGAAAAAGCAACTTACTGAATGGGAGACAATATCTGCAAATAATATATTCAATAAGGGAATAATATCCAAAATATATAAATAATCACAGAATTCAATACCAAAAAACTAAATAAAATCCAATTAAAAAATGGGCAGAGAAACTAAATAGGCATTTTTCCAAATACATATACAGATGGCCAATAGACACATGAAAAGATGTTCAAAATCACTGATTACCGGGGAAGCAAATCAAAACCACAATGAGATGTCATCTCACACCCGTCAGAATGGCTAGTATCAAAAAGATGAAATAATAGGTGTTGGCAAAGTTGTGGAGAATAGGGAACCCTTGTGCAATGTTTGTGGGAATGCAAACTGGTGTGGCCACTACTACTACAGAAAACAGTATAGAGGTTCCTCAGAAACTTAGGAGAAATTCCATCCAATCCAGCAATTCTATTTCTGGGTGTATACCTGAAGAAAACAAAAACACTAATTCAAAAAAAGATATATGCAACCCTATGTTTGCTACAGTGTTACTGAGAACAGCCTAGATATGGAAGCAACCTAAGTGTCCGCTGATAGCTGCATAAATAAAGATATGGTAAATACATACAATGGAATATTAGTGAGCCATAAAAAAAAAAAAAAAAAGAATGAAATACTGCCATTTAGGGCAACATGGATGGACCTAGAGCTAAGTGCAGTTAAGTCAGACAAAAAATACATGACTTCACCTATGTGTAGAATCTAAAGAACAAATGGACAAACAAATTACAGAAAGAGACTTACAAATACAGAGGATAAATGGGGGTTGCCAGAGGAAAGGAGGATTGGGGCTGGGCAAAACAGGTGAGGGGGATTAAAAGGTACAAACTTCCAGTTATAAAATGAGTAAGTCACGGGGATGTCAAGTACAGCATAGTGAATACAGTCAAGAATATCATACTTTTATGGTGACAAATGCTAACTGCACTTATCATGGTGCATTTTATAATGTATACAAACGTCAAATCAGTGTGTAATATACCTATAACTAATATAGATATTTTTAAAAATCCTTCCAATTTGGAAATGTGTGTATTTAAGTTCTGGGAAAGGTATTATTTATTTGATAATTTCTTCCCCTCCATGTCTTTCCTTTTTTCTGGAACATCTATCTATTAGCTGTCAGGCTTCCATTATGAACTGTACTCACTTTCCTATTTTCTTCTTTTTTTTTTAATTTTTTTAACATTTATTTATTTTAGAGATAGAGAGAGAAAGAGTATGAGTGGGAGAGGGGCAGAGAGAGAGGGAGACACAGAATCTGAAGCAGGTTCCAGGTTCCAAGTTGTCAGCAAAGAGCCCGATGTGGGGCTCAAACTCACAAACTGCTAGATCATGATGTGAGATGAAGTCAGATGCTTAACTAAGCCACCCAGGCTCCCCTCTATTGTCTTTTTCCTTGTTTTTTGTTGTTTTTGTTTTGTTTTGTTTTGTTTTTGTATAATTTTTCAGAGAAATAGCTGCAACTTTACCTTCCAACTTTTCTACTAAGCTTATTGGTTACTTTTGCTTTCTGGTTCTCTTACTTTTTCATCCTCAGTCCATTTTTTCTTTTTCTTTTTTTTTTTTAAGTATACAGTTCTTTATATATATTAATTATATCTTTAAAAATAGCATTCTTATGATTCCTTTGTCATTTCTTTTATCTCTTTCCTTCTTTTTCTTTAGGTCTCAAATATTTGATGATCTTCAACTATCCATTTACATTTAAAAGTAACGGACGCCTGGGGGGCTCAGTCAGTTAAGCATCCAACTTCAGTTCAGGTCATGATCTTGAGGTTTGTGGGTTCAAGTCCTGCATCAGGCTGTCCACTCTCAGCACAGAGCCTGCTTTGGATCTTCTGTCTCCCTCTGTCTCTACCCCTCCTGTTCTCTTTCTCTTTCTCTCTCTCTCTCAAAAATAAATAAACATTAAAAAAAAAAAAAAAAGTGAGGCACTAACATGCTGAATGTGAGCTCAGTGTGCAAAGAGTGAAGCTTGTTAAACAGCAGGCCTCACCATAAACAGCCATTTCATTTCCAGTATGTTTAGATCTTCTTAGCTGGCCAGTTTCTGCAAAAGGCAATCCCAGTCTTCTGTTGGAGATTATAAACCTGGCCACCAGATTTCTACTTAATCTCCATTATTAGTGCAGTATTTCACACCACTCTAACTTTGTGTCTGGTGTTCCAGAATCCAGAACTTCTCTGGCTCAGCCTCTCCAGAAAGCAAGCTTCAATCCAACCTTCTGTCAGGGGAAGACAAGGGTATCTACGTGACCATGTAGAATAAGGAAAATGATCTGGGGACAGATCGACTGACACTTATAAATAAGCTCAAACAATCCAGTTCCACCTCATTAATTCCTAAGTCTTTTAGAAATTAAATAGAGGAGGGGCACCTGGGTGGCGCAGTCGGTTAAGCGTCCGACTTCAGCCAGGTCACGATCTCGCGGTCCGTGAGTTCGAGCCCCGCGTCAGGCTCTGGGCTGATGGCTCAGAGCCTGGAGCCTGTTTCCGATTCTGTGTCTCCCTCTCTCTCTGCCCCTCCCCCGTTCATGCTCTGTCTCTCTCTGTCCCAAAAATAAATAAACGTTGAAAAAAAAAATTAAAAAAAAAAAAAAGAAATTAAATAGAGGCGTTTTCAACAGAAAGCTCACTTGTTTCCTACTGGCATTCCCTATTACAGACACTTACATTCTTACTTTCTTCACTTTCCAACTTTCAAAATTGTGTTAATAGCTCTGACTTATAGTCTTCTCTCCCATTCTTTTAAACCTTGAGGGCCGATATCTTTTTCTTATTCATTATAATTAAAAAAAAATTTTTTTTTAATGTTTGTTTATTTTTGAGAGAGACAGAGTACAAGCGGGGGAGAGGCAGAGAACCTCTGAAGGAGGTCCAGGCTCCGCGCTGTCAGCACAGAGCCCGGTGCAGAGCTCGAACCCATGAACCATGAGATCATGACCTGAGCTGAAGTTGGGCACTTAACTGACTGAGCCACCCAGGTGCCCCTTATTCATTGTAATTTTAGAGGGATTTCAGAAGAAATCAGATGGGGATCAAGGCACATATTTAAATCATCATCTTCAATGAGGAATCTCATCTGTCATGTCCCTACCATCCAGCTTAACAAACTAAAACATTACAAACACAGTTGAAGTCACTTTTGTGTTTATGATTATTAGCCTTTTAAAATTTTGTAGGCAGAAAAATAAAAATATTCTAGGTATAAAATCATATCATTTTCAAACACTGAGTTTCATTATTCTAATATTAATTAGAAAAAAAATCAAAGAATAAAAAAATAACGCAGGGGCACCTGGGTGGCTCAGTCGGTTAAAGCATCCGACTTCGGCTCAGGTCACGATCTCGCAGTTCACGGGTTCATGCCCCGTGTCAGGCTCTGTGCTGACAGCTCAGAGCCTGGAGCCTGCTTCAGATTCTGTGTCTCCCTCTCTCTCTACCCCTCTCCTGCTTGCACTCTGTCTCTCTCTGTCTCAAAAATAAACATTAAAAAAATTTTTTTAAATAAAAAAAAATAATGCAAAGAGATACATGCACCCTGATATTTATAGTAGCATTACGTACAATAGCCAAATCATGGAAACAGCCCAAGTGTCCATCAACTGATGAATGGATAAAGAAGATGTGGCATATGTGTATATATATACAATGGAATATTACTCAGCCCTATAAAAGAATGAAATCTTGCTATCTGCAACAACATTGATGGAGCTAGAGAATATTATGCTAAGTGAAATATGTCAAAGAAAGACAAATACCATATGATTTCATGGTAGTCATGAAGTCATGTGGACTTTAAGAAAACAAAACAGATGAACAAAGGGGAAAAAAGAGAGAGAGATAAACCAAGAAATAGACTCTTAACTATACAGAACAAACTGATGGTTAACAGTGGGGAGGTGGGTGAAGGGATGGGTTAAATCAGGGATTAAGGAGGGTGCTTGTGATGAGCACTGGATGATGTATGAAAGCGTTGAGTCACTATATTGTACACCTGAAACTAATATTACATGTTAACTAAATAGAATTTAAATTAAAACTTACAAAAAATTTTAAATAAGTGCACCTGGGGGTGCCTGGGTGGCTCAGTCGGTTGAGTGTCGGACTTCGGCTCAGGTCATGATCTCGTGGTCTGTGAGTTCGAGCCCCGTGTCAGGCTCTGTGCTGACAGCTCAGAGGCTGGAGCCTGTTTCGGATTCTGTGTCTCCCTCTGCCCCTCCCCCACTCATGCTCACGCTCTCTCTCTCTCTCTCTCTCTCTCTCTCTCTCTGTCAAAAATAAATAAACATTAAAAAAAAATAAGTGCACCTGGGTGGCTCAGTCAGTTAAGCGCCCGACTTCAGCTCAGGTCATGACCTCACAGTTCATGGGTTCAAGCCCCTTGTGGGGCTCTGTGGTGACAGCTCAGAGCCTGGAGCCTATTTCGAATTGCATCTCCCTTTCTCTCTGCCCCTCCCCCACTTGTATGCACGTATGCACTCTCTCTCTCTCTCAGAAATAAACATTAAATTTTTTTTAAATTTGTAAATAAAAAATAAAAAGAAAAAACAATATTAATTAGAATGCTCATCTTAGCAAATATATCCCAAGGGATATGGGAGTGACTAAGGTGAGCTTCATCACTGAAAATAATGTTAGACCTTAAATTCAATATATTCTCCCAATTAAGAAATTTTAGAAGACAATTGTCATTGGGAATATGTATGAAATTCTTGTGTATAACATTATGATTTCTCCTAATTTTTTCTATTGGTGTGACTTAAGAAAATAGCTATATTGAGATATAATTCACATATTATAAAACTCACCCATTTTTAGGTGTGTAGTTTTAGTAATTAACAAACTTAGATTTCTAGTGTATTTATATAGTTGTGCAACTATCATCACATTCAAGCTTAAGAACATTTCCATCAATTCAAAAGCAAGAATGGCAATAAGTCTCTGTTCCTATCCCCCAGCCACAGGCAACAACTAATCTGCTTTCTAATCTATAGATTTGCCTTTTGTAGAAATTTCACATAAACTGAATTACACAATATATAGTCTTTTGTGTCTGGTTCCTTTCACATAGCATAACATTTTTGAGGTTCATCTATGTTGTAACATGTATTAATAGTTTTGGGGGGTTGTTTATTTTGAGAGACAGAGAGAGAGAAAGAACACACATGCACGCGTGAGTGTGTGAGCAGGGGAGAGGCACTGAGAGAGAGGGAGAGAGAGAATCCTAAGGAGGCTCTGCACTGATAGCATAGAACCCTACACTGGGCTCGATCTCACAAACCATGACACTTAACCAACTGAGCCACCCAGGCTTCCCTATATTAATAGTTTTAACTGCTGAGTTGTATCCCATTGCGTAGATAAAACACATTTGTTTATCCACCTACCAATTGATAGACATTTGGAATTTTTTTTCTAGTTTTTGGCGATTATGAACAGTATTGCTATGAACATTTGCATGTGCTCGTATGTTTTTATTTTTCCTGGATAGATCCCCAGGAGTGGAAATGGAAATGCTAGGTCATATGTGAAGTACAGGTTTAATTTTTTAAGAAACCACCAAACTATTTTCCACTTTCCATTTCCACCAGCATTGTACAAGCATTCTAATTCCTGCATGCCATTCTAACAAGTTAATGGTAGTATCTCCCTATGGTTTTAATTTGTACTTCCCTAATGACTAATAATGTTGAGCATCTTTTCTTGTGCTCATTAACCATTCATATGCTTTCTTTGGTGAAATATCTACTCAAGTATTTTGCCCATTTTTATATTGGGTTTTTTGAGGAGTTGTAGTTTTCTTACTGAGTTGTAAGAGTTCTTTATATATTATACAAACACTGTATTATATACACACACACACACACACGTTATATATATGTATAATATTTTCTCCCAGCATATGGCTTGCTTTCATTTTTCAATGGGATATTCTGAAGATAAATTTTAAATTTTTATGAAGCCCAACTTATCAATCTTTCCTTTATAGATATGTTTTTAAGAAATCTGTCCTATTCCAAGGTCACAAAGATCTTCTATCTTTTCTTCTAGAAAATCTATACTTTAGATTTTACAGTTAAGTGTATGGTCCATTTTAATTGGTTTTTGTGTGTGATGTGAGGTAAAAATCAAAGCTCATTTTTATACATGTGGATATCCAATTGTCCCAGTGCAATTTGTTGACAACACTATCATTTCTCCCTTGAAATGCTTTGGCATCTTTGTCAAAAACCAACTTATCAAAACCATAAGGATTTATTTCTAGATACTCTATCCTGTTGCATTGATCTATTTATTACTCATGCCAATACTATATTTCCTGGATTACTATAGCTTTATAGTAAATTTTGAGATCCAGTAATGTAAGTACTCCAAGTCTTTCTTATTTTTAAACTTGTTTTGAATATTCTAAGACCTCTGCATTCTTTATTGATTTTAGACTTAGCTCATCAATTTCTACCAAAAAAGAAAAAAAAGGCTATTGGAATTTTGAAAGGATTATATTGAATCTGTAGACGCATTTGCAGAGAATTGCCACCTTAACAATAAACTTAACAATATTGAGTCTTTCAGATCATGAACGTGAAATGTTACTCTATTTATTTAGATCTTTAATTTCTCTTAGCAATGTTTTGTAGTTTTCAGTGGACAGGTCTTATACTTTCTATGTTAAACTTATTCCTAAGTATTCTTTTTTAGCTATTTGAATGAATCCTTTTCTTAATTTCACTTTTGGATTAGTCATTGCTGGTTTTTAAAAATACATGACTTCTGTTTATTGACCTGGATTCTAAAGACCTTGCTATACTCATTTGCTGATGTTAGTAATTTTTTGTAGGTGCCTTAGGATTTTCTAAATATGGGTACATACCAGGAATGAAGGCAATTTTTTCTTTTCTATCTCAATGCTTTTTATTTCTTTTCCTTCCCTTACAGCACTGGTTAGCAATGTTAAATAGCTGTGGTGAGAGCAGACTTCCTTGCTTTGTTCCTGATTTTAGGAGCAAATTACTTTTTTTTTTTTTTTAAGAGGAAATTACTTTTTATTTCTAGTTTATTGTTAATGGGCATTAAATTCTGTCCAATGCTTTTTCTGTCTCTAATGAGATCATGCAGTTTTGTCCTTTATTCAATTAATATGGTATATTAATTTATTTTCAAATGTTAAACCAATGTTCATTCCTAGGATAAACACCACTTGTTCCCAGTAGATAGTCCATTTTATATGTTGTTGAATTTGGTTTGCTAATCTTTTCTTAAATATTTCACACCTACGTTCACAATGAATTTTGTGATGTCTTTGTCTGGCTTTAGAATCAGGATAATACCGGGCTCATAAAACGAGTTGAGAAGTGTACTTCCTCCTGTTTTCTGAGTTTCTGTAGGTTTCTGTAGTATATCTGTTCTTGACTTAATTGCTATTCATCCTTCAGATCTCATTTGAAGTATCAATTCCTTAGCGAAGGCTTCTCTGACCACCTTGACTAAGTCCATTTCCCTTGTCGTAAGTATAATAGTTTGTAAAGAACAGCTGTCCTTCTTAGCATTTATTACAAATTTTTATTCACTAAGAGGATTTTTATTGTTCCTCTCCCACTTTAAGCTCCATGCAAAGAAAAATACTGAGCGTTTTTGCTCATCATTATGTAGACAATAGTACCTAGTCTACTACCTGACATATGGTAGGTAGGTGCTCAACAAATATTTAGCAATTGAAGAATACATAATGACTGCCTTTGTTTTATTTTTGGTATTTCTTTCCCTTCTTGGAATTACTGTTTTGTTTCTCTAGATTCTTCATATTTTAACTTGAATCTCTATAACTCTTCCTAGTCAATCTAGACATTTTTTGTTCATATATACATTTTTAGAGTAATATAATTTTATCAAGTATTACTTCAGAAACATTCCATAGATTTTGTTGTAATGTCTATTCTTCAAAAACACAAACACGATGTGGCTCCTCTATTTGAAAACCATGAAAAATTTTCTGTTTTCTACAGAATAGTATGAAAATTTCTTAGTAAAGCATTCAAGTCAGCTCCAAACTGATTTATGGCCTATCATCTCATCTGTATACCTTATACTCCAACCAGATAGGGTTACTTGCTCTTCTCTTAAACAAATACTATACTTCTGTTCATAAGTACTTTTCTTCTTATGCTCAGCACCTAGCAAAATCCTTAAACACAGTAGCTCAGAAAACGTTTGCAGAAGAGTTCATACACTTTTCATAACCCAAGTTAAGATTTTTTTTAATTTACATCTTCTATAATTTTGAAGTTTTTTTTAACTGAAATAATCACTATTTTTATTGCCATGTTCCCACATTTGCAAATTTTTCTCTTTTCAGTGGTAATAACCTTTTAATCTGTTTAACTACTTGTTTATTGAGGTATAATTAACATACAGTTTCAGGTTACAATGTAATGATTCAACAATTCCATATGCTACTTATCACACTAAGCATCCTCTTAATCCCCTTGATCTATTTCACCCATCTGCCACCCACCTCCCCTCTGGCAACTACCAGTTTGTTCTCTGTATTTAAGAGTCTCTTTGGTCTCCTTTTTTGTTTCCTAAAATCCACATGAGTGAAATCATGTGGTATTTGTCTTTCTTTTTCTGACTCATTTCACTTAGCATTATACTCTCCAGGTCCATCCACCTTGGACCATCCACTATATATATATGTTATATATATATATATAATCCATTCATCTACTGATGGACATTTAGGTTGCTTCTATATCTTGGCTATTGTCAGTGGTGCTTCAATAAACACAAGGGTGCATGCAATTGTTCAAATTAATGTTTTTGTTTTCTTTGGGTAAATACCAGTAGTGAAATTACTGGATCATGTAGTGATTCTATTTTTAATTTTTTGAGCAATCTGCATACTGTTTTCCACAGTGGCCACACCAATTTACGTTCCTATCAACAGTGAACGAGGTTTCTTTTTCTTCATATCTTCATCAGTACTTGCTGGGTCTTGTGTTTTTTATTTTAGCCATTCTGACTGGTGTGAGGTGGTATCTCACTGTGGTTTGGATTTGCATTTTCCTGGTGAAATGTTAAGCTTCTGTTCATGCTTCTGTTGGCCACTTTTATGTCCTCTTTGGAAAAGTGTCTTTTCAGATCCTCTGCCCATTTTTTTTTTTTTTTAAATTTTTTTTTCCAACGTTTATTTATTTTTGGGACAGAGAGAGACAGAGCATGAACGGGCAAGGGGCAGAGAGAGAAGGAGACACAGAATCAGAAACAGGCTCCAGGCTCTGAGCCATCAGCCCAGAGCCCGACGCGGGGCTCGAACTCCCGGACCGCGAGATCGTGACCTGGCTGAAGTCGGACGCCTAACCGACTGCGCCACCCAGGCGCCCCTCCTCTGCCCATTTTTAATCAATTATTTGCTTCTTTGGTCTTGACTTGTAAGAGTTCTTTGGCCGTTAACCCCTATTGGATAGATCATTTGCAAATATCTTCTCCCATTGAGCAGATGCCTTTTTGTTTTGTTGATGGTTTCCTTTGCTGTGTAAAAGTCTTTTATTTTGATGCTGATTCAATCCTTTAAATTTGTTTTTGTTTCCCTTGCCTGAGGAGACAGGTCTAGAATTTCTAAGGCCAATGCCAAAGAAATTACTGGCTATGTTTTCTTCTAGGAGTCTTAACGTTTTCAGGTCTCACATTCAGGTCTTTAATGCATTTTGAGTTCATTTTTGTGTATAAGAAAATAGTCCAGGGGCACCTGGGTGGCTCAGTCGGTTGAGCGTCCAACTTCGGCCCAGGTCATGATCTCGCGGTCCGTGGGTTCAAGCCCCGCATCGGGCTCTGTGCTGACAGCTCGGAGCCCGGAGCCTGTTTCAGATTCTGTGTCTCCTTCTCTCTCTGACCCTCCCCTGTTCATGCTGTGTCTCGGTCTCAAACATAAACATTAAAAAAATTAAAAAAAAAAAAAAAAGAAAAGAAAATAGTCCAATTTCATTCTTTTGCGTGTAGCTGTTCAGTTTTCCCAGACCATTTGTTGAAGAGACTGCCTTTTCCCTATTGTACATTCTTGCCTCTTGAATTATACGTGTATTGTGTAATTTCTAATTTTATTGTACGGTGATCTGATGTTAATATTATTATTTAATTTTCTTTTTTAAATTTTTTTGTCAAAAATATTTATGTTTGTGTAATCTATTTTTAAATTGCATTAAATACTTTGTGTCCTATATTTTGGTCCATTTTTGTCTGAGACGAAAACATATTTGAAAAGATACCTTGGCTCTTCTCCCACCACCACTAGACTGTGAAATTCATATATATCTTGTTGACTGTACTCTCAAAGCCTAGAACATGTTGGTACATTAGCTTAGTAAATTTTTAGAGTTGTCTTTAATTTGATCCTTTCCACTGCTGCTAAATTCAAAGTATACATTAAGGAGTTGTTAGGTAGATTACCTTGTGACAGAACAATGAATAAAAACATATATAATAGATAGCGTTAATTAAACTGAGCAACAGATACTGAGGTCCTAGTAAGAATCAAGAGGTTCTAAAAATGGGATGCAAACACAATTCGTGCTTTGAGGCCTATGAAGATGCACAGGTTAACAAATACTTTTGATTTGGTATACTAAAAGGAAGGTCTGCATAAAATGGCACGGAAATGAGAGTTGAGAAAATCTTTAGTTGGGTAGGGGAAGGCAGTCAATAAAATCTTTTTAACGATACAGAAACCAAAACCCAGAGACACTACAGCGCTGTTCAAGATCACAAGGCTAGAGATCACTAAAAGAGGATCTCGCTCCCAGTTCTGTGCTCTTTTCATTACATCTTACTATCAGTACTTTACAGCAACTCACAAAAGACTAACAGGCCAGGATTTTAGAGAGTTACAAAATATAATGTGGGAGTTGATTCATCCTTCCCCATGTCCCTTTAATATAAAAAAAAAAATCAAGGACAGCACAAAACTGTAAAAGTTTGCCATGTACCATGTAGTTCTAACAGCTTTGAAGTTGACTGGCCTGTTATGCACCCTACAAGTGTTGGTTAAATGTATTTCACCAGAGATTTAAACATCCCAGGGCAATCAATGTGACTTATAGATAAACAAAACTATTAAATTGTATTACACCCACACATACATGTATTTTTTTAAGTGTTAATAAAGGATCTGCAACAAATGTTTAAAATAGCAAGGTCCAAAAAGAAGAAAATGCCAGCCATTATTCAGCACTTTCCAAGGAAGTAAGACCCTGAATCTGTAGATCTAAGTATTAAAGTCAATAGGGAGAGACATTCTTTTAGGGGCTGGGATGGTCTTTAGGCTTTTCCACATCTCTCAAGACTATTCAATAACATTTGGCTACCAAGCAACCCTCCCGTGACTAATTTGCACCAACCTCCCACCTGTCCCAGTACATACTGACATCACAACCCTGACTCTGGAGCATTAGATTATTTAACCCTCCCCTCCCCTCCCCTATTATAAGTTAATAAACTGGCATTCTGAATCACACATCAGTTTTTGGTTGGTTAACATGAAATAACCCCATGAATCTGCTCAGTTCTAAGAGCAGGGTAGAAAAAAGTTTAAGAACCTGAAAAACTTAAGACCACACTCTAAACCGGTAATTGAAAAAGTGATTCAGGCCACAAATGGATGTGATGTAGCTTGCACGGGAAGAGAAAAAGGAGAAAGAAAGGAAGAAGAAGAGGGAGAAGGCGGTGGAAGAGGAAGTGGAGGAGGCGGCGGAAAGGCAGGGGGAAGGGAAGATGCTCTGAAAAAAGTCTGGATATTTCGCATAAAAAAGCATCTTCCTGAGGCTCTGGCAGTCCTTGGCCTGCATTGCCACAGAATAAAACTGACCAGAGTTAAGCAGCCACAGCCCCCTTTGTAGGGGACATTTGCTTTCTAATGCATCACAGACCAACCACACTCCTCTCTATTTCCCTGATATTGAGGTCAAATGTCAACTGTCATTTATCATTCTGCTTGCAGTGTTTTGTCTTCCTTCTAGACTTCAAAGAATAAAGAATGCCAGACTTGGTGGATAAGTGCAGATTTTATAAAAAGTGCAAACCACTCTCCACATTAATTCAGTAAAACAAAGCTAGAATCAAAGAAATCAATTTACCTTAATCTGAGTCTGTTCGATTGACTTTTCCCATATCTGCTGATCATATGCTCCAATCTGAAATAGGGAGCAGGCTATTTGAATGATGCAAAGGAAATCCTGTTATTTAGGTCAAATGTCACAAAAGTCACGAAACTACTAAGCATCGATACAATATCTGGGGAATGTTTATGCTTCTCAGAGGTTAGAGTAAGTTATTTAAAGGACTGTTGCATTCAAAAGTCTAAAGTAGCTGGATCGAAAAGTTAAAAAGTACTGTCCAAAATATTTCAAATTAAGCATTACCTTACAAGATATTTCCACTTCTTAAGGAAAACATCAGTAGGAAAACTAGAGAGGAATAAAAAGGTAACGGACAGCTCAGTAAGACTGTTGCCAGTACCAATCTGAGCTGTGAAGATACAAGTTTCACGTCTAAAAAAAACACAGCAGTTTGATCAGAAGCAAACTTTCAGAGCGTTGCTGGGGCACGGTGTATGCGGCCTGGAGAAGGGAGGGGACTTGAGAGTCCTATTCGGGGACCGGGAACAGAGCCTAAAAGACCTAATGACCTTGCGCCTCGGTTTGTCCGTTGATGTTGGGAGAGAGACAGCGTGCTGGAATTGCCGGCACTACCGAGCTTAGGGAAAGCTAACGGGGGATTCTTTGCGGGGGCATTTTGCAGGAAGTCTGCTTTACAAATAAAAAAAAAATAAATAAAATAATAAAAAAAAAAAAGGTTGATATTACCTTCTTTTGGTACCACGATATAGCATCTCTCTCATTTGAGGCCATCTGTGTCTCCAGCCAGAGAATGGGATTTCACTGAAAACGAAGGAAAAGCAGTCGGTGAGTCCGGTTGCTGAAAGGTACTCTCCCAGTTTGGGTAGAACTCAAAAAGCGCTTCTCTCGGCGTCTCCATGAGCTGCTGACTGTCTCCTTCTCCGGCTGGTTGCCAGGAAAAAAAGACAAAAACAGAAGCAAACCAAAAACCTCTGGTGCAGTGGCGCCGGGAGAAGCGTCTCTGCGATATTTGGTGCGAGTGTGTTCAAGGCTGCAGGGGAGGGGAGGGGTGGGGAGGGCAGGTGGCTGGAGTTGGCCCGCACCCCCTCCTCCGCTCCCCGGCGTCCGGCTCTCACCTGGTGCCCGCTGCCCCGCAGTCCGGCGGCCGGGACCTTCCTCCTCAGTGGCCCCGGGCCCGCCATGAGGCCGGGGGAGAGGCGGCGGGCGCCGCAGGCCGCATCTTCCCCCCGGGGCGCAGACGCCGGCGCGGCCGTTACCATGGAGACCGCGGCGGCCGCGCGGGTCTCGGGGGCAGCCGGCCGCCCGCGCCGGGAGGAGGGCAGTCTGCTGCCGCAGCCCCGGCGCCCTCCAAGCGCGACCTTCAGGGTCACCGGACCGACCCCCAAATAAGCCAGGAATCAACTGGGAAAGGACGGGGACGAGACGTGAAGGAGGGCTTCGCTGGCCGCCAGGGGCTGCGGCAACGGCCGGAGGCTCGGCGCCCGGCTCTTCGGGTGCGGAGCGGAGGGCTCCCCCCCACCCCGGCGCGGGAGGCAGCCGCTGCGGGGCGAAGGGCGGGCGGGCGTCCTGCGAGGCCCCGCTGGCGGGCGGGCCGTGACTCAGCCGGCCGCGAGCTGGGCGAGGGCAGCGCCGCAGACCACGGTGCAGCCCCGCTGCGGCTTCCGCTTTCCGGGTTTTGCACGAAAGTGGCTCCGCCCCCGCCCGGGCCTGGCCCCGGGGGCCTCCGCCGGGCTCCCGGACGCAGGGACTGGGGAGCCACACGACCCTCACATCACGCGTCAGGTCACTTCCTGAGAAACGACTTGCCCAGACGTCGACCTGAAGGAGGTCGGTCCAAATGTCCTAAGAGCTGCCCGTTCATTCCTTTGTAACACTTCTCTTTGTCTTACAGGTTTCTTTGTGTGCTCCATTATTTACTGTCGGTCTTCCCTAAAGGGCTGTGGGTTCAGTGCGGTTGGAGCCTGGCAGGCGCCTGGCACATAGGTTCTCCGTCTGGGCTGGATGAACGCAGTTTTCTTGCATTTACGCCGTCCCCGGACGAAGGGCGCGGTGGGCTGCTTGTCACCCTTAACTCTCAGCAGCTCTGAGATTTAAACTTTGCGGGTGCGCGAGACTGAGGGAAGAGGAGGGCCAAGGCTTGACGCAGTTCCAGGGCACGTTTCCCAAATTAGGGTAGGGGAGGGTGGCGGCGGGAAGAACTGTCTCTAGGCTAAGAGTTCGAGCAGGCTGATAGGGGTCAGGAGAAAGGAATGGCTGCGCGCTAAAAGGAGTATCTAAGGATACCTTCCTAAGGTTTTGAGCTGCTTTCCTCTATAGTGCAGGGCTTTTTGGCCATTAGTGGAACACTGACCCCTAACGGCCGTTCCCACCCCACTTGAAGCAGTGTCCTTGCTTGCCCCAGCAGAGTCAGGTAAAGCTAATGACAGATAATGGCACATCGGCTACCACTTCAGAAAGCCTGAGAAGTGAGGTTCTAAATGTTTTACAAACATTTCTTGCCTATTAAATCGGGGTAAGGTGAAGTTATCCCATTCTACTGCTAAGGAAAATCCACTAAAATGTATAAGTAACTCCTACAGAACTAATTAAAAATTATTTCATCCAGGCTTGATTTTTATATGGCACGCATAGGCTGTGGTTCCCTTTCTGGTTTGTTTCCTGACAGCTTTCCCCCTTTCTTAAACATAATTCTGCTGGGTTTCGGAACAAATGGCCGACTTAAAAAAAAAAAAAAGTGACAAATGAGAAAGTCATCTTTATCTAAATATTTAAGTCCTAAATTACATTAATAACAAAAACATTTTACTTCGTTGCTTAGCGCACAGAGACTTTTTGGGGAATTCATGAAAGAACTGAAGTTGCATTAGGGAATAGTAGGAAGGGGCAAATCATCTTACAAACTTTTCAGTGCTAAGACTGCCACTGAACACTGCATAGGCTTTAAACCAAGAACTGCATTCAAATCCCTGTTCCAATTAAAGCACTGTGTGATCTTCAGCAATTTATTCAACCTAACAAGCCTGTTTTCTCACCTGTATTTGTTATCTACCTAGTAAATACTAAAGGCTGTGAATATTAAATGGCCCACAGCACTTACTGAAAAACCATTAGTTCCCTTCCCAACCAGGGTCTATCAGGGCTTAGGACAAGTATTTCAAAAAGAAGTTCACACAAAATCTGGAGGAAGAAGATCCACTGCATTGTATCACTTAATACATCAACGATGTCCAAAATGTCTGCTCACCATCTTCATTAACACTGCACGCATGTACCCAGATGAACAATTTGGCTGTCCTCAAGTAGATAAAAACCCAATTTAAGCATCAGAAGGCACAACTACCACAAATGCCAAGTGTAGCTTTTCTTCCCCCAAACTAGCTGCACCTCAATGTGACGGCATTTTCTCATTATCTATGACCTTTTCTTTTAGGAAGGTCACAAGATTTTTTCTAAAATACTAGAAACTAATTGGGACATAACAAGGTGGGAGGATTAATACTTTAAAAACAGGTTTCAGGTATCTAGAATTCACACGTGCTATTCATTTTCTCATGAAACATAAGTAAAGGACAAATCAGACTTTTGTTTATTAAAAAAATACTTTACAGGGAAAAAAAAACCTCTATGCATTCCATTGTCCTATTTTACAAAGAAATAGCTTAACAATTTAACACACTTAGACAGCTACAAAAAAGCACTGTGTTAAAAGGATTATTATTCACACAAATTTAGATTTAAGACTATTCATTAAAAACCTTTTTAAAACACTCGTTAATGTCAATAAACAAACTAAGGCCACACAACGCAAATAGTCCGCCAGGCAAATTATACATTTCATCTATATGCAAAGACCTCTTAGATAAATTAAAGCCACAGGAAAAAAAGTCTTAGCTGCCAATCAAAATGGAGTTTAGTCACAGAAAACACTATTACATGAAAATTTACAACATGTGATAGAAGTAGTACATAAGTATTTCTTTAGAGAATTGAAAAGTGCTATATTAAGAGACAGTGGTCTCAACTACATGCACAAGTGGATCATAAAAAATTTATGAAGAAAATGGAAGGCCATAATAATATGGAGATACTTGCTTTTAAAGCAACAAACTTTCAGGATGAGCATAGGTCCCTTATGTGGTAAAGAAAAACATTTGTCTTGTACATTTCCTCTACTTACTGCATGACCAATAAATACAGCTACACTTGTTTAAAAAAAAAAAAAAACTTAGCAGAAATATGAACTTCTGCCATGTACTAGTGAAAGGCTCTTTTTTTTAACCTGTAGCAATGATAAAATAGATTTATTAGAAAGACACAAACTCAATTATCCTAAAAGTATAAATGCAAATAAATTTTTAATGGCAAATACAGATGAAAATATAATGGACTAATATTAATGATCAAGAATATATTCACTAAGGGTTTTCTTGAATCTTTGAGTCTTGTTTCTAAATTAGTTTTCATCCTAGACACTATTTATAGAGGGAAAGGCAATAAGCAAAAGTTTCTCCAGGCATTAAGTGTGAACTTTATGCCTATTAAGACTGATGCAAGATGTTGCAAGACATCTTTTCCTAAGGTTTGGTAAAGGATTTTATTTAACAAGCTCCATTTTCCCCCTACAAGAGCTTGTAATGTTAGTCAACTGATATTCCAACTGTCTCCAAGGGGAAAGGGCACCTTTCAAGATTTTAATTAAAAATAATAAAGTTAAGTGAAACAAACCCTAAGTACTGAATAAGCAAATTGAAAGTACAATTAAGCTTAGGGATTCATTTTTAAAGAGTTAAAAATTTGGAGGGGAAAACTAATATGTAGGTTTTTATTATTATTGCTTTATGAATTTGGGATACCTCTTTGAATCATAATCCTACTCCTAACATATATTGGTAATTACAGAATGACTTCTGGGGCAGGGGGAAGACTTTTATCCTTATTTACGAATACCATAAAATCATTCTAGTTACTAAGTTAGGAATATTCGTTTATCGGGTCCTTTCCATAAGCACATTTTTAAAATATCCCTCTGCTCCACAAAATACTCAAACTTACAGCCACGTTCTGCAAGTAATCTCAAAGAGTTGGCACAACAGATAATATACCAAAAAGGAAGATCAGCTTAAATTTCAGTTACAACTTCACTGCCATCACTACTTTACAAATCAGAAGACGCCAGATTGCTCCATGCCTCACTCCACCAAACCAAATAATTTCAAGATTTAGAAAAGTTGCAATCATTTGTATCACTAAACTAGGATACAACTTTGAAAGCAGTAATAAACTCAAAACTTGAGCTTTTATATTCATCAGTCTTTAAAGCATGCTATTAAATCTAATACTCACATAGGACATTCAGTTTCCAGATACATGACTAGCTAAATGTTTCTCTCTCCATTCTATTGCAATTCTAACATACAATGAATTTATTAGTACATGATTTTAAACATTTGTATACTCTTTTCACGTGTTTATATTGGAGGTGAGGGTAGAATGTTTTGGAAAAGGAAAATGGGGATTTGCTTTTGATTGTAGGTCTTTGCAGATCCGCTGGTTCCTGAGTGATTATACACAGTGCTGGCTGTCAGGAGACAGTCTCCTTGTTTATTAGTAATGACCAGCTTAGATGACAGATGGCATCTGCTGGATGGCAAGTGGGAGATGGGGAAATCGGATCTTGGAAGACAAGAAAAATTAAAAAAAAAAAAAAAAAAGTTTTTGCTTTAACAACCTTGTTCTTCATGATTATTTTAAAAAGCAAATGTTGCCTGAGAAGAATTCTACTTTGCACAGCCTAGTAAAGCTCTATGAAATTCTTCTGGACAGAAAAACAAAAACAGAGAAAACCTAAATCCACATACTTTTGTGATTAACCCCTCCCCCCTCCAAAATAACAAAAACACCCTCAAAGGCAGGTCCCTTTAAAAACTAGTCTTGATAAACTAGAATTCACCCTAGAATTTATACCCAAGATTTTAAAACACCCCTGCAATAATCACATTACTTTTCATACCATTCTAATTACCTTATTTACAAAGATAACTAAAACCAACATCACTTCCAATTCATAAATGGTTTACATTGAAATGTTTCTCTATTTGTCTTCATCCTTTGTAACAGAGAATACATACATATACATATATATAAGGAATAATACAGATTCTAACTAATCACTGCAGTATTTGCTGATGGTTACTTTTCTATCGGTTTACACAGTGACCTCTATACTTTGCTAATATGCATTTAAACTACACAACAATATTGCACAAAGTAATATTTATATAAGATTTAGCCTATTTCAGAATATTTTAGAGAAAATTCATATTTGATATTTCAAAAGATGCAGCTAAGTTTTCATGGTGACAGACATAATAAAGCAGCATCTTTTTTTTTTTTTTTTTTTTTTTGCCTATGTTAATGTAAATATTCCAAATCTCACCCTCCAGGAAAAAAATCTCCAAATTGCACTATAACCAGGTAGATACAAGAATCTGGTCTTAGGTGTGGGGAATACTCTTCCTTTAATGAACAAAAGGCCTATTGTATTATTAACTAAGAGAAAGTGAAATGTGTATCATGTTAACATTCTAAAATAATAGAAAGTTAAGACTACACTAGCTATATGAACTGTGCCTGTTTGAAAAAAAAAATTTTTAAATACTCAGGCACTAAGCATTAGGTTACCTGAAACTCTAGGATGAAGTCTAGTGCCATAATCGTTATTAGACCGTAGCAACACACAGTAATAGTAAATAAACCCAAGTATTCACCAGTTAAAACTGTGAATCAAAGTGTCTCAACAGATCTTTATCATGAAAAGATTGAAGCCAAGTGACAAAAAAAGTTTTTCCTAAGTTTCATGCACAAAATATGGCAGCCTCATCAGAAAGATTGATATCATTCTCTAGGTTTGATACTCATGATCAGTTTAAGAAGCAAAAGTATCCACACAAAGTGTGAGGATGCTAGGTAGCAGAACGATAGAGTATCATGTCAACATTATCTCTTTTACCCAATTATCTTCCATAGTTAACCATGTTTCTAGAAGAGATTAATGAACCATGGATAATGAATGACCAAGGACTATTCATCTTCAGATATTTTTAATTGAAATATCCACTGGGCTTTAAATAACAGATACAAAAAAAAAGACAGTTTGGATCAGAAAGTGCTGTGCTTTCTCTTTTGTTAAGAAACCAGAGAGCCACTGGATTTTCCTTAGAAACTACCTGTTCTTTATGGTTGGAACTTACTTGCCCACGTACAAGATGCAGGAACACTTTCCTGCAACCTATGCCATTTTTACTGTAGAAAATTGAAGCTGTGCCATAAAGACACAAGTACTAAAGCATAAATCTGACCTTCTATCATAAAAACAGCAAATATGGCAAGAGACGAGGCAAGATAAAATTAAGGGAAGTGAATAATTTACCAAATAAGAATCTGTTATTCCAGAGAATTCTCAGTTTGATTTGAAGAAGAGATTGAATTGTTACCTCACACCTTAAAACAGAAAGTAGCAGCAGACCCACTATTACATACTGTACTAACGGGATAAGATACAACTCTTAACTTTGCATAATCTGTGTAAAAAAGATATGCTTGACATTTGTGGAATGTCATTTCTCTTTATAGAATTATAGGCAAGATTTCTCCAATAAAACTTAACTTAAGCCAGTTATAAAACTATAACTTCACATCAAAATTTAAAAAAGTTAAAAAATGTGTTTGAATATGTACATATCACACAGGAGTGCTCGAATGTTCCTGTAGATTGTGTTGCTGGTCAGAGTCCAGTCTACTTTCCACCTTTAAAACTGGAATAGGCGGAGTCATCTGATCTTGCTGTAGATTAAGTTCTGATGAAGGGAAGGACGATGAAGCAGTCGTCAAAAGCTGCATCTCTCTGCATGTCTCTTCAGATTCAGTTTTTACCCTCACACACTGGGAGTCAACTTCTAATTCTCGCTTTCCAGTTAAATCACAGTCCATGCTAGAACCGCTTTCTGTGTTTTGAGTGGCTTCCACAACAGGGTGGTACTGTTTAAGCCTTATATGCCAAGCTAAGCTGCACACTGCTGACACTGTTTTGAACTGATGAATGACATTTCTAGGGATGAAGTAAATATCATTGTCACACAGCTGAATTCTAGCATAACGAATGCCTTCCCGCCTCATTTGGTTTAGTTTAGCTTCATCCACCCACTGTACACACTGCAGCAAAAAGAAAAGTTACATGAGACTTCAAAATATGTAGTGTAGTAATTCAGTCAAACAAAGTATTAGAATTAGCACAGGAAAACAGTAGTAGGGCCAAATTAAAGGCAGGCAATACTAAGTATCAGACAACTTTCTAAAATTTCCTGTAATGCTTGGGAAACATTTTTCCTCATATTTTACTACCTCTCTGATAACAAAGTACAGGTTCAAGTCAGGATAGCCTAAGGAATAATTTAAACAACTATTTCGAAGTGCAGCTAAGTATCAATAACATATTCTTTGCCACAACTAAGGACAACATTTATATGTTGCCTTTTATAGATGAGGGCACACAGTACTCCAAGGGGTCCTCAGCTGAGACTCTTTACAGCCAGAACTGAGCAGTCCGGACCCTCTGGCCATCTGGGCCAACGGGGTATCCCAAAGAGTAAAGGGATCTCAAGCATTCTATTTGGGAAGCTCTGTGTTAATGATTTTTGGCACTCTCCACACACAGCTTTTAATAGCACTTGAAATTAAATTTACCATCCCATGTATCCAACTATAAGATCAAATGCAAAATAAACTGGGTACAGATCCTTATTTCTGTTATCTCACTCAAAAGATAATAAAAAAGCAAAAGTTTCACCTGGGAAACTGGAGGTTCATGAAGGTCTAACTGAAGTCTCTGTACAACATCAGTAAAATCCTCAGCATGAAAACAAATCACATCTTTGGTTATGCGAGGCTGGTCACTCCTAAGATTAACAAAATTAAGTTTTAGAAACCTGCATCTCATAACGGAAAATGATGACAAATTTCAGTTCTCCTATTCCTGGAAATGCTCCTACTAGCACAGAAATAGACACACAGGAATATACATTTGCTTCTTTAACCAACATTTAAAAAATAAATAAAACACCAATAAAGCTGTTTAAAAAAATGAAAATTAGATTAGTTGTTACAAAAAACAGCAGTGACTAAAAACAGTTTCATTCTAAACTAGTTGCAACTGCATCCTTTCACCACCCTGTAATGTCGTCATCAGGATGGAACACAGTGGAGAGAAAACATACCAGCCACATAACTATCACACCTTCTAGTTTTCAAACGGGGCGCCCCCCCCCCCCCGGGGTGACAGAATGATCTTTAACTTGAAATACTTACTGTCAAGCTGTGATTGAACTATGCTTCCAAAAAAGGTCAAACTCTATAGTAATACTGAAGGCCCTGAAGTTATAAATATGAAAAACAAAACAAAACAGTTTTTAGACAAACTAAATTCCATGCTCTGAGCTTTGGATTCCAACTGAATGTAAAAGGGTGCAGCCACTGTGGAAAATAGTATAGCAGTTCCTCCAGAAATTAAAAATAGAATTATCAAATGATCCAGCAATTCCACTTCCGGGGATATACCCAAAAGACTGAAAGCAGAGACATGAAGAGATGTTTTCTCAGAGCAGCCAAAAGGTGGAAGCAACCCAAGTGTCCGCTGATGAGTGAAACCAGATAAACAAAATGTGCCATATACATATAATGTAATACTACTCAGCGTTAAAAAGGAAGGAAATTATGACACATAATATAATATGGATGAACCTTGAAGATATTATGCTAACTAAAATAAGCCAGTCACAAAAGAACTACTGTGTGATTCCACTTATACGAGGTATTTAAAGTAGTCAAATTCATAGAAACAGTAAGTACAATGAAGGCTACCAGGAGCTGGGGAGAGAGGAGAAAAGGGGTTAAGGTTTACTGGTTTCAGAGTTACAGTTTTGCAAGACAAAAAAGCTCTCAAAATCTGCTTTGCAACAATGTAAATATACTTAACACCACTGAAATGTACACTTAAAATGGCAAAGATTTTTCATTTTAATTTCATGTTATGGGTATTTTACCACAATTTCTAAAAAAAAAATTAGTCTCCAAACTTTTAAACGGAGTCCACATTTTCTCAGACAGCATTAACCAACCTTATAGCTGAGTTTCATTAACTTACCATTCACCAAACTGTACAGCTTTCAAAACCCCAACAGCAGCCGTACTCTGCCAGTCAAACCCCTGACCTACATGGTCAGCATGAGCTCTTGTCCTATCTTCAAAGAGGACTTCACGGGGTTCACTGGTCCGAGGTAGGTACTGGAGATTTTTAATTTCATTCATTGATCTGGAGTTGATTTGGTTGTGAAGTAAAGGGGGGAGGGGAGGAAAGTATTAATAGCAGTAAGGTGAAAAAGTCTGCTAAAATACCAAATTTTAAGTAAGATCAGAACTGATAAGGGTTCCATGATTTTGATCATTAACATTTAACACACTATACCGTAATGCTCAATGTCATTACCTTCTTCTCTTGGGATGTCATGATAATGTAGAGGCTATACTTTTTATTTGGCTCAAATGTAGTGTTACAATTTACAAAATTTAGTTTTCAAGCAATAGGAAACACAATTCAAAGTTCAAGGCTGTATGTTTCTTCACCCTCAGTCATCTTAATTCTCAAAACAGACTTGATTCAAGATGGAAAACTGAGCATGTACTGATCTCCTTCCACATTAAAATGAAAGTAAAAGGCTTCAAACTAATATGGTAGGGGTGGGAGAGAGGAGATGGGCGAATGGATAAGAATACAGATGAAACATAACTGGCTGTGAGTTGATAACTGCTGACATTGACTACATGAGACTTTAGTATATTATCTTCTGCTTTTTCATGTGCTCAAGAATTTCTAAATATAATAATCTAAAGGTGATAGTAAAGGAATGAATAAGAACCAACAAAGGAAATGAATTAGTGCATGAACAATATCAACAAATTTCTGGAAGATGGAAAATGATTAAAAGTGTCTAGTAAAACTGAGCAGAGAAAGCCACAGGCCTGGAATACACTAGAAGGGAATAGCAACTAAAAAGGCAGCTGGCCTGCCCAAAAGACCCTGAAGACTAACAGGTGCAAAAAAGAAAAAAAAAAAAAAAAAAAAAAGCCCATTATCATGATGTTGACAGACAGAAATGTAGTAAGGCTGAGAAAGGGGGAATTAAAGTGAAATTCTGCAAATAAACCAGTCACCCACCACCCCTGTGAGTAGAAATGAGGTCAGGCATCTACCCCCATGCTATGGTTGATCCACTCAGCATCCATCTATCCTATTTATTTCCCTGACAGAACTCTGATTCTCATTAGGTATCTGCTCCTGCCCCATAAGTGACCTCATTTACAAGTTTCAAAGGTAGATCCTGATGAATCCTGACAAACTGTGGCAAACGCATTCCCCTTGCCAGTAACTGATTTAAAAACGGACACAAGCACACATGAAAAGATGCTCAACGTCACTCCTCATCAGGGAAATACAAATCAAAACCACACTCAGATATCACCTCACGCCAGTCAGAGTGGCCAAAATGAACAAATCAGGAGACTATAGATGCTGGAGAGGATGTGGAGAAACGGGAACCCTCTTGCACTGTTGGTGGGAATGCAAATTGGTGCAGCCACTCTGGAAAACAGTGTGGAGGTTCCTCAAAAAATTAAAAATAGACCTACCCTATGACCCAGCAGTAGCACTGCTAGGAATTTACCCAAGGGATACAGGAGTACTGATGCATAGGGGCACTTGTACCCCAATGTTTATAGCAGCACTCTCAACAACAGCCAAATTATGGAAAGAGCCTAAATGTCCATCAACTGATGAATGGATAAAGAAATTGTGGTTTATATACACAATGGAGTACCACGTGGCAATGTGAAAGAATGAAATATGGCCCTTTGTAGCAACGTGGATGGAACTGGAGAGTGTTATGCTAAGTGAAATAAGCCATACAGAGAAAGACAGATACCATATGTTTTCACTCTTATGTGGATACTGAGAAACTTAACAGAAACCCATGGGGGAGGGGAAGAAAAAAAAAAAAAAGAGGTTAGAGCAGGAGAGAGCCAAAGCATAAGAGACTCTTAAAAACTGAGAACAAACTGAGGGTTGATGGGGGGTGGGAGGGAGGGGAGGGTGGGTGATGGGCATTGAGGAGGGCAACTGTTGGGATGAGCACTGGGTGTTGTATAGAAACCAATTTGACAATAAATTCCATATATTGAAAAAAAAAAAATGGACACAAACGGACTCTGGCCAGCAGTAAGAGAGGAAATTTGCTAAGGAGACTTCTGGGAAGTTTCCTAGCTTGTATGACAGAAGAAAAGATGCTTTTTTTCTTCTATTGCATATAACTAGATCCATATGTGATACCTAGACCACAATAATCATCCAGCAACCATAAAGAAAGCCACTGTGAGTACAAAGCCCAGGCAAAGAATATGACAGCAGAGAAAAAGACCCAATTCCTTGATGAAAGTACTGAATCACTGACCATATATATATATTTGGTGCCAAGAGCCAGCCTCTCTAGACTTCTTAATACATAAGATAATATTTTATGAAACAGTTTGAATCAAATTTTTGCTGCTTGTAGCCAAAAGCATCCTGATAAACTTTCAGAAAAACAGAAACAAAAAAACCCTTCATGTTCTCTAAACACACTAAACTTACCATATTCATAGAACTAATGTAATCCTCTGGCATGTGGCCATACCCTTTCATGTCCAATTCTATGCCTATTAACTCTAAAGTGAAGCCTACCTAGTGATAAGCCTCACTGAAGTATAAATAGAACGTCCGGTAAGCCCAATGCTTTATTTCTAAATATGAATGTGTCAACCACAAATCACCAAATATGTGAAGACAGCCTGTAGCAGCCTGACAAAGACCAAAATAAACAATGCTAAAATGTAAGAATTCCAAAGAAAAAAGTCGAGTGAATGTCCCCAAATCAAAAGCAAACAGATAATAAGAAATATGAGGATAATCAAACAGGGAGATCTATTACTCCGTCAACAGTAGTTTCAGAAAGAAATAACAGAAAATGAAGAAAATGAAGCAGTTAAGCAAGAAAAATTCCCAGAAATGAAAGGAGAATCTTTCTAGGACCTATCAAATCACAAGAAAGATTAAATATAATAATAAGAATGAAAGACCCAAAGATGGATCATTGTGAAATTAAGCTTTCAGAGAGGAAAATAGGTTACCTATAAAAAAAAAATTACATTGGCATTAAGACTTCTCATAAACAATATTAGATACCAGAAAACACTGTGGTAAGCTACAAGTTTTAAGGGAAAATACATCCTCTGAAATCCAGTTAAGCTATCAATCCTATTTCATGAGAAAAAAAGGAATTTTCAGACATATCATGACTCAGAATATTTCTGAGAATATTCCTTTTCTTCCTTTTCTTAGAATGTTACTTGAGAATGTGCTAAATCAAAAGAAGGAAATAAACCCAAGAAGACAACTGTAGGTTAATACAGAAATGCATTAAGTGGGAGGTCCTACGTTGATAACTGTGAAAAAAAGCTTTTCGCATTGAAGAGAACACAGAGCTCCAAAAGACTTCCAGGTAAAAAAGTTACGTGTTAGAGCATACAGTATGATTAAGTTTTGGATTCTTGAGGATATGATAAAAGCACAGAAAGCAAGGTAACTATCAACATTCTCAAAAAAACAAAAAACAAAAACAACTATATAAAAAAAAAACCATAGCCAAAATCAAAGCCATAGAGAAAGGGTGATTCTAGAAGAAAGAAATGTATTTGGAGCAAAAAAGAGAACAGAAGATATTAGGGATATGGTCAAGAAAAGTGTATGTCCCCCTTCAAAAGAGGGGCAATCAGAAACTGTAGGGAAAACAGATTAAAAACAAAACAAAACAAAACAAAAAGCACAGTCCAAACATGAAACTATTTAAAATGTAGCATGATTTTCAGTATCTAGGTGAAATATAGGGAAGATTCTTTTGTATATTACCCCTCTGAGTAATAAGTAACATTGGAACTTTAGAATGTAACTTTTTAGCCTTTTGGTTGGGTCTGCATAAACTTACCTTCCCATAATATAAATGGCATTTACTGGTTTTCAAATCCTAGAATACACCTATTGATAAAGCATATAAAACCTAATTATGGCTTTAAAGCACAATATGAATTAACCTCAACAATGCATAAGCACAGCTGACAAAAAGTAGAAAGGAGGAGGAAGAAAGTAGAGAGTCATTTAACTATTGGGAGACAAAGTGAAGGGAAGGAGTCCTAATCTATCATACCAAGAAATTGGCAAATTTCCTGCCAAAGTCTTAAAACAAAAGACATTAAAAACAGAAATGGTTTTTGCCTCTGGTAAAAAGGTATCTGCATCTGGAGGGAAAGGTGGCCAGGATTTTTCATTACAAACCCTACCGTACTATTTGATTTTTTAAAACCCTGTGCATGTATTTCTTCAAAGTCCATAAATTCAAAGGCCATCTTCATTAGCAGTGCCCTTGATCACCCGACACTTCTCACAGTGATTTCACTATTTTCAGCAATAGAGCATTCTCATTAACACAAAAAGATGACGTTAGCGTTTTAAGTTCTGATTTATTCACTCTAGTTCAAAGTGCCTTTGGATACTTTGCTTAAGAATATTTAACCCCAATAAAAATAAAATTTGATAGCCCCTCATATTAGTGGAGAAAAAATAAATTATTAAGCAAATGATGTTGGTACAGGTGCCTAACTACTTGGAAAAATTGATCAATCTCTCCCTCTGTCCTGAAATCAATACCATGTAAGTAAAACATGTAAATACTGAAATCACAAAAGTACTAGGAGAAAATACAGATGAATATTTTATAATAATGAGAAAAGGCATTTCTAAGCCTGCCAGTAGGATAGAAACCTCAGAGGAAAAGACAGATCTGACAACATATAAAAATCTCTGTAAGGAAAAATAAATGGGAGGGCTGGGGGGAGGGGTTGAGTAAAGATAAAACTGAAGCTAAAAAAGAATGAGGAAAATGTGCAACATTAAAAAAAATAGTTAATAGTCCTATAGAGAATTTTAAATAAAAAACAGCCTAGTAGAAATATGGGTAAAATGAAAAAGGAATCACAAAAGAAACACAAACCCTCAAAGGAAAACTAATTAAAATGAGACATATCTGCCCAATCAGATCAACAAAATTTAAAAAAATGTTAATGGGGCACCTGGGTGGCTCAGTCAGTTAAGCGGCCGACTTCGGCTCAGGTCATGATCTCACGGTCCGTGAGTTCGAGCCCCGCGTCAGGCTCTGTGCTGACAGCTCAGCGCCTGGAGCCTGTTTTGGATTCTGTGTCTCCCTACCAACCAGCCATCCATATAGTCAGCCAACAAGCCAGCCAGCAGGTACCCCACAATCAGTGATGTGTTATACATTTCCAAACAACCGGTTTGGGGGGAAGATGGCTGACTGTAGCTGATTTGCTTATTTCTGTGGTATAAATACTCCCAACATGGCCAATTTCAAGCAACTAATGTGACCTCATTCTATGTGGAACAGGGAGGCTAATAATGGCCCTGTGAGCTGGCTCCAGCATACCACTGTCATGTTTGTCACAAAATTTACACTAAAAAAGAACTAGTTAAATAAATCCTGATACAACCACTCAGTGAGAACAAAGTAGTCATTTAGAAATGATGATATAAGTGCATCTAATAGAACACATAAACTTAAGGGATTAAACAAAGCAAGTTTAAAAGTAAACATCATATAAAGAATAAGCTCATTTGTGTATAAAGTTTATGAGTATAACACAAACTAAAATCTGAAAGGCTGATATGCCTCAATGGGTGGGATTATGGGTATATTTTGCCTTTGTTTTACTATTATCTGATTTTTCTAAAAGTTTGTAATAATCAAGAAACAAACAGTGGTCGCTTCCTTTGTGGAAAGATCACAGTACTGTATACATACAGTACTTAAGAATTTAGAATTTCAAGACTCATCATCATGATGTACAAAACCTGCTGTGGTCTAGCAACGTGCAGAAGTTTTAGTTTACTCCACGTTCTACCATTTCATCACCTTGCATTCACATATAGTTTTTACAAAGTACTTTCGCACAGTATCTCAAGTACCTAAGGTTATTCCATACTTAGCTTTAGCATCATTCCCCTGGGAGCTTTAAGGTAAGGTCTACACTAGTCTATTAAAATGCACTTCTGGGTACTTATCTGGGGTTGCTATTTCCATAGTCGAAACAAATATGAATCATTTTTACTCTCATTAGATTTTTCACAGTACCAGAATAAGTTAATCTACATTTGTTTTAAGTGTCTGAAACACAAAATATGTTAGCCCAGTATGAATTACTATAGGAGATATACATTACTGGTTTCATTCAGCAAAGACTGATCACCTGCTCATGTGCCATGGAGATTGAGAAGAATAAAACACAGTCACTGTCCTCAGAGCTCAAAATTTAGTAAAAACCAAAAACATGTAAACAGATCATTAATGAAGAATGATGTGTGAGCACAGAGAAGGGAACAATTAATTGTCTATGCTTCACAAAGGAAGTGACATCTAAGTTTAGTTTTGAAACTTATTAAGCGCCTGTCAGGGAGAAAGGAAAATGGGGAGAAGCCATTCCAAATAAAAAGAACAGTGCAAAAGCACAGAGTTGTCACAGACCACGGTTTGAAAAGTGAACTCTGCATGGCTGGAGTAACTATAAACTGATCTAGCTAGAAGAACTTTTGGGGCCAGATTATGAAAGATCCTTGTAGACCACACAAAGAAGTTTGGACTTTCACCTTGTAGGCAGTTAGGACCCAGGTTTTAAGAAAACAGGCAAAAATTAGAGTTGTTTTTTAGAAGGATGCCTCACTCTGGTGACTAATGAGAAGGCTGGACTAAGAAACGGACCACTAAAGATTTATTTAAGATAGCTCTTAAAATGGTTTTCAAACTGTGTTCAGGTCTCAATCATTTTTATTAGCAACCAAATTTTTAAAAAGTGCTTTTGCTTATTTGGGAAAAATAAATGTTTACCGTCGTCTTTTGAAGGGTGACTTTGGCATATCTGCTGTAGGGATCATCTGCTCTCCTGGCCTAACCCACATGATAGGCCCATCATCACTCTGGGACCTACACTGGAGTCGGAGGCTGGAAAGTGTACCCCAGGGCAAAGTCATCTAGAAGTCAGATAAATGAGTCACGTTAAAAAAAATCTTTTTGACTATTTACAAGTTAATCCCACTACCACCCAAAATAAAGCTCTAGGAAGTTGATTTTCTATATGAATAAATGCTATATTAGATAGTAATTTATATGTAAAAAAGAATCATTGAAGTTAATTATTCTGAACCAATTTTTTAAACATTCCTATTCAAAACACTGGATAAAATGTAATTTTACTAGACAAAATTAACTTAACATTTTTTTCACAGAAAGTGTCCACTTAAATAATGATCAGAACTCTAATAATTGGAATTAACACTCACTTTCAGAAATGGTGATTCTTCTAACATATCAAGGAACTCTGGGAAATAATCACCAACTTCTTCATCTACTGCTCCAACAAGACTTATCTGACGCATGGGACCTGCTCGGTAGGTGCCACAGCAGTATGTCCTGTTGACCTGAGATAAAACGAAAGAGGGAGGATAAAGGACTGAAGTACACTATAATATAATTAAAGAATTATAAAACAGTATTGTTTCCAATGTTGCTATTTCTTTTACATACTATGAACTCAACAGTCTGTACCTTGGATAAAGCCCATAGTTACAGAAAGATGCTCTCGCACACTGACAAACACATTTAATATGGTAAGTGCCACAAACAGAAATTTCAAAGAGCAAGTTAGTCTATGATCCCAACATCTCAAAGAAACATTGAAGACATTAAGATACACTTAAACTTCTCTGAGAATGATTTTTTATACTTTGAAAACACTCTAAACTGATCTTTATTTTGGAAAAAAAAAATCGGCAAATAAAAAAACTGGCAGGGCAGAGAAAATTAAAAAAAAAAAAGAGAGAGAGAGAGAGAGAGAGACCACGGTCAGATTAATCTTCCATATCCATTTTGTATTCCCTAGTGAAAACTTTCATATCAGGCAAGATACCAGGCTGTTATCAAACCCAATCTCCCTCTCCCAGTTACTTGCATGTAAGATCCTCTACCCTAGGCAAACTGATCTTTTTGTCTACCCAACTTATGCCAAACTTACTTCTACCTACAATGATTTTTCTCTTAAATATGCCCTACTTGGAATGTCCTCTTTTCTGTCAACCCAAATCTTATCTTTCAAAGATCAGTTCTTTTTTTCTGGAAGCCTTCCTGATCACCCTTCATCTTTTCCTTTTCTGAAACACAGAGACATTTTCTTTACATCAACTCTCTAGTGAATTTAGGGCATATTTTATACCAATTTGCAGCCCAGAGAATCCAAGCATTCAAATGGAATCTACTGGTACACCTGAAACTAGTATTACATGTATGGTAACTAATTGGAATTTAAACTTTAAAAAAAATTTTAACGGAATCTACCAATTGATTCGATACAATCTGATATTATTCTTCTATGTCACTTCTTGTATTTTCTTAGGCAGAGAGAGAGGAAGACACAGAATCCAAAGCAGGCTCCAGGCTCTGACCTGTCAGCACAGAGCCCAATGTGGGGCTCGAACCCACTAACTATGAGATCATGACCTGAGGTGAAACCAAGTCAGACACTTAACCGACTAAGGCCACCCAGGTGCCCCTTCCCACCTCCAATTTAAAATGAATGTTTCTCAGGGCACCTACGTGGCTCAGTTGGTTAAGTGTCCAACCTGGTTTCAGTTCAGGTCATGATCTCACAGTTCATGGATTCGAGCCCACTAATAGTGCAGAGCCTGCTTGGGATTCTCTCTCTCTGCCCCTTCCCTGCACCCTCTCTCTCAAAATAAACAAATAAACTTAAAAATAAACAAAGAAATAAATAAGTAAAATGTTTCTCAAGGATAAAGACAGATCCATGCATACAAATGACTAAACTAAAAATGCTGAATTCTAAGCAGAATTTCCACCTTGGATCAGTAACCAAACATTCACTATCTTAGTTATGGTGCAGATTAGATTCAAAGGCCTAATATACAGCTGTACCTTTATAAGGCAGGTCACTATTGAACATTAAAAAAAAAAACTAAGGATCAATTGGGATTGTTTTAAATATCCTTTTGCCTCAATACAAGGCATAAATGACCATCTCGTTTTTTTTTTTAACTTTTTTAATGTTTGTTTATTTTTGAGAGAGACAGTGTGAGTGGGGGAGGGGCAGAGAGAGAGGGAGACACAGATTTGAAGCAGGTTCCAGGCTCTGAGCTGTCAGCACAGAATCCAACATGGGGCTCGAACCCTTGTACTGTGAGATCATGACCTGAGCTGAAGTCGGATGCTCAACCAACTGAGCCACCCAGGCGCCGCAGACCATCTAGCATTTTTTACACAGTTCTTTACTATTAGTTCTTTAGCAACATTTTCAGAACCCACTATTTTTTCCTGTAGACAATTTAATAGCACCCCTATACATACACAATACAAACAACAACAACAAAAAAAGGGCTTAGATCCTATTCTCAAATATCGGGGATTTCTTAACTCCTTACAAATCTTTCCGAAAATCACCTTATATGATCATTAAGCAGCAACTGCCCAGGACAAAATTACTTTCCATATGTATTTGTATGAGTTACATTCCCATCATTTGTATGAATGATCATCATGCTATGAAAAGTCAGAGGGGGCAGATTGGGAAAGAAGATGATCACGGGATGCAGATAAAAGAGAAGTAGGGAAGCTTTCTAAGCATTATCCTAACTTAGCCAAGCACCCTAAAACAACTAACGGAGATTTACTAACCTTCAGTACCAGTTCTAGGAATCGCATGCTTTCAGGAGTAATAAATATCAGTCTCCCTACAACACCCCCACCAACTATTCCCAATTATTAGAAATTCCTTTACCAAGAAAGGCTTTCAAATATACAGAATAGGGGCATTTTATGTTAAGAACTACGCTAAAGACACATTACAATTTAAAGCTTACAGAACTCAAGACTAATCCTGAAAAAGCACACTGCTATGTGCCACTTTTGCTAGCTTGGAGATTATGCAACTCTTAATGCATTATTAATTGAAGGAATTCACATTACACACAAAGTAAGACTGAATATTTTTATATCACAGTGTTTGAAGTTTACCTAATTTAATCCCATTAAATCAACAGCAATGAACTTGAAGACAACTTAAAATGCAAACACCTAGGATAATTAATATGTGACATGAATAAATATAAGCATCCTTTCCTATTTGGAAAGAGAAAGGAAGTAAACCTAAAAACAGGGATTTGAATTATTTTTTATATAAAAAATGTAATATTATAAACTTATAATTTATCCTGTGGCTAGAAAGGATGTAAAAACCAGCCATTAAACTGTGGCCAAAAAAAAAAAAAAAAAAAAGTAGTAAAGCTGATGAACGGTGTACCACTGATGTAAAAATGTTCATAAATGCTAATGTTTATAAAGCATTTAAATAATTAAGTGCACAAGTTAGAAGATGGACAGCATTTATGACCAGAAATTCAACATGTACCAACTGTGTGACACCTATGCCAAACAAACTACTAATTCTACCCTTCTTCTTTTTAGAAAAAGAACTTCCTGGGCATATAGCCAATGAGCTAGGCTCCTCGGCAGCCAAGTGTGGCCTGGAACTAAGTTCTGGCCAATGAGATCTTAGTACAAGTTACATATGTAATTTCCAGAGCATGCCTTTATAAGTAAGCAGCTCTCTACTTCCTCTTTCTGTCTTGAGAGCCAGGTTCAACGATGCAGACAACACAACCAAAGGGACTGGCAAAACTTAAAAGGAAAGGAGAATCCTGGATGACATAATGTAACAGAACAGAGTTGCTTAACCTCTGGATTTATTACTCCAGAGAAACTTTTATTTTGTTCCAGCCACTGTATGCGACATCTCTTTGTTATGGTGGTTTAGCCTATGTCTTAGATCTTGTATACTAGCACACATCATTTTATTGTACTTCACTTTACCGCATTTCACAGATATTATGCTTCATAGATAATTGACTTTTTACAAATTGAAGGTCTGAGGCAACCCTGCCAAGAGTAAGCCTATCAGCACCACTTTTCTAACATTTGCTCACTTTGTAAGCAAATTTTTTGTAATTCTCACAGTATTTCAAACTTTTTATTATTTTATTTGTTATGATGATCTGTGATCAATGCTCTTTGATGTCATTACTATAATTGTTTTGAGGCACTACGAACCACACCACACAAGACAGTAAACAATCTATATTGTGTGTGTTCTGCTTTACTGATCAGCTCTTGCCCCCATCCCTCTCTCTTCTCCTCAGGCTTAGGCCTTATTCCCCAAGACACAACAAAACTACAATTAGTTCATTTAATGACTCTACAATGGCCTTTAAGTGTTTAAGTGAAAGGAAGGGTCACAGGTCTCTCATTTTAAATCAAGAGCAAGAGATTATTATTATTTTAATGTTTTTTTTTGAGAGAGAGAGACCGTGTTGAGCAGGGAAGGGGCAGAGAGAGAGACGGGACAGAATTCGAAGCAGGCTCCATGCTGTCAGCACAGAGCCCAACAGTTCAAACCCACAGAACTGTGAGTTCATGACCTGAGCCAAAGTCGGACACTCAACCGACTGAGCCACCTAAGCACCCTCAAGAGCTAGACATTATTAAGCTCAGTTAGGAAGGCAGGTCAAAAACCAAGACAGGCCAAAAATTAGGCCTCTTATACCAAACAGCCAAGTTGTGAATAAAGGAAAATTTTTGGAAGGAAATTAAAAGTGCTGCTACAGTGCAACACACAAATGATAAGGAAGAGAGCTTTACTGCTGATACAGTGGAAGTTGTAATGGTCTGGATAAAAGATCAAACCAGACAACATTCCTTTAAGCCACAGCCTAACTCAGAGCAAAGGCCAACTCTTATCAATTCTGTGAAGGAAAAGAGACTTAAGGAAGCTGCAGGAGGAGGCTGGTTCATGAGATTTAAGGAAAAAGGTCATCTCCGTAATAGAAAAGCACATGGTGAAGCAGCAAGTGCTGATGTAGAAGATGCAGCAAGTTTATCCAGAAGATCCAGCAAAGACAATTAATGAAGGTGGCTACAGTAAATAACAGATTTTCAATGTAGACAAAATAGCCTTATATTGAAAGAAGATGCCATCTAGGACTCTCATAGCTAGAGAAGTCAGTGACTGGCTTCTAAGCTTCAAGGGATAGGCTGACTCTCTTATGAGAGGGTAATGCAGCTGGTGACTCTAAGTTGAAACCAAAGCTCATTTACCATTCCAAAAATCGTAGGGCCCTTGAAAACTACCCTAAATCTATTCTGCCTGTGCTCTATAAATGTGTTTCATTTATCATGTACAATGGTTTACTGAATATTTTAAGCCCACTGTTGAGAACTACTGCTCAGAAAAAAAGATACCTTTCAAAATATTACTGCTCACTGACAATGTACCTGGCTACCCAAGAGTTCTCTAATGGAGATGTACAATGAGATAAATATTGTTTTCATGCCTTCTAACACAACATCTATTCTGCAGTCCATGGATCAAGGAGTCATTTCAATTTTTAAGTCTTATTATTTAAAAAAAAAAAAAAAAAAAAAAAAAAAAAAAAAAACATTTTGTAAGGCTATGTAGCCACCACAGATAGTGATTCCTCTGATGAACCTGGGCAAAGTAAATGGAAAGCCTGGAAAGGCCTCACCATTGCTAGATGCCATTAAGAACATTCATGAGGTGTCTGGGCGGCTCAGTCAGTTAAGCATCTGACTCTTGATTTCAGCTCAGGTCATGATCTCAAGATTCAGGAGATCAAGCCCCCCATCGTGCTCTACACTGACAGCATGGAGCCTGATTGGGATTCTCTGTCTCTTTGCCCCTCCCCTGCTTGCTCACGTGCACATGCTCTCTCTCAAAATAAATAAAAAAAAAAAAGGAAGATTAGTGATTCATATGAAAAGGTAAAAATACAATATTAACAGGAATTTGGAATAAGTTGGATCCAGTCCTCATGGATGATTTTGAGGGGTTCCAGATTTCAGTGGAGGAAGTAGCTGTGGATGTGGCGGAAACAGCAAGTGAACTAGAATTAGAAGCGGAGCCTGAAGATGGGACTGAATGGCTGCAACCTCATGATCAAACCTGAACGGATGAGGAGCTGCTTGTGATGGATGAGCAAAGACAGTGGTTTCTTGAGATGGAATCTGCTCCTGGTGAAGATGCTGTGCGGACTGTCAAAATGACGACAAAGGATTTAGAATGCTCCAGAAACTTAGTTGCTAAAGCAGCAGCAGGGTTTGAGAAGTTAGACTCCAATTTTGACAGAAGTTCTACTGTGGGTAAAATGCTATCAAACAGCATCACATGGCACAAAGATATTGTTTGTGAAAGAGAGAGTCAATCAATGTGGCAAACTTCACTGCTGTCTCAAGAAATTGCCAGCCACCCAACCTTCAGCAACTACTACTCTGATCAATCAGCAGCCATCCACATCAAGACCCATTGCCAGCAAAAAGATTACGACTTGCCGAAAGCACAGATGACAGCAGTTAGCATTTTTTGGCAATAGAGTATTTTTAAATTCAAGTATGTACATTGTTTCTTTAGACATATTGCTATTACATACGTAACAGACTACAGTACAGTGCAAACATAACTTTTATATACACTGGGAAATCAAAACATTAATTTCCCTTGCTTTATTATGGTGGTCTGGAAGCAAACCCACAACATACGCCCTTACTTTGCATACTAAGGGAGACAATACTCTGTACTAAACAGATGACATCCAGAGTATTAGCTCCTGCTCTGAGCTTTTAAAAATCTGTAACTAGGATGCCTGGGCGGCTCAGTCAGTTAAGTGACCGACTTGGGCTCAGGTCATGATCTCGTGGTTTATGGGTTCAAGCACTGTGACAAGCTCTGTGCAGACAGCTCAGAGGCCGGAACCTGCTTCAGATTCTGTGTCTCCCTCTCTCTCTGCCCCTCCCCGACTTGCACGCACATGCACACATTCTCTCTCTCAAATAAACATTTAAAAAAAGTATTTAACTTAAGAAGACTGAAGTAGAAGAGTGGACTCATATAAATAAAAAACAGGAATTATAGGAAAATTGGTATCACTCATTGAATAAAAGTTTACTGTTTATTACATGTCAGACACTGTCCTAAATATAGATATAGCAAACCAGACCCACTCTTGGCCCCTGGAAGTTTACAGTCTAATAGGGAGAGGCAAACAGTAATCTAAACAAATATCTAATTATAAACTGTGACAAGTCCTCAGAATAGAACGAATAAATACACTGAGAAAGAGAACAAAGGATCCTGATCTAGAGAACAAAGTGTTCCTCAAAGTCACATTGAGCTAAAATCTGTAAAACAAGTTTAAAGGCAACAACAAAATCCCTTAAGAGTCGCCCTTTCCAATGAAGAAAGCTAATAATGCTAAACACAGAAAGGAAAAGAAAAAAATAAAGATGAGACTGGACAAATGAGCTATAGCTAGATTATGCAGAGCCTTGAAGCCTACACTAAAGGCTTTGGGAAATCACTGAAGGATCTAAAGTAGTAACAGGAAAGTTATCGATTTATCTTTTCAGGGCAGAGGGGGCTTGGCGTTTTTGTTTCTGTTTCATTTTCTCAGAGGGTTACTGAAAGAAACCAGTTACACTTCTGTACTATTCCAAATAAACAATAAACTAAACTAGTAACAGTGGAGCTGATTAGAAAAAAGTAAAGAAAAAGGATCTGAAAACATATTCAGGACATAAAATTGTCAGAACTTGGAGACACACTAGATATGACAAAGAAGTGACTGTCAAAGATGTCTCCCCAGCTCTGCCCTCTGCAACCCAATAGAGAAACCACTCTTTGGGTGGGAAGGTGAGGTCTTCAGTCTTGAACATGAGGAGCTTCAAATGTGTGGTGGGCTGAATAATGGGTTCCAAAGATATCCAGGTCCCAATCCCTGGAACCTGTGAACATTACCTTATATGGCAAAAGAACTTTGCAGCTGTAAATAAATTAAGAATCCTGAAATGGGGAGAGTAGCCTAGTCTACCCAGGTGAGCCCTAAATATAACTACAGGCGTCCTTATTTCTTATAAGGAAGCACAGGAAGAATTGACTGCAGAGAAAAGAAGACAATGCGATGAGGGAACCTGAGAGTGGAATGATGCACTTTGAAGATGGAGGAAGAGGCCACGAACCAGGTAATACAGAAGACTACTAGAAGCTAAAATAAGCAAAAAACAAACAAACAAAACCCAGATTCTCCTTCAGAGCCTTCAGAACTGTAAAAAGCTATAAATTTGTATTGTTTTAAGGCATTATGTTTATGGTAATTTGTTACAGGAGCAATAGGAACTAATATCAAATACCTCTAAAATGCCCAAGTGGGTATGTCACGAGGGAAGCTGGGTCTGAAATCAAGTGATTTAGACTGAGGATATAAATCTTATCACTGGCACAGAAAATATAAAGAATTCAAAGAGTAGGGGTCTTGGAAAGATACAATTAAAAAAAAAAAAAGCTGACAAAAAAAAGAACATAAAGGAGTTGTCAAATGGTCAGAGAAGAAGAAAACCAAGACAGCACAAAATAATGAAAGTCAAAATAAGAAAATATTTGAAGAGGTTTGGTCAAAATGTTGCTGAGACTTCAGTAAGATGAAGATGAAAAATGGAGGGGCACACGGGTTAAGCATCCAACTTCAGCTCAGGTCATGATCTCACAGTTCATGAGCTCAGCCCCACGTCGGGCTCTGTGCTGACAGATCAGAGCCTGGAGCCTGCTTTGGATTCTGTGTCTCCTTCTCTCTCTGCCCCTCCCTTGCTTGCTGTCTCCCTCTAAAAAATAAATAAAACATTAAAAAAAATTGTTTTTAAATGCCCATTGGTGACCTTAACACGAGAGGTTTTTCAGATAAATTATGAGGGCAGAAACAAAACCCAGTAGCCTGAGGAGAGATGAGAAAATGAGGACAGCAAGTGTAAACAACTCAAGAAGTTAGGCTGTGAAAATAAAAAAGGCTGGTAGAGAGGAGGAAATAAGATCAAGAGAGAATTTTTTAAACGGAAAGACCATGCAAACCTCAACAGGAGTGTATAAACTTTCATTCCCCCTAGCACTCTAAGAAAGTATGTGTTGCCCTACGACCTCACTATTAAGAATGTTATCAAGCTTTTGGATTTTTATTAATTTGGTAAGAACTACCATCTTAGTAGTGTTAATTTCACTCTCTTAGGAATGAAGCTATAGATCTTTTAAAACAAGAGATTAAAGGGCCCTTTGTAGGGGATGCCTGGGTGGCTCAGTCAGTTGAGCGACCGACTTCGGCTCAGGTCATGATCTCACAGTTTGTGAGTTCGAGCCCCGTGTCGGGCTCTGTGCTGCCAGCTCAGAGCCTGGAGCCTGTTTCTGATTCTGTGTCTCCCTCTCTCTCTGACACTCCCCCACTCATGCTCTGTCTCTCTCTGCCTCAGAAATAAATAAACATTAAAAAAAAAAATTTTTTTTTAAATAATAAAGGGCCCTTTGTATTTCTTTTTCTGTGAACTACCCATTGACAATGCTTGCTTATTTTTAAATTGGGTTGCTAGTATTTATTTCTCTTACCTATTTCTAAAACTCTTAATGGTTTAGGAAGGTTAATCTTCTATCAGTGATATGAACTGTATATAACTTTTCATAACTTGTCTTTTGACTGTGTCTACAGTGATTTTTGTTTTGTTTTGGTCATAGTTAGAAAGACCTTTTGAACTCCAAAGTTATGAAAGAATTCTTCCATGTTTTCTTCTATTACATTTAGGTCTACATTTTCTACATTTATATCTTTGATCCCATTTGGAATTTATCTTGGTACCAGTGATATGGATACTAAGATGAATTCTAAATAAATACCCTGATGTCCCAACATGATCATCTTTCTGCCATCAGTGATTTGAGATACTGTCACTTTTATATATCAAAAGCCTGTATATACCTGGGCCTATTTCTAGACTTACTTTTCTGTTTCACTGAATAATGTTCATAAACTAATACTTATTTAATCATTAAATCTTTACTTAAGTTTATTTTTTGAGAGAGAGAGAGAGAGCGAGCACATGTGCACGCACATGCACAGAGGAGGAACAGAAAGAGAATCCCAAGCAGGCTCCACACTGGCAGTGCAGACCCTGATGCAGCTCAAACTCACAAACTGTGAGATCATGACCTGAGCCAAAATCAAGAGTCGAATGCTTAGACTGAGCACCCAAGCACCCCATAATCATTAAATCTCTAGAACGTATTGGTATCTGGTAGAGCACTCCGCCATCACTGCTTTTCTTTTTCGTAATTTTGATGTTGGCTCTTCTTAATCTAACAACATAATATATCTTTCTATTTAAGTTTTCTTTTGTGTGATTGTTTGATGTTAATGGGAAGAATCTGGTAAAGGTGAAAAGGTGAAGAGGACTGCTATTCAAACATGGCACACAAAACAAAAGATTTATGTCTATTCCTTATTAAAACCCACTGAAGTGAGAATAAAAGCTAAGGGCTATAAATCCCAGAAGCTCAAAGAGAACACAAGTAAAAACTGACAAATACATTAGCACATCATTTTTTATAAGGGGAAAAGTATACAGGGGAATTAGCAGACTGAGAACTTTCAATACCGAGTACCTACATAGAAGACAACCAAAAAGTCAGTTTATGCTAAAGAATCATGGAAAGCCTAAGTAGAAGGTGGGAAACAAAGCATGGAGCTAAATGGGTTTAATATTTGTAAAAGAATTAGTTAGATCCCTCCACTCCACCTATGTTCCCTGCTCCTCACCCCATCCCATATTCTTTTCTTATCTTATTTTGTGGAGAAAGTGAACCAAAGAGACTATGGAAACAAAGATACCAGGCACAAGCATGGAACTGGGCCATTATACTGACAACAGACAATTAAGTTAAATTCCATATATTAAACAATGAACTCACCTACCCATTTCCATAGTTCAGCTCCAAAAATTCTGGCAAACAGGTATAAACTACTCTACTCCACTGCTAAGTAATCCTCTGGATTCTTAGCTGTACAAATTAAAAGCCCCAGAGAAAAGATCTCTAAATATTGACATTTGGAGCTTTTCTTATAATGATATGGCCAGATTCTCTACCCAGTCATCAGCGGCAAATCCCACCTATGTGTTCACAGTTTCTAACTAGTTTTGTACTGACTCATGTTTAAACATCAACAGATCACCAGACATTTAAAGAAAATATCTAACATAAACAGAAGATTAAAACAAACAAAAAAGAACTTGATGAAACAAACTACAAGAAAATTTCAAAACAAGCATGATTAATACCATTGAATAGATGAAAGACGATACTGGATCCATGAAACAAAAAGTTATTCAAATTAAAAAAAGGACAAGGTCTTAAATTCAAAACATCACAGCTGAAATAAATCAATAGGAGGAAAAGAAGATAGTTAAATCTCCCCAGAAAGTAGACAAAAATGACGAAGAAAAATAAAAGGAGTGATAGGAAAAATTTAGAGATTCAATCAAGAGGCCTAACGTTCAACTAATAAAAGTTTCAGGAAAAAAGAACAGCGAAGACTGAGGTAAGGAAAGTAACAAAAATAATACAAGAAAACTTACCCAAACAAAAGGATACATATTTCCATATTGAGAAGGCCTAAATACTCAACAGAGTGAATACAAAAAGGCTCACACACAATGAAATCTGAGAAAATCACGTGGGTTGGAAGTGGCCTTCAATTGTATTCGTAACATTTTATTTCTGGGCCAAGTGGTAAGAGCACAGGTGTTTATTATTCTTTACACCTCTATGTATGTCTGAAATAGTTCACAATAAATTAAAACACAAAACCCAATATGAAAATAAAAACCATCTTATGGCACATTATCCTCCATATTCTGAAACTCTGCTGTAAAGAGGTTTTAAAATGTTTCCAAAGAGAAAAAAAACAAGACACCTAAAAATATCAGGAATCATTACAATACTGGATTTCTCAATAGCAGCACCAGAAGCTTAAAGACATTGGAGTTATGCCTTTGTAAATCTCAAGAAAATGATCTCCAACCTAGAATTCCACACCTATCTGAACTACCAAAAAATGTAATGGTATAATAAAGACTTCAGACATGTGAGATCTTATTGGAGTCACTAAATTCAGTCAACAGAATAGTCACGGAATCCCAGGACGGGAGAAAAAGGCAAACAAATTTCAGGGCATACATGTATAGGACACATCAGATGTATACAGGACACCTACCTCTACATATATTCTTACTGCAACATGATAATATTACAAAACCGTAAACAACCTAAATGTACAAAACAGAAGAATAAATAGTGATATAATCATACAACAAAATAGCAAATATAGTGGTTAAAATGAATTAGAGTTAGATGTATCAACATAATTCTCTAAAGCAATATTGAACCAAAACAATGCAAAATACTAAGTGTTAAATCACAAAAAATAGTTATATGTAGTTTATATGTTCATACATGCGTAGCAAAATATTACAAGATGCAGAGAAATAATAAACCACAAATTCAGAAGGATTTATTTTTCAGGAGAAAGAAAGCTTAGTATTTTATTATAAATGAAGGAAACAAAGAATTCACCTAATATAATTCACACATTATATGAGAATGGAGGGGGAGAAGATTAAGGGGGTGGGGGTGGGTAAACATCCTAAGCAAATGAGTAGTTTCTATTTGGGATGATGAATAAGTTCTAGAAATGAATAATGGCGATGGTTGTATACCACTGTGAAAGCACTTAATGCCCATGAATTACATACTTAAAAGTAGTTAAATATTAATTTTATTATATATATTTTGTGACAATCCTAAGCAAAGTGAGGAATAGAATCTAGAACACAGGTGAAAGATTAGCTTTTGATAAGGTGGGATATCTCTTCTATTTTAATAGGAGGGAAAGGGAAAGCAGAAAAGATGTATGCAGATAAAAAGTCTGAATAGTCTTCATGAACTAGTAAGCAAGTGGACCAAAGAAAATAAGCAAGCTTTCCAGACAATGATGATGGTCCACTGGCAGGCTTATGAAACCTTAAGAAGAGACAAGCTCATAAATAATTATCAACCCCAAAATGATTTTCTAAAATATCTGCACTATGTAGTGGTTAGACAAGATTATCTCTAACAGTCCTTGGTTTATGATTTCTCTGAAATTCTAAAAGGATGACATCCACATGTCAAATGAAGGAAAACAGAGTAATTAATGGTAGATGGTATATAGTTTAAACGTTTCTTAAACTTGCCTGTTCATAGGAATTGAATCACTTGAAGTATTTATCTCAGGCCTCACTCCAGACCTAATGAATCAGAATTTCCAGGAGAGGAACCTGACATTCTAAATATGTATCTGGAACTAGCAACTCCAGATTATTCCTAGAATCTGGCATGTTTGAAAAACTCTAGCCTGGAAATGGCACTCGAAAGCAAAGAACAAGTTGAGTAGAGGAGTAGTAGGAGGATTGGAGGGAGATAAATAGAGACCAAAGAACAGTAAAAAGTAAGACTACTTTTGGAAGCAAGAGACATAAGAGACAGAGAAAACTCAACCTTTAGTAAAAATCAGAAGGCAAAGTGGGGAGGGGAGAAGGATTGTGTAATCGAGGGAGAAAATGCCTGTAAGAAAAGTTCGCTTCTCATGCATTAAAAAAAAAATTTATATAATATCTATAAAAGTTTAAGCAATTATATTTGATATACATATTGTTCTGTCAATAGATTATATAGTCCTTTAGATTAAAAACTTAACTTCACAAAGTTATCCTCTATCAATTGCTGAGAGTGACATAAGCTCAACTGTGCTCCAAATACATATACTTTTTAAGACAGTCATAAATCAGTTAAAAACTTGGAAGATAGCAGCTTTATTCATAATTGCCAAAACTTGAAAGCAACCAAGATGTCCTTTAATAGGTGAATGGATACACTATAGTATATTCAGACGGGAGAATATTATTCAAAAAAAAAAAAAGCTATCAATCCATGAAAAAGACATGGAGGAGCCTTAAATGCATATTATTAAGTGAAAAAAAGCCAATCTGAAAAGGCTACACACCAGGATCCCAATTATATAACATTCTGGAAAAGGCAAAACTATGGAGACCTAAATGGTAAGTGCTTGCCAGAGGTTGGGAGAGGAAGGAAAAGAATGAAGAGGCAGAGCACAGAAGATTTTTAGGATGCAAAAATACTCTGTATGCTAACATAATGATGGATACATGTCATTATACATTTGTCCAAACCCACAGAATGTACAACACCAAGAGTTAACTATAATGTAAACTATGGACTTTGAGTGATTATGATCAGTCAATGTAGGTTCAACACCTGCTAACTAATATACCACGGGGATGGGGAGGTGGATGTTGACAGTGGAGCAGGCTGTGCAAATATGGGGGCAGAGAGTATATGGGACATCTCTGTACCTTGTCCTCAATTTTGCTGTGAACCTAAAACTGATCTAAAAATTAAATTCTTCGGGGGCGTCTGGGTGGCTCAGTCGGTTCTGCATCCAACTTCAGCTCACCATTCATGGGTCGAGCCCCGCATCAGGCTCTGTGGTGACAGCTCTGAGCCTGGAGCCTGCTCTGGATTCTGTGTCTCCTTCTCTCTCTGGCCCTCCCCTACTTGTGCTCTGTCTCTTTCTCTCTCTCAAAAGTAAATAAACATTAAAAAATCTTAAAAAAAGAAAAAAGAAATTCTTTAAAAACAAAAGAAAACAAAACAAAACTTGGGGTGCCTGGGTGGCTCAGTCTTTTAAGTGTCTGACTCTTGATTTCAGCTCAGGTCACAATCTCGCAGTTTAGGAGTTCCAGCCCTGCGCTGGGCTCTATGTTGATGGTGAGGAGCCTCCTTGGGATTCTCTCTCCCTCTCTCTCTCTCAAAATAAATAAACAAACTTTTAAAAAATTTTAAAAAACTTTTTTAAATTACCCAAACCTCAGAAGAACACCAAGCTAGAAATACACTATATGGACCTCCCCCATCATCCCACCACGCACTGAGGGCAGGGGTTAATTACTCTACAAAACTCCTGTTTTAGGAAGAAGACTGTTCAAGCTGATTGTTTAAAAAACAGAAAAAAAAAAAAAAAAAAGCTAGCCGGCAATCTTCCTAACCTTGTGACCTGTGAATGGAAAGGCATTCCCACTTTAAAACATACAGTGAAAAAGCAGTGTGAGTCAAAATGAGTTAATTATAAGCTGTACTTAGAATGAGAGGGGAAAAAAAGAACCAAACCTACCATTCCTATGCTGGTTTATTTTATAAAGCCAGCTACTTAAAATATTTATTTCTCCTTTTATATAACACACTGATGTATAGATCGTAAACAGTTTCTCAGTTATTTACCAAGCTACAAAGCACTCTACTAGTTTGACTCTATTAATTAGTACTACCAATTCACCATAAAATGTTAACTATAGTAATCAAAGATGAGGAGCACCTAAAAAGCCCATTTTAGGCCTTGCAACAACCCACAATGGAGAAATAACATTTGTTGATTTTCTCTGGAAAAGAGACATTACCATTTTATAGTAATAAAGGTAATATTTATAAGAACTTCTACCACCACCTAAATAAAGAGCTATGATCCTCAATAATAGACTTCAATACTGTATGTATACAGAAAAAAATTTTTAAGTAGAACTGAACATATGCACATTTGCCAGATAAAACAAAATCTTACTATGGAAGATATGTTGCTTTTTAAATCAAGTGCCTCTCTCCTCCACACATACATATACACATCCTCCTTCGTATACACCCTTCGATTACTTAGTTGATCTAAGATGAAAATAGTCTCAGATGGCGATATTTAAAACAACTCCTGATTTAACTTCACTATATTTTTAGTGTTTTGTTGTTGCTGCTTTGGCTTGCAATTCATGTACAGAATTTACAATCTATAGCCTTGCTGGTCTGTGACCAGCAAAATCAGAAACATCTGGAAACCCATCAGAAATGCAGACTATAAAGCCCCACCCAGACCTACAAAATCAAAATCTGCATTTTATATACACATAAAACTTGCTTACCCTCACCTGTAGGATTTAATTCCATTCAGTGACAGAAGAAAAAACAATTCTTCTTTGAAGATCTACCCCTATTCATCCTTGGGAAAGGTCACAATCAAAATGTGACCTTCCTCATCTATAAAATGAACGCTTGGAAATGGCGCCCACCTACTCTACAATCCTGTTGGTCCATAAGATGACTAGAAGACTATTCTAATTTTCAGTTTATCAACTGCCATAGGATTTTTATAAGGAGAGGAGCCAAGGATTATATACTTATTACAGAACCAAAACACTTCAAAGTTTAAAACCTTAAAAAAGTTTTTAAGGGGGTGCCTAGGTGGCTCAGTCGGTTGAGAGTCCAAACTTTGGCTTGGGTCACGATCTCAAAGTTTGTGAGTTCGAGCCCCGCATCAGGCTCTGTGCTGACAGCTCGGAGCCTGGAACCTGCTTCGGACTCTGTGTCTCCCTCTCTCTCCGCCCCTCCCCTGCTTGCACTGTCTCTCAAAAATGAATAAACACTAAAAAAAATTTTTTTTTAAGTTTTTTAAAAAGCCAATAATTATAAGATATAACACCAAAGCAAAAAAATCATGAATTATACTTATTCCTAAAACATATATATTTTAGGGAGAAACATATTCTAAGTGGACACTAATTTTTCTCCATTCACTAAAAGATTCCACAAACTTTTTGATCAAATTGTTATTTAGCCAATGACTAAAACTTAATTAGATCTGGGGCACCTGTGGCTCAGTTTGTTAAGTGTCCAACTCTTGATTTTGGCTCAGGTCATCATCTCACAGTTCAGGAGTTCAAGTCCTGTGGCGGGTTCTGTGTCAGCACAGAGCCCACTTGGGATTCTCTCTCCCTCGCTCTTCTGTGCACACACACACATGCTCTCTCTCTCAAAATAAACTTAAAAAAAAAAAACTTAATTAGATCTGAATAATCCTACAGAATTATAAAAATACCATGCTGTGTCAATACACATGTAGTTTTTCAGATTAGAAACAAATTTACAAAGTTATCCTGTATCAACTGCTGAGAGTTAAGTAATCAAATTTGAGGATCAGTTTGGTGTTGCACTAGGTACTTATCATGAACTTACCTCCTTTGGTAATATGAGTTTTATAGCATATGAAAAGAAAAAACACCTTTATGTGCATCCTCACTTTGCCACTACAATAATTTAAAAATATAAAAATAACAGGAGCTAGAATTATTCTTGCACAAAACAAACCTACATTTTACTTCCTCAAACTAGTGCAGATAAGTTCTAAAGTAGTGCTTCCCAAACCTTAATGGGTCTATAAATCACCTGCAAAAATGCAGATTCTGATTCAGAAGATGTGGGCAGGAATCTGAGAGTCTGCAGTTCTAGAAAGCTCCCTGGTGATGCCAAATTCATACACAGAGCAAAAAGCCCCATCATTTACAATATTAGGTCATGGTTTGCAAAGCATTGGTCTTGACAAGCACTGGTTTCCAAGAAGATTCCTAATTGAGCAACTTGACATTTTCTCATCCTTATCTCGCGATACTTAATTCTCATCATTCTTGAAACCCAGAAAACTTGTATCCTAAATCTTCCTTCTACCACTCCTTCTTTTTGACCTCTTTTCCACGTTCCTCATACTTACATGTGGATGCATCACAGGATTTCATTCTCAGCTTTATCTCTTTTCCATTCTAAGGCTGTCCCTGGATCAGCTATATGCTAATGGATCCAACCGCTCCATCCCCAGCCTACACACGTCTCCCAATCTTAGATCCATATATTCAACTACCTAATAGACATCTATAACCTTTAGTCTTCCCAGGTACCTCCAACACAAAATATCTCAACCTGAACTCATCAACTGCTTCCACCCCTAAAAACTAGCTTTTTCAAGTCTGTATTAACTTTGTGACCAGAACCACCATCTGCCCACTTATCCAAACCATATTTAAGACTCTATCCTCCCTCACCAAATGCAATTCATCTCATCTTCTAATTATTTCTCAAATTTCATTCCTTCCTCTCAATGTCAATATCAGTTTAGACATCAATCATTTCTGATCTGGTTATCATAGTCATCTAACAAGTCTTCTAGCTTCCAATCTCATTCTCTTCCTCAATCCCATGTGAAGACATCACTGTGTAATCTTGGCAAACATAACTCGATAGCATTCCCCTATGAAAATTCACCAGTGATTCACCATTACCTTTAGAAAAAAGTGCTAACTTTCTTTAGGCATATCACATAAAACTCCTCACAATCCTGATCTTGTCTCTCTTGTCTTAACTCCCACCACCCCCCCTCAACGATCAACATGTGTTCTTGCCATGTCAAGTCCCTGAAAGTACCACATTCTCTAATGCTTCTGTGTGTTTGCCTAGGCTGTTTTTCTCTTTGCTTAAAATGCCCTTATTAAGCTAAGTACTAATCTTCTTTCAAGACTCTACTCAAGCATCACATGCTTTAAAATGCCTTTTCTAATCACCTTAAGTCTGTTAGGTAATACCACAAACTGTGCTCCCCGTATCACAAGGTTTCCCCTATGCATACCTCTATTCTAGTACTTAGCAAACTGTATTATAATTTTGGTCTATACATCTCCTCCACTAGAATGAGCTCATCAATTAGTCCTTTTAAGAACAGAATGTCCAGTACATGGTATGCTCTCAATAAATGCTTGCTGAATAAACTATCTTGAAATAATAGTCATAAATAATTATTACGGCTACATATTTAAACTATATAACTTCCAAAAACTGTCTAAGATAACAAAAAAGTATCTTCAATTTAAGAGGCTTCACAGAACTTCTCAAGACTTTATTAAACAAAGAAGTCCAAAATATTTAAGGTATTCACTTAATTCCCAACAACCTAAAGGTACTGATTAAAAATTAATAGCTTTTTGAATATTGTGTTAAACTGGGATATTTTAATTTCACTAACTACAGTGTTAGACAAATAAAAGCACTCGTCTCTTCTCCAACGCCTGAAATAAAGAATTATGGTAAAATGATAGGCATATTTTTCAAGTGGCCTAGGTTAGTACCCTCACTTCTACTTACTAGCTACGTGAACTTGGGTAACAAAGCCTCAGTTTCTTCAGAGGAAAACAGATTAAACTGCTTACCTATACCACAGGTCATTTCAAATATTCACATGTGAATGTGAAAAGATTTCTATAAACCATGAACTACTGGATTCATTTCAACTACTGGGTTAGCTGCCATCCTAACATCTGCCAAAGATTTGACAGGTGCAAATTTCAAGTTTCATGGACTACTTCAGTCTCCCATACCCACCCCATATTTCTCCTCCAATGACTGAAAATTCACAAATAGAATTAAGTTCCAGGATTACCACTGCACAAGACTTATTCAGTAGTCCTCAATATTCTTATGTGGTTGAAGTGCTTAATGATACCTAATTTAATAATAATCTGGTATGTTCTTAAGAAGTTGTTATTTTATAAGTCCAAAGTAAATCTCAAGGTAAGTTGTTGGTACAGTCATTTAAATTTCAGCTCCATTTTTAAAAAATTGGAGGACAAAAATCAGCAGGGAATATTTAGAGATACTTTTTTTCATTAACTATTTAGACTGGGTACTACTGACAAGCTTGATCCACTATAAACTAACATGAAAGTTAAAAAGTTACCATTACAAAGCCAAGACTTTTTCACCCAAATTTCTGGCCTCTTTCTCAAATATGCTTGTTGGTCTATCAGTAAGAGAAAATTTGCTGCATTTTCTAAACTAAAAAAGTGATGAAGCATGTTAATTCTGCTCTCAGCAGTATGTTTCTTTGTTAAATAGGGACTTATGGGGATTATGGCCTATATCAGGAAAACGGTTTTCAGTCCCTTCTCTACAATATTTATAAAAATAGGATTCTTAACCTTCAAAGGGCAAAACTCCTTTAAAAAAAAAAAGTAAAAGTAAAAAGAAAATCTACTACAAAAGTCAGCACTTCGGTACCTGATTGTGGTAACAAGGCCAAAATCCAAGACGAAGCCCTTTATTGCACATCGTGTTCCAACATCTTGGGCAGCCCCATCTTGCGACCTCTCCAGATTGGCTGCTCCTGCTCTCTCTACTGCAGAGAGAACTTCAATTAGAGAAATTCTGAAGCTCATGAATCTAAACTGGATACTCCCCTCACTGGAGGCAAGGATGGGAAGAATCATTAAAAAGATTCAAGTTAGAGGAGGTTTCAAATAAATCCAAGTGGCTTGAAACCACTCTAATGCAGGCAGGCAGCTGAGAGTCTTATTATGCAACAGTCTATTTACCTAAAAAAAAAAAAGTCTTAAGGAAAAGAATGGCCGCAAATTATTAGATAACCTGAAAAAACAGGTTATATAATCATAAATCTCTAAAAAGCCAAATATTCTCCACTAAACTTGCATAGAATTTACATCTATGATACAAACTTATAGCTGACCATTCATATTCACAATTCTTATGAGAAAAGGAAGTTAAGAAAATAACTAGGACATATTATTTACTTCTTTCTATACCCTAAAATAACTTCATTCAAAAAAATGTTCAGTTAAAAACCACTGTTAGGAAGGAGAGATTTCCCTGCTGACTTAAGCCTAGCTGCCCAAGCAAGGCTTTAGAAAATGTCTTCACCTACAACAGTGCATAGGCAGAAGGAGCAGAGGCTATGGCGGTCTTCCTAGTGACACTTCCAAGTCATATAAATGGGATATGTTTCTGGGATAGACTGCCAACAAGTTACTGAAAGAAGAGAAACAAAAACAGAAAAAACCTGGCAAATAAATAGGTCAATGCCCTCATGTGTTGTATCATGCCATAAGCCAGTCTTAACTAAAGGTACCTAGATGCTACCAGATCTAAATCACATCCTCCACGCTAACATTACCTGGTTTGTGAAAGACTGGATTCACAAATTCAAGCTGGTTTTCCATAAAGACTCGTAATTATGTACAACATATATAAAGCATTTCTTAGACCCAGTAACAAGCCACATCCCCAAGAACTTCAGCAATTAAGACTTTTCGATGAAAGCAATAAACTAACAATGTGAATCCCCTTTACCACTGTGAATTTTTATCAAGTGTGCTGGTATGTGCAAACAAAACAGAATGAGGTTAATACTGTCAAGATACTGTATTTACTAAACAATTTAACAGCGATTTTATCTTACCTGAGTGTGAAAATTTGAAATGGTGGTTGTTTCGATATCTTTCTTGCCCAGAATCTCCATTTTCACAGGAGTGTTGGGGAAATTAAAAGCAAAGTAGTCCAGGAAGTCTGGGAGATAAGCAGCCGCTCCATGCACTATTGCTAAAGCATAGTAAGCAGCATTTTTCTCATTTTCACTGAATGTCAAAGCAAGAAACTCCTCAGAAAATCTCTCCATCTCCATTGGAGACAAAAATGAGAGTTCATCCATGTAAGCATGAAGGACAAGTGCACCACCATTGGACTGGTGTTCCTCATGAATAAAGTTGCTAAATTTAGTACCTGTTTTTAAGAAATTTCTACGAATAGAATGTTCCTGGTGAGTCATAAAAGGTGTTTGTACTCCCTGGGGTACCCGATATTCTTGCATGCCCAAATTTAATCGGCACAGCTGTTCATCTTTCAGATACCTGAAGGACTCCTTATTTACTCCTGAAGTGCTATTTATTTGTCCTTGGGTGAGGATTTCCTTACTGATGCGGGTCAGGCCAGCACAGACGGTTTGTACTTCCTTATTGTACATTTTAAGGCGTCTTCCTCGCATATCTTCTCGGTGTTTCTTTTTCTTTTTCTTCTTTATTTTCTTCAAGACAAAATCATCAGCTCTCTGGGTTTTACCATTTTCATCTGGTGTTTCTGGCCACAATAATTAAAAAGAAGTTAGTTGCTAGGCCTAGTGTTAACATACAAACTTCTTAAGGTACTTGATCTCAAATTAAATGGCCTATTCTGTTTCTCTGAATTTGCCATGTTTGTAAAATGAATGAGACAAAGATCTTAAAATACAATTATATTCTGGGTTGAAAACTATGCTAAAAAGTAGATAATGGGAATGTAAGCATATAATTTGACTTGCAATCAAAAGTAAAGGAAATATCCAAGTAATTTCACATATGCCATACTATATGGAATATCCGTTCAGTAACCACTGTAAAATCTAAACTGAAGCCTGTCATATTTTGCCATGACACATACAGGCAAATCAAACAAAGGCAAATTAAGCTGTAAGACACCATTCTGCCTACCAAACTGGCATAAACTTTTCTTTTTTCGGCATTTTCATATACTGTTGCTGGAAGGATAAACCAGTACAAATTTCACGAAGGGCAATTTGGCACCCACCAAAATGGGTATATACACCAAAAGCCTTGAAAATGTTTTAATTCTCAGACCCAGAAATTCCACTCCCAAGGAAAAATTACCTGAGAAAATAACTGAAGATACACAAAAATATCCACGACAGTTATTTAGGGACTCCCCTAAATGTCTATTCTAAGTACTAGGATACTGATTAAACTCTGGTAATTACATACTGACAAAATACTACCCACCCATTGTAAGTTATATTATAGATGAAATAACTGATGGATTACAAGGTTATAAAATGCTTACACTGCCAATCTTCCAAGAAGCATTCTCTAACAAATTCATCTCTACCCAATCTGGACAGCTACTCCTACCAAGTGCTTCGTTAGCGCTGTACTTCCCTATCACAGCTCTTAACCGCATTCTGTGTTATCACATATCTAATCTTCTACCTCTCCTCTAGACTATAAACAATCTAAGAAATATAGACCTTACCTTTCTTTCCAGAGCATCTAACATGTGTATAATCTGACTCCATGTTTATAGTAAACATACACACATGTATTAAGTACCCACTAAGTGCCAGGGACATTTCTGGGCACTGGGGATATGGTGCTAAAACAGACACAATCTAATCTCCACTCTCTTCAACTTTACAATCTAGTTTGACAAGAAAAACAAAGTATCAGTAAGCTACTCTAGATGCAGAGGAAACTTCTCTTTGGGAGGTGACATTTAGGATGAGTCCTAAGTAATAAAACAAGCCAGGCATGTTTTCTAGGGGAAAATATACCAGGGAGAGGCAAAGGACCTAAAGACAGGAAAAAATCTGTATGTTTTGCACATATACAACACAGAAGAATATCTGAAGAAATACATACCAAAGTGTTAATGGTAGTTATCTAGACTGGAAGAATTATAAATATGTCTTTTTTGCTTATCTGTATTTTCTAATTTCCTACCATAAACATATATTACTTTTAAAACTAAAAATTCATCTTTAATTTTTAAGGGATCATCATGGATTGACAAAGCCAAAATAAAATAGCATCTCTCATTTACTAGATGTTAAAGATATCTAGCAAGAAATCTTTAGGATTAAATAGTCCTGACCAACCTTTCAAGCTTGATGTGGTATTTACTATAGAATTTGTCCACCCAACAACAGTATTTCTGACACAATTCAAGTAATTCAGTGTTAAGACAGATACTCCAATTAATCCTATCGCTACACCTGGGAAGAAAAAGTTCAACAAAATTTACAGTAAATAATTTATTTGGTATAATATGCAAATATGATAGTTGCAGTACTCTATACAAAATTATTCCAAATCGCCAACTATTACAAGTTATAAAAACTTCTAAAGAAAATATAAGTCAAAAACTTTAGTGTATAGATACCAAATGACTTGCATTCTGTTTAATATCTGTTTTTTAAACAAAAAGAAAACCCTTCATTTGCAAACATCACTTGTAATGAAACTGAGGTCATATACCAAAATTATACGTGTAATCGGATTGCTTAAATTGCCAAGAGAAAAAGCAGTCCATCTTTTACTCTATATACAACTAAATATTTGACAACTTGTTAAAACACTTAGTCATTTCTATTTCTTACAAATAAAATTAATCTAAACACTTTTCCCGCATTAAAAATTGGTAATTTAGGCAATTCTCCCAAGCAACTAAATGTTAATGCCATTAAATATAAATGTTAGACCAATTTTCAAAGAGTCCTCTAATTACCCTCTGCTAAATGTTTTAGCAATTTCATGGGGAAAAAAAAGAAAAGAAAAGAAAAGAAAAGAAAAGAAAAGAAAAGAAAAGAAAA